>NC_133803.1:7014770-7321020 GCF_043250625.1 Sebastes fasciatus | reverse complement strand
CAACTGGACTTGAGCAGGGAAATATTTTGTCATTGTGTTTTTAATTATGTGATTTTGGACAGGTATCCTGTGGGATCGACAGTGAAGATTTGTAGAGGAGACCTTTTTACTCAGTAGTGCTGCTGGGTAAAATAAAGTCTAGAGATCTCATCAATGAAAAGACTGAAAAAAGACTGAGACTGATCTGAGCTCTGTTTATGTTTGTTGATGTCGGCTGATAACTAGCTAACGCTAGCTAGCTGGCTTTCTGCAAATATCAGGCTGATGTCTTGTCAACACTAACAGTGCAAATGAATTATTAGACCTGCCTGCATTCAAAGTGATAATTAAAGTGTATGTACTTAGTTGGAGCAGCTGATACTGACAGTGCATGCGTAGCTGTATGAGATAAAATGTATTTTAAATAGATACACAAGAGGATGACAGAAACAGAGACATATTTAATAAAAAAAGGTCTAAATCTGTGCAGCAAAGGTGGAGATATCCTTACTTAGTGCATGGTACGGGTCAAGTTTCAACATGGTACGGGTCTTACATTTCCCATCATGCAACTCAATACTAGGGATGTCGACTGATAATTAAGAAATGTCAAGGGGCGTCTGTGGTGATCAATCAAATGTCTACAGAGGGACACGGCCCTGCAGTTTGTTGTCACAGGTGGTAGTGCATAAGTCAAACTGGAACATTGTGGGTTATGTTCCACTGACATGCTCTAAATGTTCTTTATGGTTCCAGATAGGTCGCTCCACCATGGCATCTCACTGACTCTCTCTGTATTTCTGTTGCTTTAGAAATGGAGAGGAAAAAAGGGACTGATTCATCAGAGATGTCACACTGGAGAGAAACTACACAGCTGTGACCTATGTGAGAAAATGTTTGCTTTGGGCAGTAACCGCAAAGTCCACCAATGCATTCACACTGGAGAGAAACCCTACAGCTGTGATGAATGTGGGGCAGCTTTCCTACAACAGAGTCATCTGAAAAGACATAAACGCATTCACACCGGAGAGAAACCCTACAGCTGTGATGAATGTGGGGCAGCTTTCCTACAACAGAGTCATCTGAAAAGACATAAACGCATTCACACTGGAGAGAAACCCTACAGCTGTGATGAATTTGGTTCAGCTTCCACGAAAATGCATCGCCACATTCAAACTGGAGAGAAACCCTACAGCTGTGAAGAATGTGGAGCAGCATTCCAGCGCCAGAGTTCCCTAAAAAGACATCAATGCATTCACACTGGAGAGAAACCCTACAGCTGTGATGAATGTGCAGCAGCATTCCGGCGCCAAAGTAACCTGAAAAATCATCAACGCATTCACACTGGAGAGAAACCCTACAGCTGTGATGTATGCGAGTCAACTTTCCAACGCCAGAGTCACCTAAAAACACATCAAGGTAGTCACAGTGGAGATAAACCCTACAGTTGTGAAAAATGTGGGGCAGCTTTCCTACAACAGAGTCACCTAAAAAGACATCAACGCATTCACACTGGAGAGAAGCCGTACCGGTGTGACCAATGTGGTAAAACCTTTTCTCAGAGTGGTCACTTCAAAAATCACCAACGCATTCACACTCGAGAGAAACCTTACAGTTGTGACCAATGTGATAAAACTTTTTCTCGGTTTGATAACCTTAAAGTCCACCAACGCATTCACAGTGGAGAGAAACCGTACTGGTGTGATCAATGTGGGAAAACTTTTTCAGATGGTAGTTCCTTTAAAGTCCACCAACGCATTCACAGTGGGGAGAAACCGTACTCGTGTGACCAATGTGGGAAAACTTTTTCTCGGTTTGATAACCTTAAAGTCCACCAACGCATTCACAGTGGAGAGAAACCGTACTGGTGTGATCAATGTGGGAAATTTTTTTCGGATGGTAGATCCTTAAAAGTCCACCAACGCATTCACACTGGAGAGAAACCTTACTGGTGTGACCAATGTGGGAAAACTTTTTCTCGTTCTGGTCACCTTAAAGCCCACCAACGCATTCACACTGCATAATTTTGAATGTTTTTCAGAGCACAGCTAGCTGTTTCCTCCTGCATCCTCCCCATGCCCTGATAGCTGTGTTGTTATATTCTCAGCTTCTCTCCACATTGAAGGCAGACCAACAGTAAATTCCTGTTCTAAACAGCATGATTGTTTTTTTGGCTATGACTACATACTTGCACCACCAGAATCTTCCCAATGGGACTCCTTTATGTGGCTGAACTGTCAGAACATCTGGAAGAGTATTCCAATCACAAGGAGGGAGAACCAACCACAAACTTTTAAAAATCTTAAAGGAAATTTCAGGATTATTTCAACCTGTCGTATTTCCCATAAATGTAACCGTTGTGTCTCTATGGGTCACGCTAACTTTGCACTCAGCACCTCTGTTATAGAGAATGAGGAATCAAAGACTAGTACAGAACATTGATATCAGGGACAGCTGCTCGAGCCTCCTACAACTTTCCAAATTAACTGACTCGGTCAGATTCAGTAACAACAAGTTAGCATGACCAATAGAGTCACAATGGACAAATTTATGGGAAATACATCAGGTATAAATAAAGCTAAATTTTCCTTTGAGATATCTGCTGGTACACCCTAATGACAAGACATTCACCTTCGACATCAGAGACCATCTTTGAACAAAGAAAGGGGTAACCCACCCTCCCCCCCAAGTATTTTTTTATTGATTAATCTTTTCAATTAGTCGAATAAACTAACGACTAATTTATTGATTATTCTAAAGATTTTTTTAAAAATCCTAAAATAACACATAACTAATTTACCCCAAATAATTATCAAAATCTTGTCTGATTAATATTTCAATATTGTATTCATTCATGTTCTCTTAAAAACAAACAAATGTAACAAGATTATAGACCCTATTTGTCAGATGCCTGATCAGAAAAATACTGGACCTCAAATTCAGAAGGATTGCTGTGACACACAGATTATTTTAATCACTGTATGTCACAGCGACCCTTTCCCTTAACTTAAGAATCAGTAGTTTTACTGAAGTACTTGACTTCAAACTTAAAATGGTTATGATATGGATTCATTTAATCACTGGCCTAATAAGATCATCACTGGCAATCAGTGTGGGGCAATGAAAGTATTAGAAAGAATTGACAGACTGTAGCGTTAGTTTAAGCCATTTTCTCACTGATAAATGGCCGTTAAAGTAAACAGAAAATATAAAACGGCCCAATAACGACGTTAGATGACGCATGTTGTAATGTTACGTTACCATGACAGCAAAGGTGCAGAAATTAATTTTAACACAGAGGGGATGAGAAAATGTTTAGAAAATGTATTGATCCATTTATTGTAGTTGATCCAACAGAACCAATCCCCCCCCCCATCCCCACCATCATACTGTAAAATAAAGTTTTTACTGCCGATCGTTATCAGCCAACATTCAGTAAAAATATGTGATCGGGAGATAAGCATTAATGCTTTCTTGTGATGCTTCGACACACGTTATGCAAATCCTTTTATTTTGAAACTTCTTCCAGAAATGTTACCTGACCTCTCAGGGCACTAAGTGGTGAGATTCGTAATTTACAACCAGCCTGGTTAAACTCACAGAGGAGAAACAACCACAAGACTTAGTACCCATCCTGACCAATTGAGCTGTTTATTGAATTATGGGTTAAAGGCTCTGACATCTGGTTCTTCCCAAAGACTCAGAGAAGCAGTGAAGACCGGTAAGACACAATGAACTGATGTTGAGAATCAGAATGAAACTAATTCTGCTATTAAAATGTACAGTAATTAATATTCAATGTTTAAATGATCATCTGAAAAGAACTTAATTAGGAGATATCAGTCACTGAATTGACCTGGTCACATTTGATTAGTCTCTATTCATAAATGTTCATGGTTGTATTAACTGTATTCCTTCATTCATCCTTTATCATTCTATTCCTTTTTCCTTTAGTTTGATCATTTATTAACTTATTTTCTGTTAGTAGTTTAGTCATGTAGCTATTTAAATAAACACTTAATTTATAAAGAACTTGGTTATTTGATGTGTGTGTATAAAACAATTCTAATGACTGTACACTATGCTCAAGAACTCTGTAGTATCCCTGAGATTCATTTGATTAATATCACATTGTCCATGTTTTTCCTAAATTGGGTGGTGTCCTAAATTGAATAATTTAATTGAATATAAGGTTGATTCTGCAATTAAAAATAATTGTTTATGACAACTGAAGCTGAGTGCCATCACTCTTTCACCTTTTGCAACAATTCAGAGGTTTACGATTCATAATTTTGATTTATTAATTACAGATACTGTACATTTTACTGTACATTGTGATTTCAAAATACTCCTGCTGGTTTACAAAGCACTAAATGGTTTAGGTCCAAAATACATTTCTGATCTTCTGCTATGTTATGAACCATCCAGACCTCTCAGGTCATCTGGATCAGGTCTGCTTAGTGTCCCCAGAGTCAGAACTAAACATGCAGAAGCAGCGTTCAGTTTTTATGCACCAAATATTTGGAACAAGCTCCCAGAAACCTGCAGGACCAACTCCAACTCTGAGTTATTTTAAATCAAAGCTTAAAACTTTCCTGTTTGCTGCTGCCTTTTATTAAAGCAGATAATGATCTTATACTGCACTATATCTTTTACTCTCGTGTGTTATATTCTATTTTGGCTTCTATCCTAGCTTTTATTTTTAGCTTGTTTTTATTTTCTAATCTTTAATGTTTTTATAACTGTTTTAATTATGTCTTAATGTTCTTTTGCACTTTGTCGCAATGTTCTTGAATGTTTATGTAAAGCACTTTGAATTGCCCTGTTGCTGAAATGTGCTCTACAAATAAAGCTGCCTTACATATTTTGATATTAATGAATAATAGATTATTAATCTGCTCCATGCAGTAAGGCTACACGCCCCAGCCATAGATGGGGTCAAAAGCACCAAAAAGAGAGTGTGTGAGCCTTGAGTTGAGAATGATTTATTACAGATGTGTTCCCATTATTGTTTTTGTCTGCTTCAGTTGATTCGGTTCCATGAAGCAAACTCATAGTTCAAGCTCAGCTACTATGGCAACTGATGCTGGGAAACTAACCTGAGACCTGTACTATGAAGCCAGTTCAAGATACCCAGGGTATCTTGTCGTTATCTGACTTAACTAACCATAACAACAGAGATCCCGCTATGCGGTCTTACAACAGTGGTTATCAACTCGGTAAATCAACCCAGGGTTTCTCAATCTGGATGTGAGCGCATTCACGTAAACGGGGCGGGGTTTGCAGCATCTGACCAATCACAGACATGGACAAGTCTATTGTCAGCAGAGCGGCACATTTTACAAACCAAGAACAAATTATAATATTAGACAAATACAATAAGTTAAACACATAATCCAGACTATTAGTAACAGTTGAAGCGGCCAAATGCAGGAAGGACAGCTGGCAAAAGAAAAAATTGCGTGAATGATTTACTTAAAGGGACTGTTTGTAACTTTTTAAGCGTATAAAGGGTCGGGATACATGCGCGCTCGCATATGTGCGTTCGCGTGTAGCCGCTGCCTCTCCTCTGCCTGCTCGCCTTCACTCAGACAGCGCGCGCGTTCTCGCTCAGCTCGCTCCACCTCTAGACGTGAACGCGCGCTCACACCACACTGCAGAGGAGTTAGTTTAGCTCTGAGAATATCTAGTGAATGTACAGTGGACGTTTGTGCAGGAATAAATGCTGCAGCTCCTCCAGACCAACAGAGGTTTCCCGTGTCTTGTGAAGTGACGGGGCTCTTCAGAGAGTTACGTTATCGTCTCGTTACCGACCGGGTGCCGGTGTCTTCCTGCTCTCCTCGGCTGCGGGCGGAGACGAGACGTTACTCGCTGCTGAGCTCCGCTGTCTCAGCCTGCGCTGAGACAGGAAAAGCAAACAATAGTATCTCCATCATGGAGAGACCTTCGTCTGGTCAGCTAACATTACTGCCAAGCAGCTGAAATATAGAGTGATATTGTGCTTTTAGCTGACGTGTGTCGAATCACTGTGTTGAGCGATGCTCGTTCAGGTATATTTAGAGCGAGCAGGCGCGAGCCCGACGCTGACTTTCGTTGATTTCACGGCCACAGGTGTCGCTGTTAACAAGCATTTCTGAAAGTTACAAATAGTCCCTTTAACAGACTTATTAATTTAACGGAATACTCAAATGTCAGATATATTCATCTAGATGGGGCAGTGATGTATAAATAGCTTTCAAAATTGAATGAATGCATACAATACAATTGTTTACATTATGATATTAATTATATTGTGGCATGTGTGACTATTTCAGCCTTCTTTCAGCTGCGTCCCTGACTCTGGCGGTGTGAAACGGACTTGAGAGCAAATAAAAACATAATTATATATACATAACATAATTCAAAGCACCGACAGGTTACATCCAGCTGTCCTTCCTGCAGTTTTCAGTTTAAACTGTGTTGATTTTAGTCTGGATTATGATAAAAACTTCGTATTTGTGTAATATTATCATACAATCCGCGCACCGAGCTTTGATTGGTCAGTAGGCAGTGCTTTTATACGAGTTGATCTCTTATCTGGAACATAACCTGCTCCGGAGCAGGTCAGGTGTTCAGCATCAGTGATCTACCCGGTAAGAAGTGAACCACCGTCGTACGAATATTAAGCACAGAAATAAGACAGCAGATCTAGTCCAGGAGTATTACAGTCACAGGTATAGGAAGTACAGTGATCATGTACAGCTTTGTACAGATGGATCGAAGAATCCACAGACAGAGGCAACAGGTGCAGCAGTGATGATAGCCATTACTTGAGTGTGTATGCGGTTGAACTAGTTGCAGTTCTGTTAGCATTGGAGTGGGTGGAGGATATGAGAGAAAGTAAAATACTCATCTGTAGTAATTCAATTGCATCACTGTCAAGCATTAAATCAGTATTATCCAAATACCACCATGACATATTGTATGAAATGTTGTTCATAAACTCAAGAATAACCAGAGAGGGGAAGGACATAGTATTCATGTGGGTACCAGCACACTCAGGGATCCCAGGAAACAAGAAGGTAGATAAGTTAGCAAAGGCGGCGATCATGAAAGAGCAGGTCGAAAGAAGTATAAAACTTTCAAAATCGGAGGGAAAAAGCACCGTCTGGAGGGAGGTCAACAAACAGTGGCAGCAGTGCTGGGATAGAGAGTCCAAAGGGAGACATTTACACAACATCCAAAATAAAGTAGGAGGGTTAAGAAGTCATGGTAAAAACAGAAAAGAACAGGTTATAATTAGCAGACTAAGAATTGGGCTCTGCCAATTGCACAGCTCACTATATATTATTGGAAAACACCCTACTGGTCACTGTAGTGAGCGTCAGGTCATGGAGACAGTTGAACGTGTACTTACTTAATGTACAAAGTATGAGTTAAAGGGACTGTTTGTAAGAATCAGAAATGCATGTTAACATTTCTGACATTTCTGACTTTCGTTGACTTGATTTATACGTGTAAAAAGTTACAAACAGTCCCTTTAAATAGACGGAGTATGACAGCAGGGTTGCAGAGGGTGGCACCAGTGGAGAATAGGGTGGAGGATTTGCTTGGATGCGGGGACACGGTGGAGGGGAGAAAGGTGATTTTTAGGTTTCTGATCAACACTGGATTAATTAAGAGACTGTAGTACCAGTTATTTCCCTCCTGACCTCCAGGTGGAGACTTTCTGTCACTTTAAAGGGAAAAACCAGACCGGAAGTACTTGTAACCGGAAGTGTGGTTGTTTCGTAGTGACCTCGGGCTGGTGGCGGGATAGTTGTTTCGTTAGCTGACGAGCATATTTGATCCGTTTCGAGGCGGCAGAGCTCCAGGTGAACCCGCACACACTCAGGTGAACACTTTAATAATGTTTCTTTGAGCCGGAAATCAAAGTGAATTTAGCGTTAGCACGCTGGGCTAGCTGCGATGCTAACAGCTAGTTAGCCTGTTAGCTTCGGCCTGCTGCTGTGTGGCTAACTGCTAGCGTTAGCCTTAGCTCTCTGTAATGTGTGCTCCTGTTATCTGATTGAACTTCCGGTTCCTTTGTGTTTTAGTCCAGTTTGAGAGGAGTTTCTCAGTTTGTCTCAGTTGACCATGTTATCAGCACTACGTGGATGAGAGTAAAACCAGAGGAGACAGCAGGACCTGAATATCTCTGTGCTTTGATTTGTAGTGAGTCCAGGACAACAGAGTCCAGCAGTCAGAGTGGAGACCTGCTGGATCTCAGAGACCAGGACCAGGAGCCCGTTTCAGAAAGCAGCTTTAACAAACTCTGAGATGGAAAAGTTTTCAGATCCAGAACAGCTGATCAGAGTTTGTTCAATCAAATGTGAGGATGAAACCAGCCTTCATCAATGGAGCTCTGATACTACGATTCACCATGGCAACAGGTAAATAAGAGGCAGAGCCTCCATCTGAATCCAGTCCACTAGAGATATTAATGCATGGATATGCTGACTGTGCACATTTCTCTTTAAAAAAGTCCCAGCAGGGAAAAGTGTCAATAACACAATAAAGTTGAATTCAGTGTTGTCCTTTAATTCATCTTTTAGCAGACTGACATCTCCTAATGGATGATAAAGGGTTATTCTGAGCTGATGGTGACTTGATGCTGTGTGATATTTGAATGTTCAAAGAAATGACTGGCAGCACATAAGAGTAACTTTAGACAGTCCTGAGTAACAAACTAATATCTGACACACAGTAAACCTTCGATACGGACTGAATGAATGAGAGAATAAAACACTAATCACACTTTCTGAAACAGAGACCAGGACCAGGAGCACTACAAGAGTGAAATGGAGGAGGACCAGCAGAACCCGGACCACGAGAGCAACAAGGTCCCCAGAAGAACAGCAGCAGGCTCGTCCTCTGATACCACCGATGTTCAGGTCAGTGTTCATGACTTCATGGCTTCATAACGACTCTAAAGACACGAGGAAGAGTCAGTAACTGAATAAATTACTGTTTAACCCTCTGAGGTCAAAGCCATTTTTCTTTAGCTATTTTTGGTCTGCCGGGTGTCCTATTGTAATAATTAAGGTAGAATCTCAACACTGTAAACTTTCTTTTTGATGGGAATGTACTTTGTTGCCTTGGCCTGGTCTGTTTCTGGAAGTGGCCTTGGCTACCACCCCCCTGGTTCTATTGACTACCCTGCTGGCGAGGTTGTTGGCGCCGCTGGGGTGTTGCCTTGGTATTCACTCTAGCGTGAGGCTCTTCGTTGCCTTCTAGTGCTAGGTGGTGCTTAATATGGTATGAATCCCCAGGACTCTGGCGTTGTCCTCGTACATCCTAGCAGGGTGCGCATATATCTCCCATGTCATCTTTTTTTTTTTCGTTCATTCAACCTTTATTTAGTTCTCGAGGAATCATTGAGAGCATGCCCTCAATTTCAATGATGTCAAGACAACAATAAAACAGAATAAATACATAAAAACCAAATCAACGAATTACAAGAAGCATTCAGCCAGACAGCAATAGAACACTGTGAAAAACAGTCACATTCAAGAGTGTATTAGATTGTGATCATGGATTTAAAATTACCTAGAGGTACAACTGTGTTTAATTTGAATGTGTTTTATTACACGGCTGTGTTGAATACTTGATTCTGATTGGTCAATCACAGCGTTCTGTAGTCTATAATTTCTTTATAGCAGACCGTTGCTTTGTATAGAGGGCTGTTGCTATGTATAGCAGACCGTTGCTATGTATAACAGACCATTGCTATGTTCACAACAATGACCGGCTCGCTGTATATTATTCCTTACTTGTAAACTGTTCCAAGTTTTTGCAGCACAAACACCAAAAGCAGTTTCCCCAAATTTAGTGTTTGCACGCGGGACTTCAAGCTTTAGCCGTTCACTTGAACGAGTCGAATAATGACTATAGGACCAATTTAATAAGGACGTGATGTATGATGGCAAGTTGCTATTAAGGGCTTTATAAATTAATAAATACCAATGCCTATCACGTCTTATTGTTAGAGACGCCCAACCAACCTTTTCATACAAGATGCAATGATGAGTACAATAACTGTCAGCAGTAATAAATCTGAGGGCGGAGTGATAAACTGAATTTAAGGGTTTGAGAGTGGAGGCAGAGGCGTTTCTATAGATAATGTCACCACAATCCAAGACAGACAAGAATACGGCCTCAATTATTTGCTTCCTACAGAACAAGAAAATTAGCTCAGTTTCTGTACAAATATCCAATTATTTGTTGTAGCATGCTGACAAGTGTGTCAACGTGAAATTTAAACGTAAGTTTTGGGTCCTGCCAGATGCCGAGGTATTTGTACTCTGAGACCCTGTCAATACTAACTCCATTCAGAGTGGTAATATATAAATTATTGTCCACAGTATCTCTGGCTCGAGAATAACATACATTTAGTCTTCTTTGCATTCAGAACTAATTTCAGATTAAAAAGTGCATCTTGCAATTTGTCAAAGGTTTGTTGTAGGATATCAGTGGCTGCAGTATCAGCAAAGCAATACAAAACTGTGTCATCCGCATAAAGATGAGAGTTACAATTTGTTAAGAAGGACATAATGTTGTTGATATAAATTGTGAACAAGACAGGATCCAATATAGACCCTTGTGAACCCCCTTTGACAGTGGAAACCATACAGAACGGTCATTGCAGGATCACACATTGCTGTCTATGATACAGGTAGTCCTGAAACCATTTACAGGATTCATAATCAAAACCAATTTCACATAGCCTCTGCAGGAGCATAGCATGATCAACACTGTCAAATGCTTTTGTTAGATCGACAAAGAGGGCAGCACAGTATTTCCCTTTGTCAACAGCAGATACACTATCCTTTATAACCACTGTAATCGCAGTGACAGTACAATGTTTAGCTCTGAAACCAGACTGGTTTGAATTTAGGAATGATATGAGCTGATTATTAACTAATGACTTCAAGACTTTAGCAAAACAGGACAGTTTGGAAATTGGCCGATAGTTATTAACCCCCTGAGGTCGAAGCTGTCGTATACGACAGGAAATTACTCTAGTTACTCTTTTTAGAATATCTCTGGAAAGCTGTGGCGTAGAGACTTACTTTAACTTGCAGCTGCTTCGTCACCACAGTAGCTTTCTAATGTATTGTGTAACGTATTTCTTTCAGATGGTATGTAATCTAGCTTGAAACAACAGTCTTTTTTTAGAGACTTCATAAAAGTTATAACTCCTACAATGAAAGTCTTCTATGAGTATTTATCCATTTATTGTCCATAAATATACATAGTCCTCCACCAATTGATTTCTTTGACAGGTGCTTATCTCTGTCTGCCCACTTTGTTCTATATCCGTCAACGGACACTGTTGCTTCTGGCTTTAGCCATGTCTCCGTTAGGCAGATGAGATTACACAGTTTGAAGTCTCTTTCGTGGGTCAGTCTCTCTGTTAACTCAAATAAATGTTGTTATTAAGAGATAGCACATTTGACAGTGTGATGGTAGGGAGTAGGGATGTCACGAGAACCGATACTTCGGGACCAAGTCGATGCCAAAATTTTTTAAAAAGTGACGGTACTCTTTTTCTACAGTACCAACGGTAGCGCTTTTGCTGCAGGGCTCCGCTGCGGGGGTCTACCTGGCACCTGTGCTCCATGCACACCAGCTGTGACAGCTCCATCCACCTCGCGGCGATTACCTCATTAATGTTATGGTTCCCTTATGGCATTGAGATTAAACGTGAAATATTGACTACACAAACGTCTCTTATTTCTCTCAGCTAACACTAAAAAACAAGCCGTTAAAGGTGTTACTCAGTTCACTGACACAACATTACCATAGAAACACACTGATGGGACCAACTGTCACTTTGTCAGTGTGAAGGAAAAACAACACAGAAAAGGCACATAACATAACTGCTTGTGTTGTACCACAGATTTTGGTGAATTATGTCCTAAGAGTCCGCTACAGTATAATACAGTATGTAGTATAATGCAGCAATATAATGTAGAATTGATTAGAATGTCAAATATACTATGGTATCATATGGTATAGTATAATATATAACAAAAATACATCAGTATGGTGAGGTATATAATCAGTCCAGCAGAGAGACAATGAGAGGGGAAGGTGAGGTGAGTGTCTCCAGTGAACCAGACACAGTGGATGTCCCCCTTACTTTACTTTTGTAGCAGTGACATTACATTAATTCCTTTTATCCTCGTGCTAAAATCGACTCTAAATCCAAATTTTACAGCTGATGTTTTTTAAAAAAATGTCCCAAGGGGATACACATCGTTGTCACCTTTTTTTACCCCTGATGAGTTTGCACCCGTTTCTAAATTAAAATAAAATAGAATACAATACTACCTTATTGATCCCCATGGGGGAATTCATCTTCTACGTTTAACCCTTCTCTTATTTTTTCTCTTAACAGAAATTTTAAAGAAAATATGACGTTAATTTAAGATAACGTTGCTGCATGAGGCCCATTGTGGGTTATGTTCCACAGACATGTTCTAAATGTTATTTATGGTTTTAGATAGCTCGCTCCAGCATGGCATGTCACTGACTCTCTCTCTCTCTCTCTGTATGTTTGTCTGTTGCTATAGAAACGGAGAGGAAGAGGGGGACTCAAACGTCACAGCTGTCAACACTGTGACAAATCCTTCACAACATCTGGATGTTTAAAGATTCATGAGAGAGTTCACACTGGAGAGAAACCGTACAGCTGTGACCTATGTGGGGCAGCTTTCGCCACTAAAGGTGGCCTAGAAAGGCATCAACGTATTCACACTGCAGAGAAACCGTACAGCTGTGATCAATGTGGGAAAAAGTTTACTCAGGGTAGTCACCTAAAAGACCACCAACGCATTCACACTGGAGAGAAACCGTACTGGTGTGACCAATGTGGGAAAACTTTTTCTCGGGGTAGTCACTTTAAAGCCCACCAACGTATTCACACTGGAGAGAAACCGTACTGGTGTGACCAATGTGGTAAAGGTTTTTCTCGGGGTAGTCACCTTAAATCCCACCAACACATTCACACTGGAGAGAAACCGTACTGGTGTGATCAATGTGGTAAAACTTTTTCTGATGGTAGTTCCTTTAAAAAACACCAACGCATTCACACTGGAGAGAAGCCTTACTGGTGTGACCAGTGTGGTAAAACTTTTTCTGAAGCTGGTTCCCTTAAAAGACATCAACGTATTCACACTGGAGAGAAGCCATACTGGTGTGACCAATGTGGTAAAACTTTTCCTGATGGTAGTTCCCTTAAAAAACACCAAGCCATTCACACTGGAGAGAAACCGTACTGGTGTGACCAATGTGGGAAAACTTTTTCTTGGTCTGCTAACCTTAAATCCCACAAACGCATTCACAGTGGGGAGAAACCGTAATGGTGTGACCAAGAGGGGAAAACCTTTTCTGATGGTAGTTCCCTTTTAACCCACCACCGCATTCCTACTGGAGAGAAACCATACGGGTGTGACCAATGTGGGAAACCTTTTCTCAGGATGGTTTCCTTAAATATCACCAACGCATTCACACTGCATCATTTTGGACATTTTTCAAAGCCCAGCTAGCTGTTTCCTCCTGCCTCCTCCCCATGCCCTGGTAGCTGTGTTGTTGTATTCTCAGTTTATCTCTACATTGAATGCTGACCAACCGTAAATGTATGTTTTAAACTGCATGTATGTTATTGTGGCTATGACTACACACTGGCCTTTATTCCTGTAATACATTTTTTGAATATTTTGTTGATTAATTGTTGTGTAAAGACCAGAAACTTCTGACTAGTCGACTCCCTGGGCCTGTGCCCCGTAGACCCATTCAATAATCCATCCACGAGTCGACAGCTGGAGAAAGATCAAGGAGGACATTCACATCCGACACCAGAGGCCATCTTTGAAAAGAGACAGGGGTTGCCATTGTCGTATCTCTCCTGCGACAGTGCTGTTGAAGTGATGAGGAAGGATGCTCCGCGGACACTGTTCTCTTTGGTATAATAGAGTTTATTACAAACAAGCAACAAATGTCATAACGAACGTCTAGAACGTCCAGAGGTCTCAACTCAAATCTGAAAGTCCTGCACTTCGGGGCTCTCGTGCCTCCTTATATCGGGCTCAGATGTTATGCAACATCTGTCATAAACATGCGAGCTGAGCATAAAAACATGTGTGTCCTACATGTTTATCTTTCGACCCCTGGACTTTGGACCGACCCTATGTCCACGTATACTATTCACCCATGTTTGCATAAGAGGGGCCGCTGTCTTGTGTAAGACATGAAAATATACCACACCATCTCCCCTTGAATACAACCACCTGTTATCATGTGACTGCTGGACTAGCGTCATATGATGACAACTGAGGAAGTTTAAGTGCTAAGTAAAGATGGCGCCAGCTGAGGTGAATCCTAATCCTAACCCTAATCCTTCCAAAATTTCCCACACCACTCCTCTGTTCACTACACTGCCTCCCTGTTGCTTCTGGAGGTGTTAGGTGAATCTCTGATATAATCACATATTATTTGTAGGAAATGTCGCCGCATGTTTCGAATGCAGACAGTAGAACCTTCCAGATACAAGACCAGCTCTTCCTTCAACCCCCAGGAATGCTGGCCAACAAGACATCATAGATTTACAACATCCTGCGAACAGCAACCATCGAGATAAGAAGATCCCTTTTCTTCTATATAGCCACCTTTGACCCTTCAAGATCTCCACAGACACTTACATAAACAACCCTTCAGCATTGGCCATCATAAAGCACCCTAACAGAGACCAGCTGACACCAACTTTCATCCCACTGTGGACTCTGATCTCTACTAAAAATTTAGTTTGGATTTGTCCAAGGACAATTAATATAGAGGACATTTTTAACTGGCAATGATGGTTGGAGACGATGATGCTAGAAGAAATGGTTCAGAGACCCGCTGCACGAGAGAGAGGGATGGAGACGGAGGAAAACTTCATGCCAAGTCGCACCGAGGGAACGTGTCCGCCGACAACAACATCCAGCAATGTCAGAGAGATGGAGACGGACAGAAACGAGTCAAGCTGAGTTCACGCCGTGGGATCAAACAGATCTAGAATGCCGAGGTCCAGACAAAAACTGTAACCACTCCTGGTAACCAGCACAACCTCCCATCTGCACATCTGAAACGTTAGGTGATATAAATACATTTTCAGATGTGAAAGAGTTTGTTGATTACTACTAAACAAATTTAGAGTCAATTAATAAATAGGGTTTGGTTAAGAAGTTGGTAGTTAATATCAGATATAAGTGTAATTGAGAAAATAATCAAAAAGCTTTTACCCTAAATTAGGCTCATCCCTAAATTTAGAATATGACACTGCATCACAATCTTCCCTGGTGCTTCTTAAACTCTCAACTGCTGAACGGTGCATTAATACCCAAAACTAAATTTAATTGATGCGCCTAAACGTCAAGCAACAAATTTAATGAAGAGATATCAGTCACTGAATTGACCTGGTCACATTTGATTTGTTTCTATTCATAATTTGTCTTCGTTGTATTCACTGTATTCCTTCATTCATCATTTATCATTCTATTCCTTTTTCCTTTTGTTTGATCATTTATTTACTTGTTTTCTGTTAGTAGTTTAGTCATGTAGTTAGTTAAATAAACACTTCATTTCTAAAGAACTTGGTTAATTGATGTGTGTCTATAAAACAACTTCAATGACTGTACACTATGCTCAAGAACTCCGTGGTATCCCTAAGATTATGAGATCCACTTGATTAATATCACATTTTTGGGTTTTCCCTGTTTTTCCAAAATTGGGTGGTGTACTAAATTGAATAATTTAGTTGAATATAAGGTTGATTCTGATATTAAAACTAATTGTGTATGATAGCTGAGTGCCATCACTCTCCTTCACCTTTGGCAACAATTCAGGGGTTTATGGTTCATAATGAGTTATTAATTGTAGATACATATTTTGATATTAATTAATGATTGATTATTAATCTGTTGCCCCAGCCATAGATATGGTCAAAAGCTCAAAAAGAGTATGTGAGCCATGAGTTTAGAATGCTTTATTCCAGATGAATCAATATTTCCTGGAGCTGCTGTAATTGAGGTTCTCAGTAGAAGTGAATCAATAAATGTTAATAAGTCTAAATATTTGTGTTTGTAATTTGTTGTGTATGAACAATACAAAATATCTGCTTTTCAATATCAGACATTAAAATCAGTTGATAAATAAATGGTTCTTTCTTTACCTTAATGCTGACTGAAAATATTGTGTAGTCAAACTATTTTACTTAAGTGTCTTATAATAAAACATGTTCTATATACCATATATATGCAATAATTAGTGCTGAGTTGTACTAAAACCTTTACTCACCACACTATAATCTGCCACTATAAAATAATTCAGTGTTTCACAGTTCAGGATCCTCAAATGAAAATCATTCTTGTGTGAAACGTTCACATCTAAAGCTCATTTTAGTCACAGCGGTGTCTGTATTTTTTGTTGCTTTCACATTAATTCAAATGTAGAAGTACAGTCATGTTTATTTGACTTGATGCATTGATGAAGGAGACCAGAATGGATGACACAACTTTTCTAATCATTTCTTACTGGAACAGAAATGTTTCAGATATTCAGAAATCTTTCATCAGGAGAAAATAGTTGGTAAAAGGTGGATTTATTAATTCAGTCAGTAACATGTTCATCCTCATATTTAGCTCTCATTTCTCCAATACATTCACATTACAGAGGGCAAAGTGATTTTAATGAAACGGTTCCTGAATATGGAGCTGCAGACATCCACAAGAGGCAACAGAAGACTTCAACATCAGACATGAGATACAGCAGTCTTGCTGTCATTATACACACGTGTTGTGTTTAAACGTGTTGTTCATGTTAGACTCTATAACAGCTTCACATGTTTGTACTTTAGAGTACTATTACTGTAGTAATACTTACTGGGAATAGTGGATGCACTGGAAAGGTGTGTGACAGAGAGAAACCAACGTGCTGTTTGTGTGATGATGAGGTTTAGTAGATATATGATGATTTGCTGCTCAGTGTGAACTCATGTGGTGAGTGCACTTAATGCTTTGAGAACTGTAACAGTGTTTCAGCAGATCTGTTGACATGATTGAGGAAAAGAATAAGATGGATGGTAACATATTTACTCTTCTTTATCTGGAAGGAATAATGATGTGTGTATAATGCAACATACTAATTCATGTGATCAGGTTTTGTCTGATATAATTCTAGATTAGTTTGATACATGACGACATTTGTGTGAGTTACAAAGAAAATATTGATTTTAAAATGGTGAACATGATTTCATTTTGTCCTGTTAAAGTGGCAGTAGGCAGTATATATTTTTGGCATCATTGGGCAAAAATTCCATAATAGCCCTTCAGCATATTGTAATTCAAGTGTTCTGAGAGAAAACTAGACTTCTGCACCTCATTATGGCTCTGTTTTCAGGCTTTAGAAAATCTAGCTTGTGACGGGAGACTTTGAACAATCACAGGCCATTTCATTGAGAGAGCATTCCTATTGGCTGTGCTCCGGTCATGTGACCGGAACTTGGTGTTCCTTCACCAGATTTTAATCATGTTTGCTTAAATCTCGCCTACTTCAGCTTTAACTGTTTAAAGCAGGGGTCTCAAACTCGCGGCCCGCGGGCCAATTGCGGCCCGCAAGACGATATTTTGTGGCCCCCACCTTGATATGAAAGTTTAATGTTAGTGCGGCCCGCAAATTTTTTTTTTTTTTTTTTTATAAAGTTTTTTTTTTGGGGGCATTTTTATTGACAGGACAGTGGATAGAGTCTTGGAAAGGGGGGAGAGAGAGAGTGGATGCGGAAAGGGCCACAGGCCGGATTCGAACCCGGGCCGCCGCGGTCAGGACCAAGTCTTGTTACATGGGCGCCCGCTTTACCAACTGAGCTAACCAGGCGCCCTCGGCCCGCGAGTTTTATGTGAATGGCAGTTTGCCGTGGAAGGTCCCTTTGTTGCGCGAGCCCGAGCTGAACGAACCTACCAATCACACTGGGGTATATGGCTCCCGGGGGCGGGCAATCGGCCGGGCTTGATGCAAGCAGAGAAACATTTCACAACAACTATGGCGGCGCCCGTGTAACATCGCATAAGCTTGATTAAAGCTTGATTTATACTTCTGCGTTGAATCGACGCCGTAGCCTGACGTGCACCTCTCCAGAAATGTAACTACACGTCCCGGCGACGCAGACCGCAACAGCTGTGATTGGTCCAGTCTCTCAGCGATGCTGAGCGGCCAGGACCCCGGACAACCACAGAAAGTTCTACTTCTCTCTGCCTCCATCTTTTCAATGTTTGTTCACACAAATCCACTCAGATATATTTTCTCTTTTCGGCGTTCCAGTAATGTCAGTAAAAGTTCTGTGGTTCAACAGTTATTAGCTCCAACTCCGCTCAGTTTCTGTTTGTAGTACAAGAAGAAGAAGAAGAAGAAGGAAACTCATAGAGACGCCGCCGCCAACTAGCGGTTTGGTGGTGTAATTGCAGAGCAACACAAACACAGCAGGCACAACTTTATTGCGGAGTGACACCAAGTGGAATGAATATATATCTTGTCACACAGCCCCAATCATGTCTTTTTCAAAGCCTGCAGTGAAGAGAAAGGTTGGTGACGAGCACAGACAATTTCAGGAAAAGTGGGAGACGCAATAGAGGCCATGTTCAGAAGAACCGTTCATGTTCTTCAATGTTCCATTCATGTTCAGGACAGTTCGTGTTCAGAAGAACCGTTCATGTTCAGAAGAACCCATTCAAGTTAAAGAACTGTTAATAATGACGTTTGAGAAGATTGTTTTTTTTTTAACAAAGCTTTTTTTGTGGAATACCTGATGCGGCCCAGCCTCACCCAGACTCTGCCTCCAGCGGCCCCCAGGTAAATTGAGTTTGAGACCACTGGTTTAAAGGGACTCTATGTAAGAATCAGAAATTGCTTGTTAACAGCGACACCTGTGGCCGTTGAGTCAACGGAAATCAGCGTCCTGTTGCTCCCGCTCGCGCCTGTGCTCGCACTTGTGCTTGCTCTACATAGACATGAACAAGCAAAGCTCAAAACAGTGAGGCGACACACGTCAGCTAAAACCACAATATCACTCTATATTTCACCTGCTTGGCAGTAATGTTAGCAGACGAAGGTCTCTCCATGAATCAATGTTAATCCTAGTGTTGGCTTTTCCTTCCTCAGCCTCCCGACCGCGGCCGGAGGGAACACGGATAAGACGATAATGATACTCGCTGCGGAGCCCAGTCACTTCACAAGACACGGAAAACCTCTGTTGGTCTGGAGGAGCTGCAGCAGTTATTTCTGCACAAACGTCCACTGTACATTCACTAGATATTCTCAGAGCTACTAACTCTTCTGCATTGTGTAGTGTGCGCGCATGCACGTGAGGTGGAGCGAGCTGAGTGCAAGCAGAGGAGCAGTGGAGCAGAGTACAGCAGAGACTCCGGCCCTGGAGACCAAAGCTACTGTCTCCCCCGCGTCCTCCGACTGCGGCCAACACTGTTTAACAGACGGGCTTCACTAGATATAACTTTGCGGTTTTGGTGCTTCAGTGTAGTTTGTGTTGGAGTCTTGTCTGAACAACACAGCCACACGCGAGCGCACATGGGACACCGACCAGCAATGATTTATACGTGTAAGAAGTAACAAACAGTCCCTTTAATAACTGTTTAATACACCAATGCAGCAAGTTAAAGATATATAGAGGACATGCGGAAGCTGCCCAAGTTCCCACTTGTCATGAACTTAGCAAGGTGACGTCTGAGGTGTGGGCGGGGCTAAATGGGATAAGTAACCGTGAGAACACGAAGGCTCCGCGAGATTTACACAGAATCACAGTGAGTCCAGAACAGAAGAGTCCGGCTGACGACAGGGAGAGGTTTTTCCTAGAGAGAGACGGAAGTAATTTGCGAACGCGGTAGGATTGAAAGATTTGCTAGCGGATTAGCATAAACTGTACTTTGACTGTAACATCATGTAAAGGAGTTCTGATGGAAATAATGGAAGTGAAACGGAATGGATGTTGCCTAAATCTGTGAGGCAGAAAAGGGCTGCGAGAGAGAGAGCGGATAGCAAGAGAGAGAAGTTGGTCGGATGATAGTGAAGTTGTCAGAGGTAATAATAAAAAATCAAGAACCAGTCACAACGATAGACAGACGGATCAAACAGAAGAAGCGGAGTGGAAAGTAATAATCGAATTTAATCAGGATGGCGGGCACTACCACCCGATCAAACTTACCAGAGCGATCGAAGAGGAGATTGGTCAAATCAAAATGGCCAGGTTTTTGAACAATAAACAAGTGTTGATACATGCAAACAGCAAACAACAGCAGGAAAAGATCCTCAAAATGACAACACTTACAGGGGAAAAGATGAAGGCTCACGTACCTGGAGCAATGGTAAAGTTGAGAGGAGTAATGTGGTATATTTTCATGTTTTACACAAGACAGCGGCCCCTCTTATGCAAACATGGGTGAATAGTATACGTGGACATAGGGTCGGTCCAAAGTCCAGGGGTCGAAAGATAAACATGTAGGACACACATGTTTTTATGCTCAGCTCGCATGTTTATGACAGATGTTGCATAACATCTGAGCCCGATATAAGGAGGCACGAGAGCCCCGAAGTGCAGGACTTTCAGATTTGAGTTGAGACCTCCGGACGTTCTAGACGTTCGTTATGACATTTGTTGCTTGTTTGTAATAAACTCTATTATACCAAAAAGAACAGTGTCCGCGGAGCATCCTTCCTCATCACTTCAACAGCACTGTCGCAGGAAAGATACGACAGTAATATCTGGAGTCCCATTGAGTATGTCTATGGAAGATGTTAAACATGAGATTAAAGGTGGTAAAGTAATTGATGCCATACGGATTAAGAGTAAAAGGGATGGCTCAATGAAGGAAACCCTATCGGTAGTGGTTCAGTTTGAGAAAACCCTCCCAAAATCGGTGCAAATGGGATACATGAACTACAGTGTGAGGGAATACATTCCCAAACCTCTCAGATGTTATGCATGCCAAAGAATGGGGCACACAGCACAGTAGTGTAAAGGAAAGCTAAGGTGTGCGAGATGTGGAGGACAGCATGAGTATGGAAAATGTGATAAGGATGCAAAGGTTAAATGCTGTAACTGCGGAGGTGAGCATAGTGCTGCGTTTGGAGGATGTGAAGTGCAGAGAGAAGCCAGAGAAGTACAGAGAGTTAAGACAATGAACAAAATATCATACGCAGACGCACTAAAGAAAGTAAGGGCGACAGAAACAAACAACAGGAATTCCAGTGAAATGGACCAAAGAAATGCAGCACAAAGGGATGGTAATGCACTAGGAAATCAAGCCCAAACTCAAGTCCCAGACAATATGCAAAATGCTCGTGCTCATAAATGTAAAGTTAATGATGATTCACTAGTAGTAAACAAAGTGGAATTTGTTGTCTTCATCTGCCACACCATTAATGTTGCAGCTCAGCTAAAAAAGAAAAGTGATAGAATCAAGACCATAGTGGAGGCAGCAGGAAGATTCCTTGATATACGAGATGTAAAAGCAGATCAGATACATGCACTACTGACAACAACTGAGGTTGGGGAAAATGGACAGAATGAGGGTTAAAGTTTAAATTATGGTGCTCCATATACTTCAGTGGAATACGAGAAGCCTGATAGCTAATGGGCAAGAATTTAAAAAGTATGTATATGAATTAAAAGTAGTACCGGATGTTATATGTGTGCAAGAAACGTGGTTACATCCACATTTAGACTTTGTGATTCCAGGGTTCAGCTCTATAAGACATGATAGAGCTAACAACCAAAATGGTGGAGGGTGTGCAACCTTTTTCAAAGATGGATTGGCTTACTGGAAGATTAAGTCCCCTGAAGATATGGAAGGTATTGTGGTTGAAATTTGCAGCCCCAGGAATGAAGGAAATATTAAATTAATCAATTTCTATAATCCATGTAGGAACCTAACTATAGATATGTTCAATGAAATGGCAGGGGAAGTATGTAAGAAGGAAATATGGTGTGGGGATTGTAATGCACACAGCAGCTTATGGGGTAGTAATCACACAGACAATAATGGAAATATAGTGGAAGAAATAATGGAAGAAAGATCATTGGTCTGTCTTAATAATGGCAAAGGCACAAGAATAGATGTGAGTCGGGGTACAATATCATATTTAGATCTTACAATGGTGACAGGTAGTTTGGTGAATGTTTGTGAATGGTATGTTAAGAGTGAGTCAACTATAGGAAGTGATCATTTCCCAGTTCTCACTATAATAAACACAAACGTATGTATGCAGGAAGGGAGCACAATTACAAGGTGGTGTTTTGGCAAGGCTGACTGGGAGAAGTTTACAATATGTTGTGAGGAGTCAGTTCACTTGGTAATATTAGAAGGAAGCATAGAGGAATGTACAAGTCAAGTTACGGAACATATACTGAATGCTGCAAAACTGAGTGTACCAAAACGAACAACACAGGGTAGGAAGAAAGTGGTACCTTGGTGGAATGAGGAATGCAGCATAGCTGTTAAAGAACGAAACAAGGCTTTCAGAGCTGATGAGTGGGATAAGGAAGTCAATAAAAATGCCAGCATTGATTGATGGGGAGAGGATGGCAGTATCAGATAAAGAGAAGATGGATGTGTAAGGTAAGGCATTTGCGGCAGTACATAGTGGGGAGCACCTTTATAATATACACAGGCAGCAAAAAGAGCGTGTGCTCAGTGAGAATGAAAATGTGAGAGAGAAGAGAGAGGATGATATGTCAACACTGGATGTGGAATTTACAATGGCAGAGCTCAAAATAGCCTTGAAAGATACTGGATATACAGCACCAGGACAACACCAGTTATGTTATGCCATGTTTAGACAGCTACCAGTGGAATCATTTAAGTTAGTGTTGAGACTCTTCAATAAAATCTGGACGGAGGGAGTCATACCAAGTTGTTGGAAAATGGCAGTAATATTACCATTCAACAAGCCAGGGAAAGATCCTGCTAATCCTGGTAGTTATAGGCCCATAGCGTTGACATCTCACTTATGCAAATGGATGGAGAAGATAATAGTACGTAGATTAATGTATGTTTTGGAACAGAGAGGGTTAGTGAGTAATGTTCAGTGTGGATTTAGAAAAGGTCGATCTACAATAGATGCTCTAGTTAGAGTAACTAATGAGGTAGAAAAGACACTCAAAATGAAAGAGGTGATGACAATAGTATATTTTGATATAGAAAAAGCATATGATTCTATGTGAAGGGAAGGGCTGCTTATAAAGATAGGTAAAATGGGTATTGGAGGGAGGTTGTATAATTGGGTAATGGACTTTTTAACAGACAGGAAATTTAAAGTCAAGGTTGGAACAGAAGTATCTAAGGACTACAATATATAAAATGGTATCCCCTAGGGGAGTGCAATCAGCCCAGTGTTGTTTAACATAATGATAAATGACATATTTGAAAATTTAGATGGATGCATCAAATCAGCGATATATGCAGATGATGGGGCAATATGGATGAGGGGAAGAAATGTGCCATATGTGATGGAAAATAATAAGGAAAGCAATAGGGAAAGTGAAGAAATGGTCATATGAGTGGAGATTCAAAATGTCAACAAATAAATCATGTTATATGATATCTACAAAAAAGCGAAACATTAATACTGAGAATTTAACATTATATGGTCAGTTGATGGAGAGGGTGAATGAATACAAATATCTGGGTCTATGGTTAGACAGTAAATATACATGGCATGTTCATATAAAACATCTGGAAACAAAATGCAAAAAAGTAGTAAATTTACTACGAGCTGTGGCTGGATGTGACTGGGGGGCAGATAAACAGTCATTGATTGACATATATAGGGCAATCATGAGGTCAACAATAGATTATGTTTGTTTAGTTTATGGAGCAGCAGCAAAGACATCATTACAAAAAGTGGATAGAGTACAGTGTAGAGCATTACGGTTATGTATCTGAGCTATTAAGTCAAACCCATTAATGCAGTATTAATTGAAGCAGGAGAGACTACACTGGAATTAAGAAGAGAGAAATTAGCTCTAGCATACTGGGTCAGGTTAAAAGGAAGCGGAGAAGAAAATCCTACAAAGGTAACAATACAAAACTGTTGGGAATACTCTAAGTTTCAAGGATATGGATTTGGATGGACAATGGAAGAAAAAGTGAGGACATATAGATTGGAGGCCTTAGAGTTCACCAGGTCCACACCAGTAAGCAGCGTACTGAAGGAACTGGCCTTCTACCTCCGAGAGGTCAAGGCCCAGTTACGTGCTGGTTAATCTTGTATGACAAAGAGATTTTCCAAACAGACGGGTTAAAGCATAATAATACAATTTATTCCGAACAATTAATGTTGCATAAGTAAAATAAAAGAGTATACAGATATCTGGATCCAGTCTACGTGTCCCTGACAACATACAGTGCATGGGTCAGTTCGTGAAGTCTGAACCCCGAGCTATCCCTGATCCAGCCTATTCATAGTTTACACAATATTAATATTCATGAGTTATGGCACGTGATGTTTCTGCTGCATGTCTTCTTCTTCGTTATCTCCTTCTGGCTCCGTTCTCTCCTTGACCTTGCAAAAGAAAACAGCACCTGCCACCTCCCTTTTCCTCACAATCACTCTATTCATAACAAATCCAACAGTCAGGTTATTGTAAGCATTCTTGTACATAATAAATCCAACAGTACCCCCCTGGCTGCTCCCAGAAGTTAAAATAGACATGAGTATTATGGAAAAAAAGAAAAGGGAATGGCAAGTAAATGAAGTGGGAGTTAAAACAAGTGTGTACATAAGGAACAGCTATGATAATTATCTCAAAATATATACAGATGGTTCCAAAAATAAACAGGAGTGTGTGGGAGTTGGTATATATATTCCAGAATTTAAAATATCTATTTCCAAAAGAATTTCAAACCAGGTATCAGTGTACACAGCAGAAATAGTGGCAATCATTATTGCAATGCAGTGGGTTGAGGAGGTCAGACCTAACAGAATGGTGATAGGCAAAGGTGATTCAAAAGCTGTTTTGGAAAGTACACATTCAACAAAAGCTGTAAGGCAGGAGTGCCCACACTTTTTCAGCATGCGAGCTACTTATAAAATGACCAAGTCAAAATGATCTACCTACTATAAAAATGCAAAACATATATTTATTTATAAATATATTGAGTATTCTTTATATGTACAATATATGTTGGTGTACCTTGCATAACTGCATGAACCCATATTGTACAATATAACTCTGTACATTTTTTGTCATTACCTTACTCTGATGACTTGCACTGAATGGAATCAGCCAGGGATGCATAGTCCGGACAGTAGCTGCTGATAGCCAGCCTCAAGCACACTTCCAAATGATCATCAGTCAAGGTGGAACGGTATTTGGACTTAATAATCTTCATGTGGGAAAAGGCTGACTCGCATAAATAAGTGGAGCCGAATAATGCAGTCAAGGAGGTAGCACATTTCCTCATGTTGAGGTACTTTTCCTCTGTGAGTAAGTTCCAGAACTGTCCATGAGCCCTGGACTTAAGCTGAATGTCAGCTTGTAGTGTCAAAATCTCATCCTCCACTCCAGATGAGTTCAGGTGAAACAGTGTTGCAATTTGTTGGCTGACGTCTATTTAAAAAAAAAAAAAAAAAAAATTAAATTATTTTTTTTTTGTTTGTTTTTTTAATGCCATGCGATCTACCCACACTACCTTTGCGATCGACCGGTAGATCGCGATCGACGTATTGGGCACCCCTGCTGTAAGGCAAGAGCTAATCATTGAATTGTACTATAGCTTGCTAAGACTGCACAGAGGGGGTATAGATGTATTATTGTGTTGGGTTCCAGCACACGAGGGGGTGAAAGGGAATGAGTTTGCAGATAAACTAGCAAAAAGTTCACTGCAAAAAGACATTACAGAACCAGTTTTACTTGGGAAAGGAGAAGGAAAAGCTGTGATTAAAAGGAAAGGAGTTGAGATATGGCAGAAAAGATGGAAGGAGGACCAGAAGGAAGGAGATATTTCAAAATACAAAAGTCGGTCATAACAAAGACGTATAAAGAAAGGAACAGAAGGGAAGAAATCCTCATAACAAGACTCAGACTGGATCACACAGGTCTTAATGGCACTTTGGCTTTAATGGGGAAAAGGAACAGTGACAAGTGTGGGGATTGTGGTGTTAAAGAAAATGTGCAAAGAAGAGGAGGAGGAGGAGGAGGAGGAGTAGTAGTAGGAGGAGGAGGAGTAGGAGTAGGAGTAGGAGTAGGAGGAGTAGGAGTCTGAGTCTGAGGAGTCTGGCTGGTTGGTGGCGGAATAGTTGTTTCGTTAGCTGACGAACATATTTGATCCGTTTCGAGGCGGCAGAGCTCCAGGTGAACCCGCACACACTCAGGTAAACACTTTAATAATGTTTCTCTGAGCCGGAAATCAAAGTGAATATAGCGTTAGCACGCTGGGCTAGCTGCGATGCTAACAGCTAGTTAGCCTGTTAGCTTCGGCCTGCTGCTGTGTGGCTAACTGCTAGCGTTAGCCTTAGCTCTCTGTAATGTGTGCTCCTGTTATCTGATTGAACTTCCGGTTCCTTTGTGTTTTAGTCCAGTTTGAGAGGAGTTTCTCAGTTTGTCTCAGTGGACCATGTTATCAGCACTACGTGGATGAGAGTAAAACCTGCTGCTGTGTGG
The DNA here is from genome assembly GCF_043250625.1 of Sebastes fasciatus. NCBI lineage: Eukaryota > Metazoa > Chordata > Actinopteri > Perciformes > Sebastidae > Sebastes > Sebastes fasciatus. Next base: position 7,294,310 of record NC_133803.1, on the reverse strand, counting down.
CTAACTGCTAGCGTTACGCCCGGGCCACACAGCGCGCTTCAGGCTCGCCTGACGGCAGCGTCACGTCGTGGCCGCGTCATGCCCACCTATGGTGTTCACACTAGACGCGAGTTACCCGCGTCTCGGGAGCGTCTCAGCTACCTGTCAGCTGTGTTTTTGCTGTTGCTGACAGCCCTTTCTTTCTACATAGAGTTTGCCTTTTAATGGCCATTTAACTTCATAATAAATGTGATTTATATTTATTTAAGACAAAAAAGGGTAAGAACTGTGTGGTAATTTGTAAATATTATTAAAAACAAGCAAATAAATGCATACAAAAATATTAATATATATATATAGCCCATATAAATCCCTCTTTTCTGTCAGTGAAGAGGGATTTCTATGGGCTATATATATATATATATATATATATATATATATATAAATCCCTCTTCATTGACAGTGAAGAGGGATTTCTGTGGGCTATATATTAATACAAAAAACTGCGCCTTGATGGAGAAAAACACCTGAAGTATTTCAGAATGAGCGCTGAACAAATGGACAATTTACTTTCATTGATTGGAGCTGACCTGACCAGGCAGACAACAACTTACAGGGCTGCCATTGAACCAAAACAGCGGCTTGCCGTCACACTGAGGTAATTATAACTATTTCAATTTATGGACCTGCATTAATAAAGACCAGAGTAAATATAAGTAAAGTGGTTTTTTTTTATTATTATAAAACAAAGCAAAATAAACAGTTTCGTTATTTGTTAACCTTTAGAAAACGAAAATTATTATTAAATATCTTAAAAAAAATTAAATAACACCTCTAAAAGAAAGAACAATAAAGTCACGTGGTGTTTGTTGAGAGAGAGAGAGAGCGCATTGGAAAAATACTGCCCATCACCTGATGTTCTTATAACCTATTAACCCAGTCTATTATATTTATAGCATATGTAGGGTTTCTGCTATGACTACTACAGTGTTTACAAAATTAAAAGCCTGTACTATATTAACTTGATGGAAACCTGCAAGTACACCACTGCTTTATTTAGAGTATTTCAGAATAAAACCATTGTGTTAACGAATGCATGATTCTGTGCACTAAAAACGCTAGAGGCCTTTTATTTTGAAATCTAGATAGGAAGTGTAAAATATTGATGGTCAGTGACATATTCTACAGATGTCTAGACATGGAAACTGTAGTAATCTTGCTGGTATGATGTTCATATACTGTCAATAGATCACCTTCACTGTCTGTTGCTGCTGGGAGACGCAGCCGAGAGGTAAGCGGCTCGCGTGTAAAATAGGCGAGCCTTCTATTCTATAAAATAGACGCACGTCTCACGTGCGTCTCATGCGGGCAGTGTGTCCACTCTAACCTGTTAACATGGACGCCGAAATAAAAAACAACACGCGACGTTGCCGTCACGCGAGCATGAAGCGGGCTGTGTGCTCCAGGCTTTAGCTCTCTCTAATGTGTGCTCCTGTTATCTGATTGAACTGTAGTATCTTTTCTGCGACAGTGCTGTTGAAGTGATGAGGAAGGATGCTCCGAGGACACTGTTCTTGCTGGTATAATAGAGTTTATTACAAACAAGCAACACATGTCATAACGGACGTCTAGAGCGTCCGGAGGTCTCAAGTCGAATCTGAAAGTCCTGCTCTTTGGGGCTCTCGCGCCTCCTTATATCGGGCTCAGATGTTATGCAACATCCGTCATGCAACATGCGAGCTGAGCATAAAAACATGTGTGTCCTACATGTTTATCTTTCGACCCCTTGACTTTGGTCCGACCCTTTGTCCCCGTTATGCTGTTTACCCATGTTTACATTTAGGGGCCCCGCTGTCTTTGTGTTACTCCTGAGCATAAAAACAATGGGTGTTTACATTTAGGGGCCCCGCTGTCCTGTGTAACTCCTGAAAATATACCACAGAACCTCCAGACCAGGACCAGGAGCACTACAAGAGCGGAATGGAGGAGGAGCAGCAGAACCCGGAGCAGCGGAGCAACAAGGTCCCCAGAAGACTAGCAGCAGGCTTGTCCTCTGATCCCACCGACGTTCAGGTCAGTGTTCATGACGTCATGGCTTCAAGTCAGCCATTTTGGAGATACTGAACGGAAACAATGCAGCTGTTCCTGACTGTTGTGGCTCTAAACGGTCAATTATTGAACCTTTTCACCGTATTCCGTTGTTTCGGTTCATCAAGCGACGAGGCAGGAAGAGAAGACGTAGGTGTCCTCGTGAAGGCCTCTTTGCTTAATATCACTGACGAAGTGGGCCGGAGGCCTGGAGTGTGTTCCAATCCGCTTACTTCTGTACTTACACTCACTATTTTGATTGCATAAGTGCGTTCACACTGGGAAGTACGGTAAAATGCAGTGCACTCAAAGTACCCGGATGTTGTGCTCAAATCGTTGAGTGTGGAACACTGGACACTTTTCACACTCAATTGTCGCCATTTTGGCTACGTAGCGGAAGGGGCGGGACCACGACCACGACCACTATTCAAACATACATAGACAACAGAATAAAACAATACAATACGTAAACATACCGGTGCATTTTCAGCCAACAGGAGGACACATTGTAGGCGTAGGCGACGACGTTGGAAACGTAATTTCCACTCTGCTTTCATTTTTTACTTCAACAGAGCAGGTAGATATTTTGGCGGGTAGTGGACGGGTAAAACCTGAAGGAGGCAGCAGTGCAATACAAAGGATGCCAGCTGCCGTAAAACCCCGAAGAAAAAGAAGATATTTTGGCGGGTAGCGAGCCGCGGTCAAATGTTGCGATCGTCATTTCCGGTCAGTGCGCCGCAGAGTATTCGATTTGAGACTACCCTACCCCGTTGAAATTTACGCACTATTTAAGTCAGTATAGAGTGCATACAGTGCACTACATTGAAGTGTACTTCAGGAAGTACGTGGATTGGAACACACTCCTGGACTACGAAGCAGGGTTTGGGTTTAGCGAGCTAACTTCTGGGTTAACCCTTCAAGGGTTTCAGTACTGATGTCACGTGCTGTGTCGTGGCTTCGGAGCTCGTGTCGAGTAATTCAGGAAGTTTTCCGTGAAGCGCGAGGCTCGTTTTGTTTTAGACCAATGACGTCACTGAAGACGCCCGTTGAGAACTTTTTTTTTTTTTATTGAACAAAAACAGATTTACAAACAACATGGCTCATAGATCATTGCATTAGAGTAAAAGGACAAGATGCAAACAGAACGAGAACAGATAAAATATGTAAAATTATACATGAAAATAATAATAAATTAAGGGCTAGGGCTGTACCTGTAATTCATATACTTCTATTATACTAAGAAGGTTCAATGCATTTTTGTTTGTTATGACTTTAAGGGCTTTTATGTAATAAAGAAACTCAGAATGAAACACATTTAACCTTGGTTTCACTTTCATATACTTAGATTTGTGCAAATAAAATTTTCCAAGAATGAGAATGATATTCACCAGAAAGTCTTCTTTGTTATTGTCCATGACAAGTCCATAAACAATGTCCTTTTGAGAGAAGTTTCCCAGATGACAAACTTTTGGGAAAAGACAGTCATGTATATCATAAAGCCATAAAGCTCCAGAATACATACAATGAAAAAATAAATGCTCAGTAGTTTCAGTATCATCACAAAATACACAGTTATTGGTTTCAATCCCAAATCGTTGTCACAACAAAACACTGGATGGATACACTCCGTTTAATATTTTAAAATGGATTTCTTCTGCTCTGGAAGTTCTGGGGAATTTTAGATATTTAGTTTGTAACATGTGAATAGTCTTTTTCTGATAGATTTGTGAAATTGAATTTCTGTAAGATACTATAGGGTATGAGATGTGATTAAACATATTTCTAATTGTTTTGTTTGGGATTTTGATTTCACTAAAGTCACAGCCACCAACTAAAAGTTGTGGGAGACGAGGTGTGATAGGAGTAGGATTTGTTAAAATTCCTCTAATCAAGCATATAATAGAGTTGGGGATGGCTTTAGTTATGGATTTAAATATGTCACGATTACCAATTAAATGATATCTGAGACAGAAATTCTCATACGACATGATACAGCCACTACTATCAACTGAGTGAGTTACCGACCAAATTCCTTTCTCCATCCAGTCCTTGTTAAACAAAGATTCTTTTTTAACCACAACATATCTATTATTCCATATTGGTGTATTGTGTGGGGTGAAATTGTGATGGTATAAGAGCTTCCAATATAATAGGACCTGCTGGTGAAAAAGGGATAGTTTAAGTGGGAGTCTTTGAATAGCAAAATCACATTTAAGTAAGAACTCTATACCTCCCAATTTCTTGAATGTTTCTCTGGGGATATGATACCAAAAGTTGTTGTTGCTCAGAAAAGATTTTAACCAATTCATTTTTGGGGTTCCATTTAAAAAATCAAAGTCGATGGCTTGTAGGCCTCCATCCTTAAACTCTTTGGTCATCTCTGCTCTCTTAACATAGTGAATTTTCCTTTTCCAAATATAATCAAAATTAATTTGGTTGATTTTTTTAATGACTGTTTGGAATAGCCATTGAGTATGCTGTATAGATACATCTTGAGATGCTTTCCATTTTTGTCAAGAAAATTCGACCCAGTAAACTAATATCTCTTAATAACCATAAGTTAAGTCTATTTTGGCCATCATCTATTACTTTCCACACATTCTTATTTTCATTTTCAGCTGAATCTCTAGAAATATGAATGTCCAAGTATTTAACAGTACATTTTATAGGAATATTGTATGCCTCTGTTAAAGGACTTTGATGAATTGGCATTAACTCACACTTGTACAAATGTAGCTTTAGACCAGAGGCTTTGGAAAAAGTATGAATCACTTGTAGCACCTTGGGAACTTCGGATAGATGTTTTAAAAAGGTTTCCCGAATACATCCAGTGCAGCAATATTTACATTTTTTATAAAGATGGAGAGCATTTCCGTAGCTATTACAAAGAGAAACGGAGAAATTGGACAGTCCTGTTTAACACCACGTTTGCTTGGAAATCGGGGTGATAAAGAAATTGAACTGTCTGTATTTTCATAAAGGGATTCTATAATGTTTCGAAATTTGACTCCAAAACCTAATATTTAAAAAAATGGAAACTAAACGGATGCTCAATTGAATCGAATGCCTTATAAAAGTCAAGAAACAAAATAAAACCATCATCTTCTATTAAATTGCTATAATCTAAAAGATCAAGGACTAAGCGAATATTGTTGTGAATGGATCCGCCCTTCATAAAACCAGATTGGGAGTCGCTTTTAATTTTATGCAAATTTTCTTTTAATCTATTAGCATAAATATGTGTTATAAATTTATAGTCGGTGTTCAATAATGCGATTGGTCTAAGATTGTCTAATATTTTTGGGTCCTTACCAAGCTTTGGAATTGAAGTTATTACACCATGTTTCATGGTGGAAGGGAATGTCAGATTATTAGTTGTTTATTTTAACATAAGGGAGAATGGATCTTTTAATAAATCCCCAAAATGTCTATAGAAGTTGGCAGTAAGAACATCACTACCTGGAGATTTATCTAAAGATTACTGCTTTTTCCAGCTCATCGGGAGTAATATCAGCATCACACCACTCTGCAAACTCATTGTCTATACGGGGAATAAGATCTTTGATATGGTTGACGAAGGACTCGGTATCATCAATAGAAAAGGCTGAGGAGTATAAATTACTATAAAAAGAGACTATTTCCTTGGCAATCATGGCAGGATTTGTATTAACCTGGTCATGAATCAATAAGGCTTTGATTGACTTTCTCTCCTGCCTTCTTTTTTCTAGTCAACAGAAATATGATGAGCTTCTTTCCCCTTCCTCTATCCATTTTGCCCTGGATCTTATGTATTCAGCTTTCCGAAGATAGATTTCATCAAGTTTAGTTTGCAGGATTTATAATTTCTCTTTTATCACTGTCAGTATGTCTTATTGCAACAAGTGTTTTTTTCTTTAATGATATTAACTTCTGATAATTTGTTACTTCTGTTAAGCGGTTTCCCAAAATGAATAGAATATTCCCTAATTTTAAATTAAAAAAATTCACATTCAGAAATATAGGATGTCACAGATTCATCAGATATCAAATTAGAGATTGTGGTTTTAATACCGTCACAGAAGGATTGGGATTTTAGTAAATTAGAATTAAATATCCAGTAGTCTTTGTTCCTGTGACAAACTCCAGGGGGTTTAAAAATCAATTTAATAACAGAGTGATCTGTGAGAGGAGCTGCTGATATACAGCAGTCAGCGAAAAAGTTTATCACAGAGGAGGAGATTAACCAGAAATCTATTCTTGACTTGGCTGAATTATTTGGTTTAAACCAAGAATATTGCTTGACGTTTGGATATTTAAGGCGCTAAGGATCTAACAAATTGTGAGTGCTACAGAAATCCGATAGGATAGGATTATAAAGGTTGCGTTGTGATTTGGGAGGATGTCTGTCAAGGCATTCATCATTGACCATGTTAAAATCTCCTCCCATAATCACAACTGCAGTTGGATAGATAAGTTTAAGGCTTTCAATGGTATCGGAAACCTCTGATATCAACTGTCTGTTTTGAATTAGGTTATGAAATCCGTAAACATTAACCAGAATATTATATTTCTCATCAATGACCAGGACGCAGATTATCCAGTGACCATTGTTGCTAATTCTAGATGTTACCAGTTTAGCAGGTGAGTTACAGAATAGAATAGCCGACCCTGCTGATCTAGTGGAACCATGATCAAAAATAATTTTGTCTCCCCATTGGTTTACCCAGAATTTTTCGTCCTCCGGTTTTGAGTGTTTCTTGCAACAAAATAAAATGAGCTTTTTCGCCCTTACAAAATAAAAATATAGATTTTCTCTGTGTTATCTCTCAAGGCCCTAGAATTAAGTGAAATACAAGAAAAAACAACATTCATTGTGAACATAAATTAGCAACCGCTAATACACAGTAATGAGACCAAACTAACTGTGATTGAAGAGAAGTGAAAAAAGAAGCCAAAAGAAAGGCAATGTCCCTGAAATATCAAAATTGTAACTAAACTAACCAACCTGCTTATTACAAACAAAGGGCCCTTTTAGTGCTTGTGTATCCCTCCTAAGTGATTCTCTGTCCATTGATGTATCCAGCACCACCTCTATAGTAAGTCCGTTTTCCAGCTGCTCTAGCCTGGTGAATCTTTGGCCACAGCGTTGCTTGCATCTCCCTGTCAGCCATGCAGAGGTCTTTGATAAAGCCGATCCCCAGTTCTTTGCAGACCGGTGAATCCTTGGTCATCTTCCACAGCGCGTCTCGGTGTGTTCTCTGAGTGAACTGGACGATGACATGCCTCGTTTTGTTTTCCTCACGTCTGCCTAGTCGGTGAACTGAGTCAACAATGTTGTAGATGTTCAGGGACCATGGCGGGGAAATTTTCCCCAGCAAGTTAGCAACCACTTCACGTGTATCTTCAACTTCTTTCTTTTATCCCCCGCATCCTGAGATTCCACCGGTTCTTGTACCGCTCAAGTTCTAGGACTCGGTCCATAAGCTCAGCGTTATTCTTCTTTATTGCTGCCACTTCACGAACCGTAGTTTGTAGCTGAGTTTTGCAATCTTTGATTTCTGCCGCGTTGAACTCGACAGCCTTAGCTAAGCACCGAGTGTGTCCATCTTGTCAGTTAGCTGTTTTATTGCTTCCAAGACCGCATTTAATCCTTCTTTACCTTCTTCTGTCCCCACGTCCTTCCTTTTAGTTGCCGGGGAGTTTTTTATCGGCGAGAAGGGGTCTTGTCTTTTGGAGTTCTCGGTGGAAACTTCCATCTTAGTAGCATAATCACGGCAGTCAGTTGCTGCGTTGCCTCTGGCTGCCTGCGGGTTATTTTTTTACATCATGGTGCAAAAAATACTGGAGGGCGTATAAGCAGTTCAAAAGGACAAAAACATGAGAGTTGGACTGTAGAGTCTGTGTAAAATTGGGACAAGCAGACGGCGCTCAAAACGTGGATTGCACCCGGTCCACCATCTTGCCGGAAGTTCCGCCCGTTGAGAACTTGTTCTTCCTGAATAAAACCGGAAACTGTCTCCCATCGATCCTTTTCCTGTAGTTCCACGAGCACATTCACTGTCCTCTGCCCGGTTAAACCACTGCCACACATCTGGAACACATCTGCCTGTTTGACACTATTTGACCAATAGGTGGTTTCATATGTTTATTGATTGTATGTTTGTTGATTGATTATGTGTTTATTGATTGTGTTTTTTGATTATGTGTTGATTGATTATATGTTTATTGATTATATGTTTATTGATTGCCCTTTTTTCACAAGACAAAGTGTCAACAATAGTCTTTCTGTATTGTTATTTTACAGTTGTTGAAGGAGTGTTCCATCCCGCTGACACGTGTCAGGATCAGCAGTGCGATGTTGGCTGCGATGGACGCCGTTGGACGCTCAGCAGCTGTTCCAAAAGGCCAAAAGGTCATCTGCAGGTTCATTTTCTCTATTGGTTGAGGCCTTATATATATTTAAGTGTCCTCTTCTTCCTGAAATACTCTAAATGAATACCCCAAGAATGCTGATATTGGCCAAAAGGAAGAATGCCTCAAATATGGCTGTACGTTAGCGTGCTGAACGTTAGCGTGCTGAACGTTAGCGTGCTGAACGATAGCGTGCTGTACGTTAGCGTGCTGTACGTTAGCGTGCTGTACGTTAGTGTGCTGTACGTTAGTGTGCGTGATCTTGGTATCACTACCTCAGTGGTCTCAAACTCAATTTACCTGGGGGCCGCTGGAGGCAGAGTCTGGGTGAGGCTGGGCCGCATCAGGTATTCCACAAAAAAAGCTTTGTTAAAAAAAAAAACAATCTTCTCAAACGTCATTATTAACAGTTCTTTAACTTGAATGGGTTCTTCTGAACATGAACTGTCCTGAACATTAATGGAACATTGAAGAACATGAACGGTTCTTCTGAACATGGCCTCTATTGCGTCTCCCACTTTTCCTGAAATTGTCTGTGCTCGTCACCAACCTTTCTCTTCACTGCAGGCTTTGAAAAAGACATGATTGGGGCTGTGTGACAAGATATATATTCATTCCACTTGGTGTCACTCCGCAATAAAGTTGTGCCTGCTGTGTTTGTGTTGCTCTGCAATTACACCACCAAACCGCTAGTTGGCGGCGGCGTCTCTATGAGTTTCCTTCTTCTTCTTGTACTACAAACAGAAACTGAGGGAGTTGGAGCTAATAACTGTTGAACCACAGAACTTTTACTGACATTACTGCAACGCCGAAAAGAGAAAATATATCTGAGTGGATTTGTGTGAACAAACATTGAAAAGATGGAGGCAGAGAGAAGTAGAACTTTCTGTGGTTGTCCGGGGTCCTGGCCGCTCAGCATCGCTGACAGACTGGACCAATCACAGCTGTTGCGGTCTGCGTCGCCGCGACGTGTAGTTACATTTCTGGAGAGGTGCACGTCAGGCTACGGCGTCGATTCAACGCAGAAGTATAAATCAAGCTTTAATCGAGCTTATGCGATGTTACACGGGCGCCGCCACAGTTGTTGTGAAATGTTTCTCTGCTTGCATCAAGCCCGGCCGATTGCCCGCCCCCGGGAGCCATATACCCCACTGTGATGGGTAGGTTCGTTCAGCTCGGGCTCGCGCAACAAAGGGACCTTCAACGGCAAACTGCCATTCACATAAAACTCGCGGGCTGAGGGCGCCTGGTTAGCTCAGTTGGTAGAGCGGGCGCCCATGTAACAAGACTTGGTCCTGACCGCGGCGGCCCGGGTTCGAATCCGGCCTGTGGCCCTTTCCGCATCCACTCTCTCTCTCCCCCCTTTCCAAGACTCTATCCACTGTCCTGTCAATAAAAATGAAAAAATGCCCCCAAAAAAAACTTTATAAAAAAAAAAAAAATTTGCGGGCCGCACTAACATTAAACTTTCATATCAAGGTGGGGGCCACAAAATATCGTCTTGCGGGCCGCAATTGGCCCGCGGGCCGCGAGTTTGAGACCCCTGCACTACCTGCTCAGGTACTCTGTCCACTACTTGCTCAGGTACTCTGTATACTACCTGCTCAGGTACTCTGATCACTACCTGCTAAGGTACTCTGTATACTACCTGCTCAGGTACCTTGTGCACTACCTGCTCAGGTACTCTGCACACTACTTGCTCAGGTACTCTGTACACTACCTGCTCAGGTATTGAAATGAGGTCTCTACCTCAATGTGTTTCTCAGTTAAAATAAATTGAATGAATGACTTAGTGCGTGGTTTGGGTTAATCTTCAACTACAGGTCTTACATTTCCCATAATGCAACTCCATAATGGGGATGGGGCCTGATAATTAATAAATGTCAAGAGGGCGTCTGTGGTGACCAATCAAATGTCACTAGATCACTAGATCAAATGACAGAGGGACACGGCCCTGCAGTTGGTTGTCACGGGTGGTAGTGCATTAGTCAGACTGGAACATTGTGGGTTATGTTCCACTGACATGTTCTAAATGTTCTTCATGGTTTTAGATAGGTCGCTCCACCATGGCATCTCACTGACTCTCTCTCTCTGTCTGTCTGTTGCTATAGAAACGGAGAAGAAGAAAGGGACTGATTCATCAGAGAGTTCACACTGGAACGAAACCCTACAGCTGTTTTGAATGTGGGAAAACTTTCACTTCGGAAGGTTACCGCAAAGTCCACCAACGTATTCACACTGGAGAGAAACCCTACAGCTGTGCTGAATGTGGAGCATCTTTCAGTAGATCATATGGCCTCAAAATACATCAACGTATTCACACTGGAGAGGAACCCTACAGCTGTGCTGAATGTGGAGCATCTTTCAGTAGATCACATGGCCTCAGAAGACATCAACGTATTCACACTGGAGAGAAACCCTACAGCTGTGACGAATGTGGAGCAGCGTTCACTAGATTAGATAACTTCAAATTACATCAACGTATTCACACTGGAGAGAAACCCTACAGCTGTGATGAATGTGGAGCAGCTTTCATTAGATCAGGTTACCTGAAAATACATCAATACATTCACACTGGAGAGAAACCCTACAGCTGTGATGAATGTGGAGCAGCTTTCACTAGATTAGATAACTTCAAAATACATCAACGTGTTCACACTGGAGAGAAACCGTTCTGGTGTGACCAATGTGGTAAAACTTTTTCTGATTCAAATTCCCATAAAGCCCACCGACGTGGTCACACTGGAGAGAAACCGTACTGGTGTGACCAGTGTGGTAAAACGTTTACTCGGAATAGTGCCTTTAAATCCCACCAATTTAGTCACACTGGAGAGAAACCGTACTGGTGTGACCAGTGTGGTAAAACTTTTTCTCAGGATAGTTCCCTTAAATCCCATGAACGTATTCACACTGGAGAGAAACCGTACTGGTGTGACCAGTGTGGTAAATCTTTTTCTCAGTATAGATCCCTTAAAGACCACCAACACATTCACACTGCATCGTTGTGAACATGTTTCAGAGCCTAGCTAGATTTTTCCTTCTGCCTCCTCCCCATGCCATGATAGCTGTGTTGTTATATTCTGAGTTTCTCTCCACATTGAAGGCTGACCAACAGTAACTTCATGTTCTAAACAGCATGTATGTTTTCGTGGCTACGACTACATACTTGGACCACCAGAAACTTCCCAGTGGGACTACGTTTTGAGGCTGAACTGTCAGAACATCTGGAAGAGTCTTCCAATCACAAGGAGGGAGAACCAACCACAAACCTTTAAAAATCTTAAAGGTAAATTCTGGTTTATTTCAACCTGATGTATTTCCCATAAATATAACCGTTGTGACTCTGGGTCACGCTAACTTTGCACTCAGCACCTCTGTTATAGAGATTCAGGGAAACAAGGACTAGTGCAGAACATTGATATCAGCCTCCTACAACTTTCCAAATTAAGTGACTCGGTCAGATTAAGTGACAACAAGTTAGCGCGACCAATAGAGTCACAATGGACACATTTATGGGAAATACATCAGGTAGAAATAAAGTGGAAGTTTCCTTTGAGATATCTTCTGGTACACCCTAATGACAGGACAATCACCTCCGACACCAGAGACCATCTTTGAACAGAGACGGGGTGATTTTTAACCACCTATTTGTATAATCATTTGATCATTTACATCTTTACATCTTTATTTCATTTCATTTTGATCATTTATCATTTATAATTGAATTACTTAAAGGTCACCTATTATGCAAAATGCATTTTTCCATGTCTTTTAAACATCAATATCTGTCCCCTGTGTGTTTACAGGTCACCATAGTATCATAAAAGACCATCCTCTCTCTTTTTCTCCTGCTCCGTTTGTCCGGAAATGGGTGTGGAAATACGCTGCGCAGCTTTTCCTACTCTGGTGACGTCGTTAGAGAATTGCAAGCCATATAAGGGTTTCCTGGTGGAACCAGAGAGAACGTCCAGCTAGCTGACCCCGCCCCACAGCGCGTCACTGTCTCTCCTCCTCAACCTAACTATGAGCAAAGTCTGCTCCTCCAGCAGAACAGGCTTCATGTACTCCCATCATCTAAATATAACATGTTCTTTCACAAAGGCTTTATGTAATTACACTGTTTAAACAGCTGATATTTATATATTATATTTATTTGATGTCATGCATGTAGAAGAGTACAGGTAGTAAATAGTGACTGTAAGTAACACAATACATTTCTGTTTCACAGTCAAACTTTATTTGAGTAGACAGATGACAATCTTAATTATTCACAGCATTTTTAATCATCCCACCTGCAGTTATGTTGACATGGTACAGGAGAAAGTCTTTCAGCTCCGGTGAGCTCCGGTGAGTGTAACGTTAACCGGTCTGTAGTCATGGTAACACAGAGACTCTGATTACTTCCATACATTTATCAGGTGTCTTTTACCAGAAATAATGAACTGACTACTGTTTCACATCTTCTATTTTCCACCCTGATGTTCGCTGTCTTTACACACAGTCTCATAGCGGTAGCTACATGCTAATGGGTTAGCTCTGTATCTCCATGTAAACAGAGCTATCTGCTGTCCTCTGGGATTATTCTGTCAGTCATTTCTCACAGAGGGACCTGTAAAGACACATGTAAAACAGAGTGTATGTTTACGGTTTACAGAGTTGATGCATAAGGTAAACACTGAGCTAACTAATAGAGCTATAAATAGCATTATTTATCGGAGAGAAACCGTCAGGAAAACTTGGAATCTGGACCGCAGATGTTCATCATTTGTCGCCGATTTCTGATCAGATTCCTCCGGTAACGGGCGCTGGGTGAAGTTTCTGGTTTATAAACTTTAAAGTAGTTTATAAACTCTTCCTAGCTGCTTCTCCCTCTCCCTGCAGACGAGCTACAATCAGACCTACAGGTAGCTCTCTCTCTCCGTGAGCACTGAGCAGCTCCAGGGGAGGGGGAGAGAGTGACGCTGTGTTGAGGACGTTTGATTGACAGAAAACGCTGACCAATCAGAGCAGAGCCGAGTGGGAGGAGACAGGCTGTGAATCAGGGTCTTTCAAACAGAGCCTCTGAGCAGACATATTCAGGCTGACAGTATGAGAAGAATAAAGGTTTTTTTGAAAATTGCAGCATGTAAACATGTTCTAGTGCAACATTAAAATACATCTATGAACCTGGAAATGAGCATAATATGAGACCTTTAACTTTTGTTACCTTATCCTTGGTTCATTATATTTTACAGTGTGATGTTTGTGTTGTGAAAGAAAGAATAAGTGGCGTCTTGCCAAAAAAATTAAAGAGTTAAAGAACAGAATGTTCACTTTAAGGGTGTTCAAACTGTTAGAAGAGATTTTACTTGAGAAAAGAAGGTTTTACCTTAATTTGTACCTTTGTGTGTTTTTTACTTTGTGTTATCTTATTCATGTAATCCCATATACCAAGCATTTAATCAGCTTTGTGTTCTCATTGCTATAAAGAGGAATGTGCATAAGCAGGTTTGTGTGCTGTGCATAGACATGTTGTGTGCCATGGAAAGTTTAAGTTTGTGTCAACATGTCTGCAGTGGAAAGTAACAAAACCGCAAAATTCAAAAACAGCAGATGTACAGGAAAACATGTGGCTGAATCGGAAGCTGCAGAAATACCATTTGGGAGGTTTTAAACTTTGCAGAACTTTTCATCGGTGAAAGTTGATTGTTCTCGTAAGGTGAGGATTTGTGTACTCCCTGCCCACACTCGCAGAAGAGAATGCATTTCCTCTCATTCGTTAGCAATTAATGTCAACTGGTGAACAGAAATGTAAAGGAAGCGTGGAAAGGTAGAAAGACTTTTGCTCGCACACGTTTGCTCGAAAAGGGGGGAAGAAAAAAAGATCAAAATTTAGCCAAAGCGGTACTTTCCCTTTTTAAACCAAAATTAGAATTTTTCTTTGTTGTTGTTGGAAGAACCCTTGGTTGTGCTGAAGTTTTAAATAAATAATCGCTTCACTAGCCAATCGTTGTTGAGTTTTTCTCTGTGAGAGTGAAGCAACCGCACCGAAGACTTTTTTACGCGAGAAGACTCACTGTGGAGCTCCCGAGAGGTAAGCTTCAGCGCCCTCCACACCACGGCCACGTTACTGACTTAAATAATACACACACATATTTTTAGAGGTAGGGAAGCCTAGGTGCAGATCTCTCCCTGGGCCGGACCAGGTGTCCGCGCCCGGTGAGATCTCGTAACTGTTGAGCTTTTCTCTAAAGGCTAGGGACCTTGCACAGGCTATCTAGACGGAGAGGTACCGAGACCGGCTGTTCGGTTTATAAGGAGCATCCGTATAACAGGCTTATGCTGTAAGCAGTTAGGGGATTGTTCTCTTTAATTAACCTAGCAGAGGCCAGTAGGTTAGAATCACATAAGGAGGCCAGTCTCCGCCCTTCCCCCCTTCCCTCGTCTTCTCTTTGGCGTTACGTACGGATTTTACTCCAAGTGGAGAACAGAGCCAGCAAGCAGTTGAGAGGAGTTGGAGTAGGGGACTAACGGTAGCAACGGGACCCCGACAGTGGAAACTAGCCGCAGTTTCTCTGGAGGGCTACGGGCCCGCTAGCAGCTGCTTAGCTGATCCTTAAGTGCTACAGGCGGCAGATTAATGAACGTGCCGTCGCCCGCAGGAAACTCTCAGTTTCTGACACTCTGAGAGCGACCCGTCTCGTTAAGTTCTCGTAATATTAGATAAAAGCGTTAGCGGGATTAAAACCCCCTTCTACAATTTTTAACAAACTTTCCATCAATCAATATTTGTTGAGCTGTTGATCGGCGTTCTCAGCATTAACATTGTTTTAGGACTAAGTCGTGAGCTAATTGGACTCATTATCATTAATGATCTTACAGCAGTCAGATAATAAATGACCTCAGTAGTTAAGCCCAAACAGCAGCTGTGACTGATTTTTTTTAAATGTTCATAAAAGCAGAAGTGAATTAATTCATTTTATTAAATTAAAGTTTAAAAGTTTTTCATTTCTGTTTGTGTCGCTGTAAAGCCGACGACATCAGGTTCTCCTGGTCATTAATATTCATGAGCTCCCTCTCCTCATTGGCTACTGATAACAGGGTAACTAACCTGGTCCGGGGCAGGCTAACTGTCAGGCTAAGAGTTCCTGTAACACTGACCCGTCGGCAAAGCATTGATTTAACCTCTGATGTCGTATTATTTGACTTTATCAACCACTATCAGTCCAAAGATGAAAGTTTATAGAAAATCAACTACATATACATACTTTAGTAGTCTGGGTTATGACAAATTGCTCATAATATAATAAATATATACATAAATTGTTCATAATATAATAAATATATATATAAATGGGTCATAATATATCATTGGGTGAACCTGGGACACTGAATCACTGCTGAACCCTCTGGAGGTGTCGTGGGCCTCTCAGCGAAACAGCGAGGAAAGACGGCATGCACTTGATAACCCAGAAGATGCCATCGCTCACTTGACCACGATACTGAGTCGAGGCAGCAGGCATATGGGTGTGCAACTTAAGGGATACCAACAACTACTCCTATAAAACAGATTTACCACAAACATTCAACATCAACACATCTGGAGATACGTGGAGAAGTAGGAGGTAGCAGGAAATGGAAACACTCAAGTAAAGTACCTTGAATTAAGTACAGTACTAAAGTACTAAATGTACTTAGTTACATTCCACCACTGAATATAATAACGTTGATTAATAAAATCCTCTGTGAATCGTTGTTTCCCTCCTGACCTCCAGGTGGAGACTTTCTTTCACTTTAAAGTGAAAAACCAGACCGGAAGTAGAGCAAACCGGAAGTGTGGTTGTTTCGTAGTGACCTCGGGCTGGTGGCGGGATAGTTGTTTCGTTAGTTGACGAGCATATTTGATCCGTTTCGAGGCGGCAGAGCTCCAGGTGAACCCGCACACACTCAGGTAAACACTTTAATAATGTTTCTTTGAGCCGGAAATCAAAGTGAATTTAGCGTTAGCACGCTGGGCTAGCTGCGATGCTAACAGCTAGTTAGCCTGTTAGCTTCGGCCTGCTGCTGTGTGGCTAACTGCTAGCGTTAGCCTTAGCTCTCTGTAATGTGTGCTCCTGTTATCTGATTGAACTTCCGGTTCCTTTGTGTTTTAGTCCAGTTTGAGAGGAGTTTCTCAGTTTGTCTCAGTTGACCATGTTATCAGCACTACGTGGATGAGAGTAAAACCAGAGGAGACAGCAGGACCTGAATATCTGTGTGCTTTGATTTGTAGTGAGTCCAGGACAACAGAGTCCAGCAGTCAGAGTGGAGACCTGCTGGATCTCAGAGACCAGGACCAGGAGCCCGTTTCAGAAAGCAGCTTTAACAAACTCTGAGATGGAAAAGTTTTCAGATCCAGAACAGCTGATCAGAGTTTGTTCAATCAAATGTGAGGATGAAACCAGCCTTCATCAATGGAGCTCTGATACTACGATTCACCATGGCAACAGGTAAATAAGAGGCAGAGCCTCCATCTGAATCCAGTCCACTAGAGATATTAATGCATGGATATGCTGACTGTGCACATTTCTCTTTAAAAAAGTCCCAGCAGGGAAAAGCGTCAATAACACAATAAAGTTGAATTCAGTGTTGTCCTTTAATTCATCTTTTAGCAGACTGACATCTCCTAATGGATGATAAAGGGTTATTCTGAGCTGATGGTGACTTGATGCTGTGTGATATTTGAATGTTCAAAGAAATGACTGGCAGCACATAAGAGTAACTTTAGACAGTCCTGAGTAACAAACTAATATCTGACACACAGTAAACCTTCGATACGGACTGAATGAATGAGGGAATAAAACACTAATCACACTTTCTGAAACAGAGACCAGGACCAGGAGCACTACAAGAGTGAAATGGAGGAGGACCAGCAGAACCCGGACCACGAGAGCAACAAGGTCCCCAGAAGAACAGCAGCAGGCTCGTCCTCTGATACCACCGATGTTCAGGTCAGTGTTCATGACTTCATGGCTTCATAACGACTCTAAAGACACGAGGAAGAGTCAGTAACTGAATAAATTACTGTTTAACCCTCTGAGGTCAAAGCCATTTTTCTTTAGCTATTTTTGGTCTGCCGGGTGTCCTATTGTAATAATTAAGGTAGAATCTCAACACTGTAAACTTTCTTTTTGATGGGAATGTACTTTGTTGCCTTGGCCTGGTCTGTTTCTGGAAGTGGCCTTGGCTACCACCCCCCTGGTTCTATTGACTACCCTGCTGGCGAGGTTGTTGGCGCCGCTGGGGTGTTGCCTTGGTATTCACTCTAGCGTGAGGCTCTTCGTTGCCTTCTAGTGCTAGGTGGTGCTTAATATGGTATGAATCCCCAGGACTCTGGCGTTGTCCTCGTACATCCTAGCAGGGTGCGCATATATCTCCCATGTCATCTTTTTTTTTTTCGTTCATTCAACCTTTATTTAGTTCTCGAGGAATCATTGAGAGCATGCCCTCAATTTCAATGATGTCAAGACAACAATAAAACAGAATAAATACATAAAAACCAAATCAACGAATTACAAGAAGCATTCAGCCAGACAGCAATAGAACACTGTGAAAAACAGTCACATTCAAGAGTGTATTAGATTGTGATCATGGATTTAAAATCACCTAGAGGTACAACTGTGTTTAATTTGAATGTGTTTTATTACACGGCTGTGTTGAATACTTGATTCTGATTGGTCAATCACAGCGTTCTGTAGTCTATAATTTCTTTATAGCAGACCGTTGCTTTGTATAGAGGGCTGTTGCTATGTATAGCAGACCGTTGCTATGTATAACAGACCATTGCTATGTTCACAACAATGACCGGCTCGCTGTATATTATTCCTTACTTGTAAACTGTTCCAAGTTTTTGCAGCACAAACACCAAAAGCAGTTTCCCCAAATTTAGTGTTTGCACGCGGGACTTCAAGCTTTAGCCGTTCACTTGAACGAGTCGAATAATGACTATAGGACCAATTTAATAAGGACGTGATGTATGATGGCAAGTTGCTATTAAGGGCTTTATAAATTAATAAATACCAATGCCTATCACGTCTTATTGTTAGAGACGCCCAACCAACCTTTTCATACAAGATGCAATGATGAGTACAATAACTGTCAGCAGTAATAAATCTGAGGGCGGAGTGATAAACTGAATTTAAGGGTTTGAGAGTGGAGGCAGAGGCGTTTCTATAGATAATGTCACCACAATCCAAGACAGACAAGAATACGGCCTCAATTATTTGCTTCCTACAGAACAAGAAAATTAGCTCAGTTTCTGTACAAATATCCAATTATTTGTTGTAGCATGCTGACAAGTGTGTCAACGTGAAATTTAAACGTAAGTTTTGGGTCCTGCCAGATGCCGAGGTATTTGTACTCTGAGACCCTGTCAATACTAACTCCATTCAGAGTGGTAATATATAAATTATTGTCCACAGTATCTCTGGCTCGAGAATAACATACATTTAGTCTTCTTTGCATTCAGAACTAATTTCAGATTAAAAAGTGCATCTTGCAATTTGTCAAAGGTTTGTTGTAGGATATCAGTGGCTGCAGTATCAGCAAAGCAATACAAAACTGTGTCATCCGCATAAAGATGAGAGTTACAATTTGTTAAGAAGGACATAATGTTGTTGATATAAATTGTGAACAAGACAGGATCCAATATAGACCCTTGTGAACCCCCTTTGACAGTGGAAACCATACAGAACGGTCATTGCAGGATCACACATTGCTGTCTATGATACAGGTAGTCCTGAAACCATTTACAGGATTCATAATCAAAACCAATTTCACATAGCCTCTGCAGGAGCATAGCATGATCAACACTGTCAAATGCTTTTGTTAGATCGACAAAGAGGGCAGCACAGTATTTCCCTTTGTCAACAGCAGATACACTATCCTTTATAACCACTGTAATCGCAGTGACAGTACAATGTTTAGCTCTGAAACCAGACTGGTTTGAATTTAGGAATGATATGAGCTGATTATTAACTAATGACTTCAAGACTTTAGCAAAACAGGACAGTTTGGAAATTGGCCGATAGTTATTAACCCCCTGAGGTCGAAGCTGTCGTATACGACAGGAAATTACTCTAGTTACTCTTTTTAGAATATCTCTGGAAAGCTGTGGCGTAGAGACTTACTTTAACTTGCAGCTGCTTCGTCACCACAGTAGCTTTCTAATGTATTGTGTAACGTATTTCTTTCAGATGGTATGTAATCTAGCTTGAAACAACAGTCTTTTTTTAGAGACTTCATAAAAGTTATAACTCCTACAATGAAAGTCTTCTATGAGTATTTATCCATTTATTGTCCATAAATATACATAGTCCTCCACCAATTGATTTCTTTGACAGGTGCTTATCTCTGTCTGCCCACTTTGTTCTATATCCGTCAACGGACACTGTTGCTTCTGGCTTTAGCCATGTCTCCGTTAGGCAGATGAGATTACACAGTTTGAAGTCTCTTTCGTGGGTCAGTCTCTCTGTTAACTCAAATAAATGTTGTTATTAAGAGATAGCACATTTGACAGTGTGATGGTAGGGAGTAGGGATGTCACGAGAACCGATACTTCGGGACCAAGTCGATGCCAAAATTTTTTAAAAAGTGACGGTACTCTTTTTCTACAGTACCAACGGTAGCGCTTTTGCTGCAGGGCTCCGCTGCGGGGGTCTACCTGGCACCTGTGCTCCATGCACACCAGCTGTGACAGCTCCATCCACCTCGCGGCGATTACCTCATTAATGTTATGGTTCCCTTATGGCATTGAGATTAAACGTGAAATATTGACTACACAAACGTCTCTTATTTCTCTCAGCTAACACTAAAAAACAAGCCGTTAAAGGTGTTACTCAGTTCACTGACACAACATTACCATAGAAACACACTGATGGGACCAACTGTCACTTTGTCAGTGTGAAGGAAAAACAACACAGAAAAGGCACATAACATAACTGCTTGTGTTGTACCACAGATTTTGGTGAATTATGTCCTAAGAGTCCGCTACAGTATAATACAGTATGTAGTATAATGCAGCAATATAATGTAGAATTGATTAGAATGTCAAATATACTATGGTATCATATGGTATAGTATAATATATAACAAAAATACATCAGTATGGTGAGGTATATAATCAGTCCAGCAGAGAGACAATGAGAGGGGAAGGTGAGGTGAGTGTCTCCAGTGAACCAGACACAGTGGATGTCCCCCTTACTTTACTTTTGTAGCAGTGACATTACATTAATTCCTTTTATCCTCGTGCTAAAATCGACTCTAAATCCAAATTTTACAGCTGATGTTTTTTAAAAAAATGTCCCAAGGGGATACACATCGTTGTCACCTTTTTTTACCCCTGATGAGTTTGCACCCGTTTCTAAATTAAAATAAAATAGAATACAATACTACCTTATTGATCCCCATGGGGGAATTCATCTTCTACGTTTAACCCTTCTCTTATTTTTTCTCTTAACAGAAATTTTAAAGAAAATATGACGTTAATTTAAGATAACGTTGCTGCATGAGGCCCATTGTGGGTTATGTTCCACAGACATGTTCTAAATGTTATTTATGGTTTTAGATAGCTCGCTCCAGCATGGCATGTCACTGACTCTCTCTCTCTCTCTCTGTATGTTTGTCTGTTGCTATAGAAACGGAGAGGAAGAGGGGGACTCAAACGTCACAGCTGTCAACACTGTGACAAATCCTTCACAACATCTGGATGTTTAAAGATTCATGAGAGAGTTCACACTGGAGAGAAACCGTACAGCTGTGACCTATGTGGGGCAGCTTTCGCCACTAAAGGTGGCCTAGAAAGGCATCAACGTATTCACACTGCAGAGAAACCGTACAGCTGTGATCAATGTGGGAAAAAGTTTACTCAGGGTAGTCACCTAAAAGACCACCAACGCATTCACACTGGAGAGAAACCGTACTGGTGTGACCAATGTGGGAAAACTTTTTCTCGGGGTAGTCACTTTAAAGCCCACCAACGTATTCACACTGGAGAGAAACCGTACTGGTGTGACCAATGTGGTAAAGGTTTTTCTCGGGGTAGTCACCTTAAATCCCACCAACACATTCACACTGGAGAGAAACCGTACTGGTGTGATCAATGTGGTAAAACTTTTTCTGATGGTAGTTCCTTTAAAAAACACCAACGCATTCACACTGGAGAGAAGCCTTACTGGTGTGACCAGTGTGGTAAAACTTTTTCTGAAGCTGGTTCCCTTAAAAGACATCAACGTATTCACACTGGAGAGAAGCCATACTGGTGTGACCAATGTGGTAAAACTTTTCCTGATGGTAGTTCCCTTAAAAAACACCAAGCCATTCACACTGGAGAGAAACCGTACTGGTGTGACCAATGTGGGAAAACTTTTTCTTGGTCTGCTAACCTTAAATCCCACAAACGCATTCACAGTGGGGAGAAACCGTAATGGTGTGACCAAGAGGGGAAAACCTTTTCTGATGGTAGTTCCCTTTTAACCCACCACCGCATTCCTACTGGAGAGAAACCATACGGGTGTGACCAATGTGGGAAACCTTTTCTCAGGATGGTTTCCTTAAATATCACCAACGCATTCACACTGCATCATTTTGGACATTTTTCAAAGCCCAGCTAGCTGTTTCCTCCTGCCTCCTCCCCATGCCCTGGTAGCTGTGTTGTTGTATTCTCAGTTTATCTCTACATTGAATGCTGACCAACCGTAAATGTATGTTTTAAACTGCATGTATGTTATTGTGGCTATGACTACACACTGGCCTTTATTCCTGTAATACATTTTTTGAATATTTTGTTGATTAATTGTTGTGTAAAGACCAGAAACTTCTGACTAGTCGACTCCCTGGGCCTGTGCCCCGTAGACCCATTCAATAATCCATCCACGAGTCGACAGCTGGAGAAAGATCAAGGAGGACATTCACATCCGACACCAGAGGCCATCTTTGAAAAGAGACAGGGGTTGCCATTGTCGTATCTCTCCTGCGACAGTGCTGTTGAAGTGATGAGGAAGGATGCTCCGCGGACACTGTTCTCTTTGGTATAATAGAGTTTATTACAAACAAGCAACAAATGTCATAACGAACGTCTAGAACGTCCAGAGGTCTCAACTCAAATCTGAAAGTCCTGCACTTCGGGGCTCTCGTGCCTCCTTATATCGGGCTCAGATGTTATGCAACATCTGTCATAAACATGCGAGCTGAGCATAAAAACATGTGTGTCCTACATGTTTATCTTTCGACCCCTGGACTTTGGACCGACCCTATGTCCACGTATACTATTCACCCATGTTTGCATAAGAGGGGCCGCTGTCTTGTGTAAGACATGAAAATATACCACACCATCTCCCCTTGAATACAACCACCTGTTATCATGTGACTGCTGGACTAGCGTCATATGATGACAACTGAGGAAGTTTAAGTGCTAAGTAAAGATGGCGCCAGCTGAGGTGAATCCTAATCCTAACCCTAATCCTTCCAAAATTTCCCACACCACTCCTCTGTTCACTACACTGCCTCCCTGTTGCTTCTGGAGGTGTTAGGTGAATCTCTGATATAATCACATATTATTTGTAGGAAATGTCGCCGCATGTTTCGAATGCAGACAGTAGAACCTTCCAGATACAAGACCAGCTCTTCCTTCAACCCCCAGGAATGCTGGCCAACAAGACATCATAGATTTACAACATCCTGCGAACAGCAACCATCGAGATAAGAAGATCCCTTTTCTTCTATATAGCCACCTTTGACCCTTCAAGATCTCCACAGACACTTACATAAACAACCCTTCAGCATTGGCCATCATAAAGCACCCTAACAGAGACCAGCTGACACCAACTTTCATCCCACTGTGGACTCTGATCTCTACTAAAAATTTAGTTTGGATTTGTCCAAGGACAATTAATATAGAGGACATTTTTAACTGGCAATGATGGTTGGAGACGATGATGCTAGAAGAAATGGTTCAGAGACCCGCTGCACGAGAGAGAGGGATGGAGACGGAGGAAAACTTCATGCCAAGTCGCACCGAGGGAACGTGTCCGCCGACAACAACATCCAGCAATGTCAGAGAGATGGAGACGGACAGAAACGAGTCAAGCTGAGTTCACGCCGTGGGATCAAACAGATCTAGAATGCCGAGGTCCAGACAAAAACTGTAACCACTCCTGGTAACCAGCACAACCTCCCATCTGCACATCTGAAACGTTAGGTGATATAAATACATTTTCAGATGTGAAAGAGTTTGTTGATTACTACTAAACAAATTTAGAGTCAATTAATAAATAGGGTTTGGTTAAGAAGTTGGTAGTTAATATCAGATATAAGTGTAATTGAGAAAATAATCAAAAAGCTTTTACCCTAAATTAGGCTCATCCCTAAATTTAGAATATGACACTGCATCACAATCTTCCCTGGTGCTTCTTAAACTCTCAACTGCTGAACGGTGCATTAATACCCAAAACTAAATTTAATTGATGCGCCTAAACGTCAAGCAACAAATTTAATGAAGAGATATCAGTCACTGAATTGACCTGGTCACATTTGATTTGTTTCTATTCATAATTTGTCTTCGTTGTATTCACTGTATTCCTTCATTCATCATTTATCATTCTATTCCTTTTTCCTTTTGTTTGATCATTTATTTACTTGTTTTCTGTTAGTAGTTTAGTCATGTAGTTAGTTAAATAAACACTTCATTTCTAAAGAACTTGGTTAATTGATGTGTGTCTATAAAACAACTTCAATGACTGTACACTATGCTCAAGAACTCCGTGGTATCCCTAAGATTATGAGATCCACTTGATTAATATCACATTTTTGGGTTTTCCCTGTTTTTCCAAAATTGGGTGGTGTACTAAATTGAATAATTTAGTTGAATATAAGGTTGATTCTGATATTAAAACTAATTGTGTATGATAGCTGAGTGCCATCACTCTCCTTCACCTTTGGCAACAATTCAGGGGTTTATGGTTCATAATGAGTTATTAATTGTAGATACATATTTTGATATTAATTAATGATTGATTATTAATCTGTTGCCCCAGCCATAGATATGGTCAAAAGCTCAAAAAGAGTATGTGAGCCATGAGTTTAGAATGCTTTATTCCAGATGAATCAATATTTCCTGGAGCTGCTGTAATTGAGGTTCTCAGTAGAAGTGAATCAATAAATGTTAATAAGTCTAAATATTTGTGTTTGTAATTTGTTGTGTATGAACAATACAAAATATCTGCTTTTCAATATCAGACATTAAAATCAGTTGATAAATAAATGGTTCTTTCTTTACCTTAATGCTGACTGAAAATATTGTGTAGTCAAACTATTTTACTTAAGTGTCTTATAATAAAACATGTTCTATATACCATATATATGCAATAATTAGTGCTGAGTTGTACTAAAACCTTTACTCACCACACTATAATCTGCCACTATAAAATAATTCAGTGTTTCACAGTTCAGGATCCTCAAATGAAAATCATTCTTGTGTGAAACGTTCACATCTAAAGCTCATTTTAGTCACAGCGGTGTCTGTATTTTTTGTTGCTTTCACATTAATTCAAATGTAGAAGTACAGTCATGTTTATTTGACTTGATGCATTGATGAAGGAGACCAGAATGGATGACACAACTTTTCTAATCATTTCTTACTGGAACAGAAATGTTTCAGATATTCAGAAATCTTTCATCAGGAGAAAATAGTTGGTAAAAGGTGGATTTATTAATTCAGTCAGTAACATGTTCATCCTCATATTTAGCTCTCATTTCTCCAATACATTCACATTACAGAGGGCAAAGTGATTTTAATGAAACGGTTCCTGAATATGGAGCTGCAGACATCCACAAGAGGCAACAGAAGACTTCAACATCAGACATGAGATACAGCAGTCTTGCTGTCATTATACACACGTGTTGTGTTTAAACGTGTTGTTCATGTTAGACTCTATAACAGCTTCACATGTTTGTACTTTAGAGTACTATTACTGTAGTAATACTTACTGGGAATAGTGGATGCACTGGAAAGGTGTGTGACAGAGAGAAACCAACGTGCTGTTTGTGTGATGATGAGGTTTAGTAGATATATGATGATTTGCTGCTCAGTGTGAACTCATGTGGTGAGTGCACTTAATGCTTTGAGAACTGTAACAGTGTTTCAGCAGATCTGTTGACATGATTGAGGAAAAGAATAAGATGGATGGTAACATATTTACTCTTCTTTATCTGGAAGGAATAATGATGTGTGTATAATGCAACATACTAATTCATGTGATCAGGTTTTGTCTGATATAATTCTAGATTAGTTTGATACATGACGACATTTGTGTGAGTTACAAAGAAAATATTGATTTTAAAATGGTGAACATGATTTCATTTTGTCCTGTTAAAGTGGCAGTAGGCAGTATATATTTTTGGCATCATTGGGCAAAAATTCCATAATAGCCCTTCAGCATATTGTAATTCAAGTGTTCTGAGAGAAAACTAGACTTCTGCACCTCATTATGGCTCTGTTTTCAGGCTTTAGAAAATCTAGCTTGTGACGGGAGACTTTGAACAATCACAGGCCATTTCATTGAGAGAGCATTCCTATTGGCTGTGCTCCGGTCATGTGACCGGAACTTGGTGTTCCTTCACCAGATTTTAATCATGTTTGCTTAAATCTCGCCTACTTCAGCTTTAACTGTTTAAAGCAGGGGTCTCAAACTCGCGGCCCGCGGGCCAATTGCGGCCCGCAAGACGATATTTTGTGGCCCCCACCTTGATATGAAAGTTTAATGTTAGTGCGGCCCGCAAATTTTTTTTTTTTTTTTTTTATAAAGTTTTTTTTTTGGGGGCATTTTTATTGACAGGACAGTGGATAGAGTCTTGGAAAGGGGGGAGAGAGAGAGTGGATGCGGAAAGGGCCACAGGCCGGATTCGAACCCGGGCCGCCGCGGTCAGGACCAAGTCTTGTTACATGGGCGCCCGCTTTACCAACTGAGCTAACCAGGCGCCCTCGGCCCGCGAGTTTTATGTGAATGGCAGTTTGCCGTGGAAGGTCCCTTTGTTGCGCGAGCCCGAGCTGAACGAACCTACCAATCACACTGGGGTATATGGCTCCCGGGGGCGGGCAATCGGCCGGGCTTGATGCAAGCAGAGAAACATTTCACAACAACTATGGCGGCGCCCGTGTAACATCGCATAAGCTTGATTAAAGCTTGATTTATACTTCTGCGTTGAATCGACGCCGTAGCCTGACGTGCACCTCTCCAGAAATGTAACTACACGTCCCGGCGACGCAGACCGCAACAGCTGTGATTGGTCCAGTCTCTCAGCGATGCTGAGCGGCCAGGACCCCGGACAACCACAGAAAGTTCTACTTCTCTCTGCCTCCATCTTTTCAATGTTTGTTCACACAAATCCACTCAGATATATTTTCTCTTTTCGGCGTTCCAGTAATGTCAGTAAAAGTTCTGTGGTTCAACAGTTATTAGCTCCAACTCCGCTCAGTTTCTGTTTGTAGTACAAGAAGAAGAAGAAGAAGAAGGAAACTCATAGAGACGCCGCCGCCAACTAGCGGTTTGGTGGTGTAATTGCAGAGCAACACAAACACAGCAGGCACAACTTTATTGCGGAGTGACACCAAGTGGAATGAATATATATCTTGTCACACAGCCCCAATCATGTCTTTTTCAAAGCCTGCAGTGAAGAGAAAGGTTGGTGACGAGCACAGACAATTTCAGGAAAAGTGGGAGACGCAATAGAGGCCATGTTCAGAAGAACCGTTCATGTTCTTCAATGTTCCATTCATGTTCAGGACAGTTCGTGTTCAGAAGAACCGTTCATGTTCAGAAGAACCCATTCAAGTTAAAGAACTGTTAATAATGACGTTTGAGAAGATTGTTTTTTTTTTAACAAAGCTTTTTTTGTGGAATACCTGATGCGGCCCAGCCTCACCCAGACTCTGCCTCCAGCGGCCCCCAGGTAAATTGAGTTTGAGACCACTGGTTTAAAGGGACTCTATGTAAGAATCAGAAATTGCTTGTTAACAGCGACACCTGTGGCCGTTAAGTCAACGGAAATCAGCGTCCTGTTGCTCCCGCTCGCGCCTGTGCTCGCACTTGTGCTTGCTCTACATAGACATGAACAAGCAAAGCTCAAAACAGTGAGGCGACACACGTCAGCTAAAACCACAATATCACTCTATATTTCACCTGCTTGGCAGTAATGTTAGCAGACGAAGGTCTCTCCATGAATCAATGTTGATCCTAGTGTTGGCTTTTCCTTCCTCAGCCTCCCGACCGCGGCCGGAGGGAACACGGATAAGACGATAATGATACTCGCTGCGGAGCCCAGTCACTTCACAAGACACGGAAAACCTCTGTTGGTCTGGAGGAGCTGCAGCAGTTATTTCTGCACAAACGTCCACTGTACATTCACTAGATATTCTCAGAGCTACTAACTCTTCTGCATTGTGTAGTGTGCGCGCATGCACGTGAGGTGGAGCGAGCTGAGTGCAAGCAGAGGAGCAGTGGAGCAGAGTACAGCAGAGACTCCGGCCCTGGAGACCAAAGCTACTGTCTCCCCCGCGTCCTCCGACTGCGGCCAACACTGTTTAACAGACGGGCTTCACTAGATATAACTTTGCGGTTTTGGTGCTTCAGTGTAGTTTGTGTTGGAGTCTTGTCTGAACAACACAGCCACACGCGAGCGCACATGGGACACCGACCAGCAATGATTTATACGTGTAAGAAGTAACAAACAGTCCCTTTAATAACTGTTTAATACACCAATGCAGCAAGTTAAAGATATATAGAGGACATGCGGAAGCTGCCCAAGTTCCCACTTGTCATGAACTTAGCAAGGTGACGTCTGAGGTGTGGGCGGGGCTAAATGGGATAAGTAACCGTGAGAACACGAAGGCTCCGCGAGATTTACACAGAATCACAGTGAGTCCAGAACAGAAGAGTCCGGCTGACGACAGGGAGAGGTTTTTCCTAGAGAGAGACGGAAGTAATTTGCGAACGCGGTAGGATTGAAAGATTTGCTAGCGGATTAGCATAAACTGTACTTTGACTGTAACATCATGTAAAGGAGTTCTGATGGAAATAATGGAAGTGAAACGGAATGGATGTTGCCTAAATCTGTGAGGCAGAAAAGGGCTGCGAGAGAGAGAGCGGATAGCAAGAGAGAGAAGTTGGTCGGATGATAGTGAAGTTGTCAGAGGTAATAATAAAAAATCAAGAACCAGTCACAACGATAGACAGACGGATCAAACAGAAGAAGCGGAGTGGAAAGTAATAATCGAATTTAATCAGGATGGCGGGCACTACCACCCGATCAAACTTACCAGAGCGATCGAAGAGGAGATTGGTCAAATCAAAATGGCCAGGTTTTTGAACAATAAACAAGTGTTGATACATGCAAACAGCAAACAACAGCAGGAAAAGATCCTCAAAATGACAACACTTACAGGGGAAAAGATGAAGGCTCACGTACCTGGAGCAATGGTAAAGTTGAGAGGAGTAATGTGGTATATTTTCATGTTTTACACAAGACAGCGGCCCCTCTTATGCAAACATGGGTGAATAGTATACGTGGACATAGGGTCGGTCCAAAGTCCAGGGGTCGAAAGATAAACATGTAGGACACACATGTTTTTATGCTCAGCTCGCATGTTTATGACAGATGTTGCATAACATCTGAGCCCGATATAAGGAGGCACGAGAGCCCCGAAGTGCAGGACTTTCAGATTTGAGTTGAGACCTCCGGACGTTCTAGACGTTCGTTATGACATTTGTTGCTTGTTTGTAATAAACTCTATTATACCAAAAAGAACAGTGTCCGCGGAGCATCCTTCCTCATCACTTCAACAGCACTGTCGCAGGAAAGATACGACAGTAATATCTGGAGTCCCATTGAGTATGTCTATGGAAGATGTTAAACATGAGATTAAAGGTGGTAAAGTAATTGATGCCATACGGATTAAGAGTAAAAGGGATGGCTCAATGAAGGAAACCCTATCGGTAGTGGTTCAGTTTGAGAAAACCCTCCCAAAATCGGTGCAAATGGGATACATGAACTACAGTGTGAGGGAATACATTCCCAAACCTCTCAGATGTTATGCATGCCAAAGAATGGGGCACACAGCACAGTAGTGTAAAGGAAAGCTAAGGTGTGCGAGATGTGGAGGACAGCATGAGTATGGAAAATGTGATAAGGATGCAAAGGTTAAATGCTGTAACTGCGGAGGTGAGCATAGTGCTGCGTTTGGAGGATGTGAAGTGCAGAGAGAAGCCAGAGAAGTACAGAGAGTTAAGACAATGAACAAAATATCATACGCAGACGCACTAAAGAAAGTAAGGGCGACAGAAACAAACAACAGGAATTCCAGTGAAATGGACCAAAGAAATGCAGCACAAAGGGATGGTAATGCACTAGGAAATCAAGCCCAAACTCAAGTCCCAGACAATATGCAAAATGCTCGTGCTCATAAATGTAAAGTTAATGATGATTCACTAGTAGTAAACAAAGTGGAATTTGTTGTCTTCATCTGCCACACCATTAATGTTGCAGCTCAGCTAAAAAAGAAAAGTGATAGAATCAAGACCATAGTGGAGGCAGCAGGAAGATTCCTTGATATACGAGATGTAAAAGCAGATCAGATACATGCACTACTGACAACAACTGAGGTTGGGGAAAATGGACAGAATGAGGGTTAAAGTTTAAATTATGGTGCTCCATATACTTCAGTGGAATACGAGAAGCCTGATAGCTAATGGGCAAGAATTTAAAAAGTATGTATATGAATTAAAAGTAGTACCGGATGTTATATGTGTGCAGGAAACGTGGTTACATCCACATTTAGACTTTGTGATTCCAGGGTTCAGCTCTATAAGACATGATAGAGCTAACAACCAAAATGGTGGAGGGTGTGCAACCTTTTTCAAAGATGGATTGGCTTACTGGAAGATTAAGTCCCCTGAAGATATGGAAGGTATTGTGGTTGAAATTTGCAGCCCCAGGAATGAAGGAAATATTAAATTAATCAATTTCTATAATCCATGTAGGAACCTAACTATAGATATGTTCAATGAAATGGCAGGGGAAGTATGTAAGAAGGAAATATGGTGTGGGGATTGTAATGCACACAGCAGCTTATGGGGTAGTAATCACACAGACAATAATGGAAATATAGTGGAAGAAATAATGGAAGAAAGATCATTGGTCTGTCTTAATAATGGCAAAGGCACAAGAATAGATGTGAGTCGGGGTACAATATCATATTTAGATCTTACAATGGTGACAGGTAGTTTGGTGAATGTTTGTGAATGGTATGTTAAGAGTGAGTCAACTATAGGAAGTGATCATTTCCCAGTTCTCACTATAATAAACACAAACGTATGTATGCAGGAAGGGAGCACAATTACAAGGTGGTGTTTTGGCAAGGCTGACTGGGAGAAGTTTACAATATGTTGTGAGGAGTCAGTTCACTTGGTAATATTAGAAGGAAGCATAGAGGAATGTACAAGTCAAGTTACGGAACATATACTGAATGCTGCAAAACTGAGTGTACCAAAACGAACAACACAGGGTAGGAAGAAAGTGGTACCTTGGTGGAATGAGGAATGCAGCATAGCTGTTAAAGAACGAAACAAGGCTTTCAGAGCTGATGAGTGGGATAAGGAAGTCAATAAAAATGCCAGCATTGATTGATGGGGAGAGGATGGCAGTATCAGATAAAGAGAAGATGGATGTGTAAGGTAAGGCATTTGCGGCAGTACATAGTGGGGAGCACCTTTATAATATACACAGGCAGCAAAAAGAGCGTGTGCTCAGTGAGAATGAAAATGTGAGAGAGAAGAGAGAGGATGATATGTCAACACTGGATGTGGAATTTACAATGGCAGAGCTCAAAATAGCCTTGAAAGATACTGGATATACAGCACCAGGACAACACCAGTTATGTTATGCCATGTTTAGACAGCTACCAGTGGAATCATTTAAGTTAGTGTTGAGACTCTTCAATAAAATCTGGACGGAGGGAGTCATACCAAGTTGTTGGAAAATGGCAGTAATATTACCATTCAACAAGCCAGGGAAAGATCCTGCTAATCCTGGTAGTTATAGGCCCATAGCGTTGACATCTCACTTATGCAAATGGATGGAGAAGATAATAGTACGTAGATTAATGTATGTTTTGGAACAGAGAGGGTTAGTGAGTAATGTTCAGTGTGGATTTAGAAAAGGTCGATCTACAATAGATGCTCTAGTTAGAGTAACTAATGAGGTAGAAAAGACACTCAAAATGAAAGAGGTGATGACAATAGTATATTTTGATATAGAAAAAGCATATGATTCTATGTGAAGGGAAGGGCTGCTTATAAAGATAGGTAAAATGGGTATTGGAGGGAGGTTGTATAATTGGGTAATGGACTTTTTAACAGACAGGAAATTTAAAGTCAAGGTTGGAACAGAAGTATCTAAGGACTACAATATATAAAATGGTATCCCCTAGGGGAGTGCAATCAGCCCAGTGTTGTTTAACATAATGATAAATGACATATTTGAAAATTTAGATGGATGCATCAAATCAGCGATATATGCAGATGATGGGGCAATATGGATGAGGGGAAGAAATGTGCCATATGTGATGGAAAATAATAAGGAAAGCAATAGGGAAAGTGAAGAAATGGTCATATGAGTGGAGATTCAAAATGTCAACAAATAAATCATGTTATATGATATCTACAAAAAAGCGAAACATTAATACTGAGAATTTAACATTATATGGTCAGTTGATGGAGAGGGTGAATGAATACAAATATCTGGGTCTATGGTTAGACAGTAAATATACATGGCATGTTCATATAAAACATCTGGAAACAAAATGCAAAAAAGTAGTAAATTTACTACGAGCTGTGGCTGGATGTGACTGGGGGGCAGATAAACAGTCATTGATTGACATATATAGGGCAATCATGAGGTCAACAATAGATTATGTTTGTTTAGTTTATGGAGCAGCAGCAAAGACATCATTACAAAAAGTGGATAGAGTACAGTGTAGAGCATTACGGTTATGTATCTGAGCTATTAAGTCAAACCCATTAATGCAGTATTAATTGAAGCAGGAGAGACTACACTGGAATTAAGAAGAGAGAAATTAGCTCTAGCATACTGGGTCAGGTTAAAAGGAAGCGGAGAAGAAAATCCTACAAAGGTAACAATACAAAACTGTTGGGAATACTCTAAGTTTCAAGGATATGGATTTGGATGGACAATGGAAGAAAAAGTGAGGACATATAGATTGGAGGCCTTAGAGTTCACCAGGTCCACACCAGTAAGCAGCGTACTGAAGGAACTGGCCTTCTACCTCCGAGAGGTCAAGGCCCAGTTACGTGCTGGTTAATCTTGTATGACAAAGAGATTTTCCAAACAGACGGGTTAAAGCATAATAATACAATTTATTCCGAACAATTAATGTTGCATAAGTAAAATAAAAGAGTATACAGATATCTGGATCCAGTCTACGTGTCCCTGACAACATACAGTGCATGGGTCAGTTCGTGAAGTCTGAACCCCGAGCTATCCCTGATCCAGCCTATTCATAGTTTACACAATATTAATATTCATGAGTTATGGCACGTGATGTTTCTGCTGCATGTCTTCTTCTTCGTTATCTCCTTCTGGCTCCGTTCTCTCCTTGACCTTGCAAAAGAAAACAGCACCTGCCACCTCCCTTTTCCTCACAATCACTCTATTCATAACAAATCCAACAGTCAGGTTATTGTAAGCATTCTTGTACATAATAAATCCAACAGTACCCCCCTGGCTGCTCCCAGAAGTTAAAATAGACATGAGTATTATGGAAAAAAAGAAAAGGGAATGGCAAGTAAATGAAGTGGGAGTTAAAACAAGTGTGTACATAAGGAACAGCTATGATAATTATCTCAAAATATATACAGATGGTTCCAAAAATAAACAGGAGTGTGTGGGAGTTGGTATATATATTCCAGAATTTAAAATATCTATTTCCAAAAGAATTTCAAACCAGGTATCAGTGTACACAGCAGAAATAGTGGCAATCATTATTGCAATGCAGTGGGTTGAGGAGGTCAGACCTAACAGAATGGTGATAGGCAAAGGTGATTCAAAAGCTGTTTTGGAAAGTACACATTCAACAAAAGCTGTAAGGCAGGAGTGCCCACACTTTTTCAGCATGCGAGCTACTTATAAAATGACCAAGTCAAAATGATCTACCTACTATAAAAATGCAAAACATATATTTATTTATAAATATATTGAGTATTCTTTATATGTACAATATATGTTGGTGTACCTTGCATAACTGCATGAACCCATATTGTACAATATAACTCTGTACATTTTTTGTCATTACCTTACTCTGATGACTTGCACTGAATGGAATCAGCCAGGGATGCATAGTCCGGACAGTAGCTGCTGATAGCCAGCCTCAAGCACACTTCCAAATGATCATCAGTCAAGGTGGAACGGTATTTGGACTTAATAATCTTCATGTGGGAAAAGGCTGACTCGCATAAATAAGTGGAGCCGAATAATGCAGTCAAGGAGGTAGCACATTTCCTCATGTTGAGGTACTTTTCCTCTGTGAGTAAGTTCCAGAACTGTCCATGAGCCCTGGACTTAAGCTGAATGTCAGCTTGTAGTGTCAAAATCTCATCCTCCACTCCAGATGAGTTCAGGTGAAACAGTGTTGCAATTTGTTGGCTGACGTCTATTTAAAAAAAAAAAAAAAAAAAATTAAATTATTTTTTTTTTGTTTGTTTTTTTAATGCCATGCGATCTACCCACACTACCTTTGCGATCGACCGGTAGATCGCGATCGACGTATTGGGCACCCCTGCTGTAAGGCAAGAGCTAATCATTGAATTGTACTATAGCTTGCTAAGACTGCACAGAGGGGGTATAGATGTATTATTGTGTTGGGTTCCAGCACACGAGGGGGTGAAAGGGAATGAGTTTGCAGATAAACTAGCAAAAAGTTCACTGCAAAAAGACATTACAGAACCAGTTTTACTTGGGAAAGGAGAAGGAAAAGCTGTGATTAAAAGGAAAGGAGTTGAGATATGGCAGAAAAGATGGAAGGAGGACCAGAAGGAAGGAGATATTTCAAAATACAAAAGTCGGTCATAACAAAGACGTATAAAGAAAGGAACAGAAGGGAAGAAATCCTCATAACAAGACTCAGACTGGATCACACAGGTCTTAATGGCACTTTGGCTTTAATGGGGAAAAGGAACAGTGACAAGTGTGGGGATTGTGGTGTTAAAGAAAATGTGCAAAGAAGAGGAGGAGGAGGAGGAGGAGGAGGAGTAGTAGTAGGAGGAGGAGGAGTAGGAGTAGGAGTAGGAGTAGGAGGAGTAGGAGGAGTAGGAGGAGGAGTCTGAGTCTGAGGAGTCTGGCTGGTTGGTGGCGGAATAGTTGTTTCGTTAGCTGACGAACATATTTGATCCGTTTCGAGGCGGCAGAGCTCCAGGTGAACCCGCACACACTCAGGTAAACACTTTAATAATGTTTCTCTGAGCCGGAAATCAAAGTGAATATAGCGTTAGCACGCTGGGCTAGCTGCGATGCTAACAGCTAGTTAGCCTGTTAGCTTCGGCCTGCTGCTGTGTGGCTAACTGCTAGCGTTAGCCTTAGCTCTCTGTAATGTGTGCTCCTGTTATCTGATTGAACTTCCGGTTCCTTTGTGTTTTAGTCCAGTTTGAGAGGAGTTTCTCAGTTTGTCTCAGTGGACCATGTTATCAGCACTACGTGGATGAGAGTAAAACCTGCTGCTGTGTGGCTAACTGCTAGCGTTACGCCCGGGCCACACAGCGCGCTTCAGGCTCGCCTGACGGCAGCGTCACGTCGTGGCCGCGTCATGCCCACCTATGGTGTTCACACTAGACGCGAGTTACCCGCGTCTCGGGAGCGTCTCAGCTACCTGTCAGCTGTGTTTTTGCTGTTGCTGACAGCCCTTTCTTTCTACATAGAGTTTGCCTTTTAATGGCCATTTAACTTCATAATAAATGTGATTTATATTTATTTAAGACAAAAAAGGGTAAGAACTGTGTGGTAATTTGTAAATATTATTAAAAACAAGCAAATAAATGCATACAAAAATATTAATATATATATATAGCCCATATAAATCCCTCTTTTCTGTCAGTGAAGAGGGATTTCTATGGGCTATATATATATATATATATATATATATATATATAAATCCCTCTTCATTGACAGTGAAGAGGGATTTCTGTGGGCTATATATTAATACAAAAAACTGCGCCTTGATGGAGAAAAACACCTGAAGTATTTCAGAATGAGCGCTGAACAAATGGACAATTTACTTTCATTGATTGGAGCTGACCTGACCAGGCAGACAACAACTTACAGGGCTGCCATTGAACCAAAACAGCGGCTTGCCGTCACACTGAGGTAATTATAACTATTTCAATTTATGGACCTGCATTAATAAAGACCAGAGTAAATATAAGTAAAGTGGTTTTTTTTTATTATTATAAAACAAAGCAAAATAAACAGTTTCGTTATTTGTTAACCTTTAGAAAACGAAAATTATTATTAAATATCTTAAAAAAAATTAAATAACACCTCTAAAAGAAAGAACAATAAAGTCACGTGGTGTTTGTTGAGAGAGAGAGAGAGCGCATTGGAAAAATACTGCCCATCACCTGATGTTCTTATAACCTATTAACCCAGTCTATTATATTTATAGCATATGTAGGGTTTCTGCTATGACTACTACAGTGTTTACAAAATTAAAAGCCTGTACTATATTAACTTGATGGAAACCTGCAAGTACACCACTGCTTTATTTAGAGTATTTCAGAATAAAACCATTGTGTTAACGAATGCATGATTCTGTGCACTAAAAACGCTAGAGGCCTTTTATTTTGAAATCTAGATAGGAAGTGTAAAATATTGATGGTCAGTGACATATTCTACAGATGTCTAGACATGGAAACTGTAGTAATCTTGCTGGTATGATGTTCATATACTGTCAATAGATCACCTTCACTGTCTGTTGCTGCTGGGAGACGCAGCCGAGAGGTAAGCGGCTCGCGTGTAAAATAGGCGAGCCTTCTATTCTATAAAATAGACGCACGTCTCACGTGCGTCTCATGCGGGCAGTGTGTCCACTCTAACCTGTTAACATGGACGCCGAAATAAAAAACAACACGCGACGTTGCCGTCACGCGAGCATGAAGCGGGCTGTGTGCTCCAGGCTTTAGCTCTCTCTAATGTGTGCTCCTGTTATCTGATTGAACTGTAGTATCTTTTCTGCGACAGTGCTGTTGAAGTGATGAGGAAGGATGCTCCGAGGACACTGTTCTTGCTGGTATAATAGAGTTTATTACAAACAAGCAACACATGTCATAACGGACGTCTAGAGCGTCCGGAGGTCTCAAGTCGAATCTGAAAGTCCTGCTCTTTGGGGCTCTCGCGCCTCCTTATATCGGGCTCAGATGTTATGCAACATCCGTCATGCAACATGCGAGCTGAGCATAAAAACATGTGTGTCCTACATGTTTATCTTTCGACCCCTTGACTTTGGTCCGACCCTTTGTCCCCGTTATGCTGTTTACCCATGTTTACATTTAGGGGCCCCGCTGTCTTTGTGTTACTCCTGAGCATAAAAACAATGGGTGTTTACATTTAGGGGCCCCGCTGTCCTGTGTAACTCCTGAAAATATACCACAGAACCTCCAGACCAGGACCAGGAGCACTACAAGAGCGGAATGGAGGAGGAGCAGCAGAACCCGGAGCAGCGGAGCAACAAGGTCCCCAGAAGACTAGCAGCAGGCTTGTCCTCTGATCCCACCGACGTTCAGGTCAGTGTTCATGACGTCATGGCTTCAAGTCAGCCATTTTGGAGATACTGAACGGAAACAATGCAGCTGTTCCTGACTGTTGTGGCTCTAAACGGTCAATTATTGAACCTTTTCACCGTATTCCGTTGTTTCGGTTCATCAAGCGACGAGGCAGGAAGAGAAGACGTAGGTGTCCTCGTGAAGGCCTCTTTGCTTAATATCACTGACGAAGTGGGCCGGAGGCCTGGAGTGTGTTCCAATCCGCTTACTTCTGTACTTACACTCACTATTTTGATTGCATAAGTGCGTTCACACTGGGAAGTACGGTAAAATGCAGTGCACTCAAAGTACCCGGATGTTGTGCTCAAATCGTTGAGTGTGGAACACTGGACACTTTTCACACTCAATTGTCGCCATTTTGGCTACGTAGCGGAAGGGGCGGGACCACGACCACGACCACTATTCAAACATACATAGACAACAGAATAAAACAATACAATACGTAAACATACTGGTGCATTTTCAGCCAACAGGAGGACACATTGTAGGCGTAGGCGACGACGTTGGAAACGTAATTTCCACTCTGCTTTCATTTTTTACTTCAACAGAGCAGGTAGATATTTTGGCGGGTAGTGGACGGGTAAAACCTGAAGGAGGCAGCAGTGCAATACAAAGGATGCCAGCTGCCGTAAAACCCCGAAGAAAAAGAAGATATTTTGGCGGGTAGCGAGCCGCGGTCAAATGTTGCGATCGTCATTTCCGGTCAGTGCGCCGCAGAGTATTCGATTTGAGACTACCCTACCCCGTTGAAATTTACGCACTATTTAAGTCAGTATAGAGTGCATACAGTGCACTACATTGAAGTGTACTTCAGGAAGTACGTGGATTGGAACACACTCCTGGACTACGAAGCAGGGTTTGGGTTTAGCGAGCTAACTTCTGGGTTAACCCTTCAAGGGTTTCAGTACTGATGTCACGTGCTGTGTCGTGGCTTCGGAGCTCGTGTCGAGTAATTCAGGAAGTTTTCCGTGAAGCGCGAGGCTCGTTTTGTTTTAGACCAATGACGTCACTGAAGACGCCCGTTGAGAACTTTTTTTTTTTTTATTGAACAAAAACAGATTTACAAACAACATGGCTCATAGATCATTGCATTAGAGTAAAAGGACAAGATGCAAACAGAACGAGAACAGATAAAATATGTAAAATTATACATGAAAATAATAATAAATTAAGGGCTAGGGCTGTACCTGTAATTCATATACTTCTATTATACTAAGAAGGTTCAATGCATTTTTGTTTGTTATGACTTTAAGGGCTTTTATGTAATAAAGAAACTCAGAATGAAACACATTTAACCTTGGTTTCACTTTCATATACTTAGATTTGTGCAAATAAAATTTTCCAAGAATGAGAATGATATTCACCAGAAAGTCTTCTTTGTTATT
Source organism: Sebastes fasciatus (assembly GCF_043250625.1). NCBI lineage: Eukaryota > Metazoa > Chordata > Actinopteri > Perciformes > Sebastidae > Sebastes > Sebastes fasciatus. The sequence goes on along the minus strand of NC_133803.1, from coordinate 7,255,573 downwards.
GTCCATGACAAGTCCATAAACAATGTCCTTTTGAGAGAAGTTTCCCAGATGACAAACTTTTGGGAAAAGACAGTCATGTATATCATAAAGCCATAAAGCTCCAGAATACATACAATGAAAAAATAAATGCTCAGTAGTTTCAGTATCATCACAAAATACACAGTTATTGGTTTCAATCCCAAATCGTTGTCACAACAAAACACTGGATGGATACACTCCGTTTAATATTTTAAAATGGATTTCTTCTGCTCTGGAAGTTCTGGGGAATTTTAGATATTTAGTTTGTAACATGTGAATAGTCTTTTTCTGATAGATTTGTGAAATTGAATTTCTGTAAGATACTATAGGGTATGAGATGTGATTAAACATATTTCTAATTGTTTTGTTTGGGATTTTGATTTCACTAAAGTCACAGCCACCAACTAAAAGTTGTGGGAGACGAGGTGTGATAGGAGTAGGATTTGTTAAAATTCCTCTAATCAAGCATATAATAGAGTTGGGGATGGCTTTAGTTATGGATTTAAATATGTCACGATTACCAATTAAATGATATCTGAGACAGAAATTCTCATACGACATGATACAGCCACTACTATCAACTGAGTGAGTTACCGACCAAATTCCTTTCTCCATCCAGTCCTTGTTAAACAAAGATTCTTTTTTAACCACAACATATCTATTATTCCATATTGGTGTATTGTGTGGGGTGAAATTGTGATGGTATAAGAGCTTCCAATATAATAGGACCTGCTGGTGAAAAAGGGATAGTTTAAGTGGGAGTCTTTGAATAGCAAAATCACATTTAAGTAAGAACTCTATACCTCCCAATTTCTTGAATGTTTCTCTGGGGATATGATACCAAAAGTTGTTGTTGCTCAGAAAAGATTTTAACCAATTCATTTTTGGGGTTCCATTTAAAAAATCAAAGTCGATGGCTTGTAGGCCTCCATCCTTAAACTCTTTGGTCATCTCTGCTCTCTTAACATAGTGAATTTTCCTTTTCCAAATATAATCAAAATTAATTTGGTTGATTTTTTTAATGACTGTTTGGAATAGCCATTGAGTATGCTGTATAGATACATCTTGAGATGCTTTCCATTTTTGTCAAGAAAATTCGACCCAGTAAACTAATATCTCTTAATAACCATAAGTTAAGTCTATTTTGGCCATCATCTATTACTTTCCACACATTCTTATTTTCATTTTCAGCTGAATCTCTAGAAATATGAATGTCCAAGTATTTAACAGTACATTTTATAGGAATATTGTATGCCTCTGTTAAAGGACTTTGATGAATTGGCATTAACTCACACTTGTACAAATGTAGCTTTAGACCAGAGGCTTTGGAAAAAGTATGAATCACTTGTAGCACCTTGGGAACTTCGGATAGATGTTTTAAAAAGGTTTCCCGAATACATCCAGTGCAGCAATATTTACATTTTTTATAAAGATGGAGAGCATTTCCGTAGCTATTACAAAGAGAAACGGAGAAATTGGACAGTCCTGTTTAACACCACGTTTGCTTGGAAATCGGGGTGATAAAGAAATTGAACTGTCTGTATTTTCATAAAGGGATTCTATAATGTTTCGAAATTTGACTCCAAAACCTAATATTTAAAAAAATGGAAACTAAACGGATGCTCAATTGAATCGAATGCCTTATAAAAGTCAAGAAACAAAATAAAACCATCATCTTCTATTAAATTGCTATAATCTAAAAGATCAAGGACTAAGCGAATATTGTTGTGAATGGATCCGCCCTTCATAAAACCAGATTGGGAGTCGCTTTTAATTTTATGCAAATTTTCTTTTAATCTATTAGCATAAATATGTGTTATAAATTTATAGTCGGTGTTCAATAATGCGATTGGTCTAAGATTGTCTAATATTTTTGGGTCCTTACCAAGCTTTGGAATTGAAGTTATTACACCATGTTTCATGGTGGAAGGGAATGTCAGATTATTAGTTGTTTATTTTAACATAAGGGAGAATGGATCTTTTAATAAATCCCCAAAATGTCTATAGAAGTTGGCAGTAAGAACATCACTACCTGGAGATTTATCTAAAGATTACTGCTTTTTCCAGCTCATCGGGAGTAATATCAGCATCACACCACTCTGCAAACTCATTGTCTATACGGGGAATAAGATCTTTGATATGGTTGACGAAGGACTCGGTATCATCAATAGAAAAGGCTGAGGAGTATAAATTACTATAAAAAGAGACTATTTCCTTGGCAATCATGGCAGGATTTGTATTAACCTGGTCATGAATCAATAAGGCTTTGATTGACTTTCTCTCCTGCCTTCTTTTTTCTAGTCAACAGAAATATGATGAGCTTCTTTCCCCTTCCTCTATCCATTTTGCCCTGGATCTTATGTATTCAGCTTTCCGAAGATAGATTTCATCAAGTTTAGTTTGCAGGATTTATAATTTCTCTTTTATCACTGTCAGTATGTCTTATTGCAACAAGTGTTTTTTTCTTTAATGATATTAACTTCTGATAATTTGTTACTTCTGTTAAGCGGTTTCCCAAAATGAATAGAATATTCCCTAATTTTAAATTAAAAAAATTCACATTCAGAAATATAGGATGTCACAGATTCATCAGATATCAAATTAGAGATTGTGGTTTTAATACCGTCACAGAAGGATTGGGATTTTAGTAAATTAGAATTAAATATCCAGTAGTCTTTGTTCCTGTGACAAACTCCAGGGGGTTTAAAAATCAATTTAATAACAGAGTGATCTGTGAGAGGAGCTGCTGATATACAGCAGTCAGCGAAAAAGTTTATCACAGAGGAGGAGATTAACCAGAAATCTATTCTTGACTTGGCTGAATTATTTGGTTTAAACCAAGAATATTGCTTGACGTTTGGATATTTAAGGCGCTAAGGATCTAACAAATTGTGAGTGCTACAGAAATCCGATAGGATAGGATTATAAAGGTTGCGTTGTGATTTGGGAGGATGTCTGTCAAGGCATTCATCATTGACCATGTTAAAATCTCCTCCCATAATCACAACTGCAGTTGGATAGATAAGTTTAAGGCTTTCAATGGTATCGGAAACCTCTGATATCAACTGTCTGTTTTGAATTAGGTTATGAAATCCGTAAACATTAACCAGAATATTATATTTCTCATCAATGACCAGGACGCAGATTATCCAGTGACCATTGTTGCTAATTCTAGATGTTACCAGTTTAGCAGGTGAGTTACAGAATAGAATAGCCGACCCTGCTGATCTAGTGGAACCATGATCAAAAATAATTTTGTCTCCCCATTGGTTTACCCAGAATTTTTCGTCCTCCGGTTTTGAGTGTTTCTTGCAACAAAATAAAATGAGCTTTTTCGCCCTTACAAAATAAAAATATAGATTTTCTCTGTGTTATCTCTCAAGGCCCTAGAATTAAGTGAAATACAAGAAAAAACAACATTCATTGTGAACATAAATTAGCAACCGCTAATACACAGTAATGAGACCAAACTAACTGTGATTGAAGAGAAGTGAAAAAAGAAGCCAAAAGAAAGGCAATGTCCCTGAAATATCAAAATTGTAACTAAACTAACCAACCTGCTTATTACAAACAAAGGGCCCTTTTAGTGCTTGTGTATCCCTCCTAAGTGATTCTCTGTCCATTGATGTATCCAGCACCACCTCTATAGTAAGTCCGTTTTCCAGCTGCTCTAGCCTGGTGAATCTTTGGCCACAGCGTTGCTTGCATCTCCCTGTCAGCCATGCAGAGGTCTTTGATAAAGCCGATCCCCAGTTCTTTGCAGACCGGTGAATCCTTGGTCATCTTCCACAGCGCGTCTCGGTGTGTTCTCTGAGTGAACTGGACGATGACATGCCTCGTTTTGTTTTCCTCACGTCTGCCTAGTCGGTGAACTGAGTCAACAATGTTGTAGATGTTCAGGGACCATGGCGGGGAAATTTTCCCCAGCAAGTTAGCAACCACTTCACGTGTATCTTCAACTTCTTTCTTTTATCCCCCGCATCCTGAGATTCCACCGGTTCTTGTACCGCTCAAGTTCTAGGACTCGGTCCATAAGCTCAGCGTTATTCTTCTTTATTGCTGCCACTTCACGAACCGTAGTTTGTAGCTGAGTTTTGCAATCTTTGATTTCTGCCGCGTTGAACTCGACAGCCTTAGCTAAGCACCGAGTGTGTCCATCTTGTCAGTTAGCTGTTTTATTGCTTCCAAGACCGCATTTAATCCTTCTTTACCTTCTTCTGTCCCCACGTCCTTCCTTTTAGTTGCCGGGGAGTTTTTTATCGGCGAGAAGGGGTCTTGTCTTTTGGAGTTCTCGGTGGAAACTTCCATCTTAGTAGCATAATCACGGCAGTCAGTTGCTGCGTTGCCTCTGGCTGCCTGCGGGTTATTTTTTTACATCATGGTGCAAAAAATACTGGAGGGCGTATAAGCAGTTCAAAAGGACAAAAACATGAGAGTTGGACTGTAGAGTCTGTGTAAAATTGGGACAAGCAGACGGCGCTCAAAACGTGGATTGCACCCGGTCCACCATCTTGCCGGAAGTTCCGCCCGTTGAGAACTTGTTCTTCCTGAATAAAACCGGAAACTGTCTCCCATCGATCCTTTTCCTGTAGTTCCACGAGCACATTCACTGTCCTCTGCCCGGTTAAACCACTGCCACACATCTGGAACACATCTGCCTGTTTGACACTATTTGACCAATAGGTGGTTTCATATGTTTATTGATTGTATGTTTGTTGATTGATTATGTGTTTATTGATTGTGTTTTTTGATTATGTGTTGATTGATTATATGTTTATTGATTATATGTTTATTGATTGCCCTTTTTTCACAAGACAAAGTGTCAACAATAGTCTTTCTGTATTGTTATTTTACAGTTGTTGAAGGAGTGTTCCATCCCGCTGACACGTGTCAGGATCAGCAGTGCGATGTTGGCTGCGATGGACGCCGTTGGACGCTCAGCAGCTGTTCCAAAAGGCCAAAAGGTCATCTGCAGGTTCATTTTCTCTATTGGTTGAGGCCTTATATATATTTAAGTGTCCTCTTCTTCCTGAAATACTCTAAATGAATACCCCAAGAATGCTGATATTGGCCAAAAGGAAGAATGCCTCAAATATGGCTGTACGTTAGCGTGCTGAACGTTAGCGTGCTGAACGTTAGCGTGCTGAACGATAGCGTGCTGTACGTTAGCGTGCTGTACGTTAGCGTGCTGTACGTTAGTGTGCTGTACGTTAGTGTGCGTGATCTTGGTATCACTACCTCAGTGGTCTCAAACTCAATTTACCTGGGGGCCGCTGGAGGCAGAGTCTGGGTGAGGCTGGGCCGCATCAGGTATTCCACAAAAAAAGCTTTGTTAAAAAAAAAAACAATCTTCTCAAACGTCATTATTAACAGTTCTTTAACTTGAATGGGTTCTTCTGAACATGAACTGTCCTGAACATTAATGGAACATTGAAGAACATGAACGGTTCTTCTGAACATGGCCTCTATTGCGTCTCCCACTTTTCCTGAAATTGTCTGTGCTCGTCACCAACCTTTCTCTTCACTGCAGGCTTTGAAAAAGACATGATTGGGGCTGTGTGACAAGATATATATTCATTCCACTTGGTGTCACTCCGCAATAAAGTTGTGCCTGCTGTGTTTGTGTTGCTCTGCAATTACACCACCAAACCGCTAGTTGGCGGCGGCGTCTCTATGAGTTTCCTTCTTCTTCTTGTACTACAAACAGAAACTGAGGGAGTTGGAGCTAATAACTGTTGAACCACAGAACTTTTACTGACATTACTGCAACGCCGAAAAGAGAAAATATATCTGAGTGGATTTGTGTGAACAAACATTGAAAAGATGGAGGCAGAGAGAAGTAGAACTTTCTGTGGTTGTCCGGGGTCCTGGCCGCTCAGCATCGCTGACAGACTGGACCAATCACAGCTGTTGCGGTCTGCGTCGCCGCGACGTGTAGTTACATTTCTGGAGAGGTGCACGTCAGGCTACGGCGTCGATTCAACGCAGAAGTATAAATCAAGCTTTAATCGAGCTTATGCGATGTTACACGGGCGCCGCCACAGTTGTTGTGAAATGTTTCTCTGCTTGCATCAAGCCCGGCCGATTGCCCGCCCCCGGGAGCCATATACCCCACTGTGATGGGTAGGTTCGTTCAGCTCGGGCTCGCGCAACAAAGGGACCTTCAACGGCAAACTGCCATTCACATAAAACTCGCGGGCTGAGGGCGCCTGGTTAGCTCAGTTGGTAGAGCGGGCGCCCATGTAACAAGACTTGGTCCTGACCGCGGCGGCCCGGGTTCGAATCCGGCCTGTGGCCCTTTCCGCATCCACTCTCTCTCTCCCCCCTTTCCAAGACTCTATCCACTGTCCTGTCAATAAAAATGAAAAAATGCCCCCAAAAAAAACTTTATAAAAAAAAAAAAAATTTGCGGGCCGCACTAACATTAAACTTTCATATCAAGGTGGGGGCCACAAAATATCGTCTTGCGGGCCGCAATTGGCCCGCGGGCCGCGAGTTTGAGACCCCTGCACTACCTGCTCAGGTACTCTGTCCACTACTTGCTCAGGTACTCTGTATACTACCTGCTCAGGTACTCTGATCACTACCTGCTAAGGTACTCTGTATACTACCTGCTCAGGTACCTTGTGCACTACCTGCTCAGGTACTCTGCACACTACTTGCTCAGGTACTCTGTACACTACCTGCTCAGGTATTGAAATGAGGTCTCTACCTCAATGTGTTTCTCAGTTAAAATAAATTGAATGAATGACTTAGTGCGTGGTTTGGGTTAATCTTCAACTACAGGTCTTACATTTCCCATAATGCAACTCCATAATGGGGATGGGGCCTGATAATTAATAAATGTCAAGAGGGCGTCTGTGGTGACCAATCAAATGTCACTAGATCACTAGATCAAATGACAGAGGGACACGGCCCTGCAGTTGGTTGTCACGGGTGGTAGTGCATTAGTCAGACTGGAACATTGTGGGTTATGTTCCACTGACATGTTCTAAATGTTCTTCATGGTTTTAGATAGGTCGCTCCACCATGGCATCTCACTGACTCTCTCTCTCTGTCTGTCTGTTGCTATAGAAACGGAGAAGAAGAAAGGGACTGATTCATCAGAGAGTTCACACTGGAACGAAACCCTACAGCTGTTTTGAATGTGGGAAAACTTTCACTTCGGAAGGTTACCGCAAAGTCCACCAACGTATTCACACTGGAGAGAAACCCTACAGCTGTGCTGAATGTGGAGCATCTTTCAGTAGATCATATGGCCTCAAAATACATCAACGTATTCACACTGGAGAGGAACCCTACAGCTGTGCTGAATGTGGAGCATCTTTCAGTAGATCACATGGCCTCAGAAGACATCAACGTATTCACACTGGAGAGAAACCCTACAGCTGTGACGAATGTGGAGCAGCGTTCACTAGATTAGATAACTTCAAATTACATCAACGTATTCACACTGGAGAGAAACCCTACAGCTGTGATGAATGTGGAGCAGCTTTCATTAGATCAGGTTACCTGAAAATACATCAATACATTCACACTGGAGAGAAACCCTACAGCTGTGATGAATGTGGAGCAGCTTTCACTAGATTAGATAACTTCAAAATACATCAACGTGTTCACACTGGAGAGAAACCGTTCTGGTGTGACCAATGTGGTAAAACTTTTTCTGATTCAAATTCCCATAAAGCCCACCGACGTGGTCACACTGGAGAGAAACCGTACTGGTGTGACCAGTGTGGTAAAACGTTTACTCGGAATAGTGCCTTTAAATCCCACCAATTTAGTCACACTGGAGAGAAACCGTACTGGTGTGACCAGTGTGGTAAAACTTTTTCTCAGGATAGTTCCCTTAAATCCCATGAACGTATTCACACTGGAGAGAAACCGTACTGGTGTGACCAGTGTGGTAAATCTTTTTCTCAGTATAGATCCCTTAAAGACCACCAACACATTCACACTGCATCGTTGTGAACATGTTTCAGAGCCTAGCTAGATTTTTCCTTCTGCCTCCTCCCCATGCCATGATAGCTGTGTTGTTATATTCTGAGTTTCTCTCCACATTGAAGGCTGACCAACAGTAACTTCATGTTCTAAACAGCATGTATGTTTTCGTGGCTACGACTACATACTTGGACCACCAGAAACTTCCCAGTGGGACTACGTTTTGAGGCTGAACTGTCAGAACATCTGGAAGAGTCTTCCAATCACAAGGAGGGAGAACCAACCACAAACCTTTAAAAATCTTAAAGGTAAATTCTGGTTTATTTCAACCTGATGTATTTCCCATAAATATAACCGTTGTGACTCTGGGTCACGCTAACTTTGCACTCAGCACCTCTGTTATAGAGATTCAGGGAAACAAGGACTAGTGCAGAACATTGATATCAGCCTCCTACAACTTTCCAAATTAAGTGACTCGGTCAGATTAAGTGACAACAAGTTAGCGCGACCAATAGAGTCACAATGGACACATTTATGGGAAATACATCAGGTAGAAATAAAGTGGAAGTTTCCTTTGAGATATCTTCTGGTACACCCTAATGACAGGACAATCACCTCCGACACCAGAGACCATCTTTGAACAGAGACGGGGTGATTTTTAACCACCTATTTGTATAATCATTTGATCATTTACATCTTTACATCTTTATTTCATTTCATTTTGATCATTTATCATTTATAATTGAATTACTTAAAGGTCACCTATTATGCAAAATGCATTTTTCCATGTCTTTTAAACATCAATATCTGTCCCCTGTGTGTTTACAGGTCACCATAGTATCATAAAAGACCATCCTCTCTCTTTTTCTCCTGCTCCGTTTGTCCGGAAATGGGTGTGGAAATACGCTGCGCAGCTTTTCCTACTCTGGTGACGTCGTTAGAGAATTGCAAGCCATATAAGGGTTTCCTGGTGGAACCAGAGAGAACGTCCAGCTAGCTGACCCCGCCCCACAGCGCGTCACTGTCTCTCCTCCTCAACCTAACTATGAGCAAAGTCTGCTCCTCCAGCAGAACAGGCTTCATGTACTCCCATCATCTAAATATAACATGTTCTTTCACAAAGGCTTTATGTAATTACACTGTTTAAACAGCTGATATTTATATATTATATTTATTTGATGTCATGCATGTAGAAGAGTACAGGTAGTAAATAGTGACTGTAAGTAACACAATACATTTCTGTTTCACAGTCAAACTTTATTTGAGTAGACAGATGACAATCTTAATTATTCACAGCATTTTTAATCATCCCACCTGCAGTTATGTTGACATGGTACAGGAGAAAGTCTTTCAGCTCCGGTGAGCTCCGGTGAGTGTAACGTTAACCGGTCTGTAGTCATGGTAACACAGAGACTCTGATTACTTCCATACATTTATCAGGTGTCTTTTACCAGAAATAATGAACTGACTACTGTTTCACATCTTCTATTTTCCACCCTGATGTTCGCTGTCTTTACACACAGTCTCATAGCGGTAGCTACATGCTAATGGGTTAGCTCTGTATCTCCATGTAAACAGAGCTATCTGCTGTCCTCTGGGATTATTCTGTCAGTCATTTCTCACAGAGGGACCTGTAAAGACACATGTAAAACAGAGTGTATGTTTACGGTTTACAGAGTTGATGCATAAGGTAAACACTGAGCTAACTAATAGAGCTATAAATAGCATTATTTATCGGAGAGAAACCGTCAGGAAAACTTGGAATCTGGACCGCAGATGTTCATCATTTGTCGCCGATTTCTGATCAGATTCCTCCGGTAACGGGCGCTGGGTGAAGTTTCTGGTTTATAAACTTTAAAGTAGTTTATAAACTCTTCCTAGCTGCTTCTCCCTCTCCCTGCAGACGAGCTACAATCAGACCTACAGGTAGCTCTCTCTCTCCGTGAGCACTGAGCAGCTCCAGGGGAGGGGGAGAGAGTGACGCTGTGTTGAGGACGTTTGATTGACAGAAAACGCTGACCAATCAGAGCAGAGCCGAGTGGGAGGAGACAGGCTGTGAATCAGGGTCTTTCAAACAGAGCCTCTGAGCAGACATATTCAGGCTGACAGTATGAGAAGAATAAAGGTTTTTTTGAAAATTGCAGCATGTAAACATGTTCTAGTGCAACATTAAAATACATCTATGAACCTGGAAATGAGCATAATATGAGACCTTTAACTTTTGTTACCTTATCCTTGGTTCATTATATTTTACAGTGTGATGTTTGTGTTGTGAAAGAAAGAATAAGTGGCGTCTTGCCAAAAAAATTAAAGAGTTAAAGAACAGAATGTTCACTTTAAGGGTGTTCAAACTGTTAGAAGAGATTTTACTTGAGAAAAGAAGGTTTTACCTTAATTTGTACCTTTGTGTGTTTTTTACTTTGTGTTATCTTATTCATGTAATCCCATATACCAAGCATTTAATCAGCTTTGTGTTCTCATTGCTATAAAGAGGAATGTGCATAAGCAGGTTTGTGTGCTGTGCATAGACATGTTGTGTGCCATGGAAAGTTTAAGTTTGTGTCAACATGTCTGCAGTGGAAAGTAACAAAACCGCAAAATTCAAAAACAGCAGATGTACAGGAAAACATGTGGCTGAATCGGAAGCTGCAGAAATACCATTTGGGAGGTTTTAAACTTTGCAGAACTTTTCATCGGTGAAAGTTGATTGTTCTCGTAAGGTGAGGATTTGTGTACTCCCTGCCCACACTCGCAGAAGAGAATGCATTTCCTCTCATTCGTTAGCAATTAATGTCAACTGGTGAACAGAAATGTAAAGGAAGCGTGGAAAGGTAGAAAGACTTTTGCTCGCACACGTTTGCTCGAAAAGGGGGGAAGAAAAAAAGATCAAAATTTAGCCAAAGCGGTACTTTCCCTTTTTAAACCAAAATTAGAATTTTTCTTTGTTGTTGTTGGAAGAACCCTTGGTTGTGCTGAAGTTTTAAATAAATAATCGCTTCACTAGCCAATCGTTGTTGAGTTTTTCTCTGTGAGAGTGAAGCAACCGCACCGAAGACTTTTTTACGCGAGAAGACTCACTGTGGAGCTCCCGAGAGGTAAGCTTCAGCGCCCTCCACACCACGGCCACGTTACTGACTTAAATAATACACACACATATTTTTAGAGGTAGGGAAGCCTAGGTGCAGATCTCTCCCTGGGCCGGACCAGGTGTCCGCGCCCGGTGAGATCTCGTAACTGTTGAGCTTTTCTCTAAAGGCTAGGGACCTTGCACAGGCTATCTAGACGGAGAGGTACCGAGACCGGCTGTTCGGTTTATAAGGAGCATCCGTATAACAGGCTTATGCTGTAAGCAGTTAGGGGATTGTTCTCTTTAATTAACCTAGCAGAGGCCAGTAGGTTAGAATCACATAAGGAGGCCAGTCTCCGCCCTTCCCCCCTTCCCTCGTCTTCTCTTTGGCGTTACGTACGGATTTTACTCCAAGTGGAGAACAGAGCCAGCAAGCAGTTGAGAGGAGTTGGAGTAGGGGACTAACGGTAGCAACGGGACCCCGACAGTGGAAACTAGCCGCAGTTTCTCTGGAGGGCTACGGGCCCGCTAGCAGCTGCTTAGCTGATCCTTAAGTGCTACAGGCGGCAGATTAATGAACGTGCCGTCGCCCGCAGGAAACTCTCAGTTTCTGACACTCTGAGAGCGACCCGTCTCGTTAAGTTCTCGTAATATTAGATAAAAGCGTTAGCGGGATTAAAACCCCCTTCTACAATTTTTAACAAACTTTCCATCAATCAATATTTGTTGAGCTGTTGATCGGCGTTCTCAGCATTAACATTGTTTTAGGACTAAGTCGTGAGCTAATTGGACTCATTATCATTAATGATCTTACAGCAGTCAGATAATAAATGACCTCAGTAGTTAAGCCCAAACAGCAGCTGTGACTGATTTTTTTTAAATGTTCATAAAAGCAGAAGTGAATTAATTCATTTTATTAAATTAAAGTTTAAAAGTTTTTCATTTCTGTTTGTGTCGCTGTAAAGCCGACGACATCAGGTTCTCCTGGTCATTAATATTCATGAGCTCCCTCTCCTCATTGGCTACTGATAACAGGGTAACTAACCTGGTCCGGGGCAGGCTAACTGTCAGGCTAAGAGTTCCTGTAACACTGACCCGTCGGCAAAGCATTGATTTAACCTCTGATGTCGTATTATTTGACTTTATCAACCACTATCAGTCCAAAGATGAAAGTTTATAGAAAATCAACTACATATACATACTTTAGTAGTCTGGGTTATGACAAATTGCTCATAATATAATAAATATATACATAAATTGTTCATAATATAATAAATATATATATAAATGGGTCATAATATATCATTGGGTGAACCTGGGACACTGAATCACTGCTGAACCCTCTGGAGGTGTCGTGGGCCTCTCAGCGAAACAGCGAGGAAAGACGGCATGCACTTGATAACCCAGAAGATGCCATCGCTCACTTGACCACGATACTGAGTCGAGGCAGCAGGCATATGGGTGTGCAACTTAAGGGATACCAACAACTACTCCTATAAAACAGATTTACCACAAACATTCAACATCAACACATCTGGAGATACGTGGAGAAGTAGGAGGTAGCAGGAAATGGAAACACTCAAGTAAAGTACCTTGAATTAAGTACAGTACTAAAGTACTAAATGTACTTAGTTACATTCCACCACTGAATATAATAACGTTGATTAATAAAATCCTCTGTGAATCGTTGTTTCCCTCCTGACCTACAGGTGGAGACTTTCTTTCACTTTAAAGTGAAAAACCAGACCGGAAGTAGAGCAAACCGGAAGTGTGGTTGTTTCGTAGTGACCTCGGGCTGGTGGCGGGATAGTTGTTTCGTTAGTTGACGAGCATATTTGATCCGTTTCGAGGCGGCAGAGCTCCAGGTGAACCCGCACACACTCAGGTAAACACTTTAATAATGTTTCTTTGAGCCGGAAATCAAAGTGAATTTAGCGTTAGCACGCTGGGCTAGCTGCGATGCTAACAGCTAGTTAGCCTGTTAGCTTCGGCCTGCTGCTGTGTGGCTAACTGCTAGCGTTAGCCTTAGCTCTCTGTAATGTGTGCTCCTGTTATCTGATTGAACTTCCGGTTCCTTTGTGTTTTAGTCCAGTTTGAGAGGAGTTTCTCAGTTTGTCTCAGTGGACCATGTTATCAGCACTACGTGGATGAGAGTAAAACCAGAGGAGACAGCAGGACCTGAATATCTGTGTGCTTTGATTTGTAGTGAGTCCAGGACAACAGAGTCCAGCAGTCAGAGTGGAGACCTGCTGGATCTCAGAGACCAGGACCAGGAGCCCGTTTCAGAAAGCAGCTTTAACAAACTCTGAGATGGAAAAGTTTTCAGATCCAGAACAGCTGATCAGAGTTTGTTCAATCAAATGTGAGGATGAAACCAGCCTTCATCAATGGAGCTCTGATACTACGATTCACCATGGCAACAGGTAAATAAGAGGCAGAGCCTCCATCTGAATCCAGTCCACTAGAGATATTAATGCATGGATATGCTGACTGTGCACATTTCTCTTTAAAAAAGTCCCAGCAGGGAAAAGCGTCAATAACACAATAAAGTTGAATTCAGTGTTGTCCTTTAATTCATCTTTTAGCAGACTGACATCTCCTAATGGATGATAAAGGGTTATTCTGAGCTGATGGTGACTTGATGCTGTGTGATATTTGAATGTTCAAAGAAATGACTGGCAGCACATAAGAGTAACTTTAGACAGTCCTGAGTAACAAACTAATATCTGACACACAGTAAACCTTCGATACGGACTGAATGAATGAGGGAATAAAACACTAATCACACTTTCTGAAACAGAGACCAGGACCAGGAGCACTACAAGAGTGAAATGGAGGAGGACCAGCAGAACCCGGACCACGAGAGCAACAAGGTCCCCAGAAGAACAGCAGCAGGCTCGTCCTCTGATACCACCGATGTTCAGGTCAGTGTTCATGACTTCATGGCTTCATAACGACTCTAAAGACACGAGGAAGAGTCAGTAACTGAATAAATTACTGTTTAACCCTCTGAGGTCAAAGCCATTTTTCTTTAGCTATTTTTGGTCTGCCGGGTGTCCTATTGTAATAATTAAGGTAGAATCTCAACACTGTAAACTTTCTTTTTGATGGGAATGTACTTTGTTGCCTTGGCCTGGTCTGTTTCTGGAAGTGGCCTTGGCTACCACCCCCCTGGTTCTATTGACTACCCTGCTGGCGAGGTTGTTGGCGCCGCTGGGGTGTTGCCTTGGTATTCACTCTAGCGTGAGGCTCTTCGTTGCCTTCTAGTGCTAGGTGGTGCTTAATATGGTATGAATCCCCAGGACTCTGGCGTTGTCCTCGTACATCCTAGCAGGGTGCGCATATATCTCCCATGTCATCTTTTTTTTTTTCGTTCATTCAACCTTTATTTAGTTCTCGAGGAATCATTGAGAGCATGCCCTCAATTTCAATGATGTCAAGACAACAATAAAACAGAATAAATACATAAAAACCAAATCAACGAATTACAAGAAGCATTCAGCCAGACAGCAATAGAACACTGTGAAAAACAGTCACATTCAAGAGTGTATTAGATTGTGATCATGGATTTAAAATCACCTAGAGGTACAACTGTGTTTAATTTGAATGTGTTTTATTACACGGCTGTGTTGAATACTTGATTCTGATTGGTCAATCACAGCGTTCTGTAGTCTATAATTTCTTTATAGCAGACCGTTGCTTTGTATAGAGGGCTGTTGCTATGTATAGCAGACCGTTGCTATGTATAACAGACCATTGCTATGTTCACAACAATGACCGGCTCGCTGTATATTATTCCTTACTTGTAAACTGTTCCAAGTTTTTGCAGCACAAACACCAAAAGCAGTTTCCCCAAATTTAGTGTTTGCACGCGGGACTTCAAGCTTTAGCCGTTCACTTGAACGAGTCGAATAATGACTATAGGACCAATTTAATAAGGACGTGATGTATGATGGCAAGTTGCTATTAAGGGCTTTATAAATTAATAAATACCAATGCCTATCACGTCTTATTGTTAGAGACGCCCAACCAACCTTTTCATACAAGATGCAATGATGAGTACAATAACTGTCAGCAGTAATAAATCTGAGGGCGGAGTGATAAACTGAATTTAAGGGTTTGAGAGTGGAGGCAGAGGCGTTTCTATAGATAATGTCACCACAATCCAAGACAGACAAGAATACGGCCTCAATTATTTGCTTCCTACAGAACAAGAAAATTAGCTCAGTTTCTGTACAAATATCCAATTATTTGTTGTAGCATGCTGACAAGTGTGTCAACGTGAAATTTAAACGTAAGTTTTGGGTCCTGCCAGATGCCGAGGTATTTGTACTCTGAGACCCTGTCAATACTAACTCCATTCAGAGTGGTAATATATAAATTATTGTCCACAGTATCTCTGGCTCGAGAATAACATACATTTAGTCTTCTTTGCATTCAGAACTAATTTCAGATTAAAAAGTGCATCTTGCAATTTGTCAAAGGTTTGTTGTAGGATATCAGTGGCTGCAGTATCAGCAAAGCAATACAAAACTGTGTCATCCGCATAAAGATGAGAGTTACAATTTGTTAAGAAGGACATAATGTTGTTGATATAAATTGTGAACAAGACAGGATCCAATATAGACCCTTGTGAACCCCCTTTGACAGTGGAAACCATACAGAACGGTCATTGCAGGATCACACATTGCTGTCTATGATACAGGTAGTCCTGAAACCATTTACAGGATTCATAATCAAAACCAATTTCACATAGCCTCTGCAGGAGCATAGCATGATCAACACTGTCAAATGCTTTTGTTAGATCGACAAAGAGGGCAGCACAGTATTTCCCTTTGTCAACAGCAGATACACTATCCTTTATAACCACTGTAATCGCAGTGACAGTACAATGTTTAGCTCTGAAACCAGACTGGTTTGAATTTAGGAATGATATGAGCTGATTATTAACTAATGACTTCAAGACTTTAGCAAAACAGGACAGTTTGGAAATTGGCCGATAGTTATTAACCCCCTGAGGTCGAAGCTGTCGTATACGACAGGAAATTACTCTAGTTACTCTTTTTAGAATATCTCTGGAAAGCTGTGGCGTAGAGACTTACTTTAACTTGCAGCTGCTTCGTCACCACAGTAGCTTTCTAATGTATTGTGTAACGTATTTCTTTCAGATGGTATGTAATCTAGCTTGAAACAACAGTCTTTTTTTAGAGACTTCATAAAAGTTATAACTCCTACAATGAAAGTCTTCTATGAGTATTTATCCATTTATTGTCCATAAATATACATAGTCCTCCACCAATTGATTTCTTTGACAGGTGCTTATCTCTGTCTGCCCACTTTGTTCTATATCCGTCAACGGACACTGTTGCTTCTGGCTTTAGCCATGTCTCCGTTAGGCAGATGAGATTACACAGTTTGAAGTCTCTTTCGTGGGTCAGTCTCTCTGTTAACTCAAATAAATGTTGTTATTAAGAGATAGCACATTTGACAGTGTGATGGTAGGGAGTAGGGATGTCACGAGAACCGATACTTCGGGACCAAGTCGATGCCAAAATTTTTTAAAAAGTGACGGTACTCTTTTTCTACAGTACCAACGGTAGCGCTTTTGCTGCAGGGCTCCGCTGCGGGGGTCTACCTGGCACCTGTGCTCCATGCACACCAGCTGTGACAGCTCCATCCACCTCGCGGCGATTACCTCATTAATGTTATGGTTCCCTTATGGCATTGAGATTAAACGTGAAATATTGACTACACAAACGTCTCTTATTTCTCTCAGCTAACACTAAAAAACAAGCCGTTAAAGGTGTTACTCAGTTCACTGACACAACATTACCATAGAAACACACTGATGGGACCAACTGTCACTTTGTCAGTGTGAAGGAAAAACAACACAGAAAAGGCACATAACATAACTGCTTGTGTTGTACCACAGATTTTGGTGAATTATGTCCTAAGAGTCCGCTACAGTATAATACAGTATGTAGTATAATGCAGCAATATAATGTAGAATTGATTAGAATGTCAAATATACTATGGTATCATATGGTATAGTATAATATATAACAAAAATACATCAGTATGGTGAGGTATATAATCAGTCCAGCAGAGAGACAATGAGAGGGGAAGGTGAGGTGAGTGTCTCCAGTGAACCAGACACAGTGGATGTCCCCCTTACTTTACTTTTGTAGCAGTGACATTACATTAATTCCTTTTATCCTCGTGCTAAAATCGACTCTAAATCCAAATTTTACAGCTGATGTTTTTTAAAAAAATGTCCCAAGGGGATACACATCGTTGTCACCTTTTTTTACCCCTGATGAGTTTGCACCCGTTTCTAAATTAAAATAAAATAGAATACAATACTACCTTATTGATCCCCATGGGGGAATTCATCTTCTACGTTTAACCCTTCTCTTATTTTTTCTCTTAACAGAAATTTTAAAGAAAATATGACGTTAATTTAAGATAACGTTGCTGCATGAGGCCCATTGTGGGTTATGTTCCACAGACATGTTCTAAATGTTATTTATGGTTTTAGATAGCTCGCTCCAGCATGGCATGTCACTGACTCTCTCTCTCTCTCTCTGTATGTTTGTCTGTTGCTATAGAAACGGAGAGGAAGAGGGGGACTCAAACGTCACAGCTGTCAACACTGTGACAAATCCTTCACAACATCTGGATGTTTAAAGATTCATGAGAGAGTTCACACTGGAGAGAAACCGTACAGCTGTGACCTATGTGGGGCAGCTTTCGCCACTAAAGGTGGCCTAGAAAGGCATCAACGTATTCACACTGCAGAGAAACCGTACAGCTGTGATCAATGTGGGAAAAAGTTTACTCAGGGTAGTCACCTAAAAGACCACCAACGCATTCACACTGGAGAGAAACCGTACTGGTGTGACCAATGTGGGAAAACTTTTTCTCGGGGTAGTCACTTTAAAGCCCACCAACGTATTCACACTGGAGAGAAACCGTACTGGTGTGACCAATGTGGTAAAGGTTTTTCTCGGGGTAGTCACCTTAAATCCCACCAACACATTCACACTGGAGAGAAACCGTACTGGTGTGATCAATGTGGTAAAACTTTTTCTGATGGTAGTTCCTTTAAAAAACACCAACGCATTCACACTGGAGAGAAGCCTTACTGGTGTGACCAGTGTGGTAAAACTTTTTCTGAAGCTGGTTCCCTTAAAAGACATCAACGTATTCACACTGGAGAGAAGCCATACTGGTGTGACCAATGTGGTAAAACTTTTCCTGATGGTAGTTCCCTTAAAAAACACCAAGCCATTCACACTGGAGAGAAACCGTACTGGTGTGACCAATGTGGGAAAACTTTTTCTTGGTCTGCTAACCTTAAATCCCACAAACGCATTCACAGTGGGGAGAAACCGTAATGGTGTGACCAAGAGGGGAAAACCTTTTCTGATGGTAGTTCCCTTTTAACCCACCACCGCATTCCTACTGGAGAGAAACCATACGGGTGTGACCAATGTGGGAAACCTTTTCTCAGGATGGTTTCCTTAAATATCACCAACGCATTCACACTGCATCATTTTGGACATTTTTCAAAGCCCAGCTAGCTGTTTCCTCCTGCCTCCTCCCCATGCCCTGGTAGCTGTGTTGTTGTATTCTCAGTTTATCTCTACATTGAATGCTGACCAACCGTAAATGTATGTTTTAAACTGCATGTATGTTATTGTGGCTATGACTACACACTGGCCTTTATTCCTGTAATACATTTTTTGAATATTTTGTTGATTAATTGTTGTGTAAAGACCAGAAACTTCTGACTAGTCGACTCCCTGGGCCTGTGCCCCGTAGACCCATTCAATAATCCATCCACGAGTCGACAGCTGGAGAAAGATCAAGGAGGACATTCACATCCGACACCAGAGGCCATCTTTGAAAAGAGACAGGGGTTGCCATTGTCGTATCTCTCCTGCGACAGTGCTGTTGAAGTGATGAGGAAGGATGCTCCGCGGACACTGTTCTCTTTGGTATAATAGAGTTTATTACAAACAAGCAACAAATGTCATAACGAACGTCTAGAACGTCCAGAGGTCTCAACTCAAATCTGAAAGTCCTGCACTTCGGGGCTCTCGTGCCTCCTTATATCGGGCTCAGATGTTATGCAACATCTGTCATAAACATGCGAGCTGAGCATAAAAACATGTGTGTCCTACATGTTTATCTTTCGACCCCTGGACTTTGGACCGACCCTATGTCCACGTATACTATTCACCCATGTTTGCATAAGAGGGGCCGCTGTCTTGTGTAAGACATGAAAATATACCACACCATCTCCCCTTGAATACAACCACCTGTTATCATGTGACTGCTGGACTAGCGTCATATGATGACAACTGAGGAAGTTTAAGTGCTAAGTAAAGATGGCGCCAGCTGAGGTGAATCCTAATCCTAACCCTAATCCTTCCAAAATTTCCCACACCACTCCTCTGTTCACTACACTGCCTCCCTGTTGCTTCTGGAGGTGTTAGGTGAATCTCTGATATAATCACATATTATTTGTAGGAAATGTCGCCGCATGTTTCGAATGCAGACAGTAGAACCTTCCAGATACAAGACCAGCTCTTCCTTCAACCCCCAGGAATGCTGGCCAACAAGACATCATAGATTTACAACATCCTGCGAACAGCAACCATCGAGATAAGAAGATCCCTTTTCTTCTATATAGCCACCTTTGACCCTTCAAGATCTCCACAGACACTTACATAAACAACCCTTCAGCATTGGCCATCATAAAGCACCCTAACAGAGACCAGCTGACACCAACTTTCATCCCACTGTGGACTCTGATCTCTACTAAAAATTTAGTTTGGATTTGTCCAAGGACAATTAATATAGAGGACATTTTTAACTGGCAATGATGGTTGGAGACGATGATGCTAGAAGAAATGGTTCAGAGACCCGCTGCACGAGAGAGAGGGATGGAGACGGAGGAAAACTTCATGCCAAGTCGCACCGAGGGAACGTGTCCGCCGACAACAACATCCAGCAATGTCAGAGAGATGGAGACGGACAGAAACGAGTCAAGCTGAGTTCACGCCGTGGGATCAAACAGATCTAGAATGCCGAGGTCCAGACAAAAACTGTAACCACTCCTGGTAACCAGCACAACCTCCCATCTGCACATCTGAAACGTTAGGTGATATAAATACATTTTCAGATGTGAAAGAGTTTGTTGATTACTACTAAACAAATTTAGAGTCAATTAATAAATAGGGTTTGGTTAAGAAGTTGGTAGTTAATATCAGATATAAGTGTAATTGAGAAAATAATCAAAAAGCTTTTACCCTAAATTAGGCTCATCCCTAAATTTAGAATATGACACTGCATCACAATCTTCCCTGGTGCTTCTTAAACTCTCAACTGCTGAACGGTGCATTAATACCCAAAACTAAATTTAATTGATGCGCCTAAACGTCAAGCAACAAATTTAATGAAGAGATATCAGTCACTGAATTGACCTGGTCACATTTGATTTGTTTCTATTCATAATTTGTCTTCGTTGTATTCACTGTATTCCTTCATTCATCATTTATCATTCTATTCCTTTTTCCTTTTGTTTGATCATTTATTTACTTGTTTTCTGTTAGTAGTTTAGTCATGTAGTTAGTTAAATAAACACTTCATTTCTAAAGAACTTGGTTAATTGATGTGTGTCTATAAAACAACTTCAATGACTGTACACTATGCTCAAGAACTCCGTGGTATCCCTAAGATTATGAGATCCACTTGATTAATATCACATTTTTGGGTTTTCCCTGTTTTTCCAAAATTGGGTGGTGTACTAAATTGAATAATTTAGTTGAATATAAGGTTGATTCTGATATTAAAACTAATTGTGTATGATAGCTGAGTGCCATCACTCTCCTTCACCTTTGGCAACAATTCAGGGGTTTATGGTTCATAATGAGTTATTAATTGTAGATACATATTTTGATATTAATTAATGATTGATTATTAATCTGTTGCCCCAGCCATAGATATGGTCAAAAGCTCAAAAAGAGTATGTGAGCCATGAGTTTAGAATGCTTTATTCCAGATGAATCAATATTTCCTGGAGCTGCTGTAATTGAGGTTCTCAGTAGAAGTGAATCAATAAATGTTAATAAGTCTAAATATTTGTGTTTGTAATTTGTTGTGTATGAACAATACAAAATATCTGCTTTTCAATATCAGACATTAAAATCAGTTGATAAATAAATGGTTCTTTCTTTACCTTAATGCTGACTGAAAATATTGTGTAGTCAAACTATTTTACTTAAGTGTCTTATAATAAAACATGTTCTATATACCATATATATGCAATAATTAGTGCTGAGTTGTACTAAAACCTTTACTCACCACACTATAATCTGCCACTATAAAATAATTCAGTGTTTCACAGTTCAGGATCCTCAAATGAAAATCATTCTTGTGTGAAACGTTCACATCTAAAGCTCATTTTAGTCACAGCGGTGTCTGTATTTTTTGTTGCTTTCACATTAATTCAAATGTAGAAGTACAGTCATGTTTATTTGACTTGATGCATTGATGAAGGAGACCAGAATGGATGACACAACTTTTCTAATCATTTCTTACTGGAACAGAAATGTTTCAGATATTCAGAAATCTTTCATCAGGAGAAAATAGTTGGTAAAAGGTGGATTTATTAATTCAGTCAGTAACATGTTCATCCTCATATTTAGCTCTCATTTCTCCAATACATTCACATTACAGAGGGCAAAGTGATTTTAATGAAACGGTTCCTGAATATGGAGCTGCAGACATCCACAAGAGGCAACAGAAGACTTCAACATCAGACATGAGATACAGCAGTCTTGCTGTCATTATACACACGTGTTGTGTTTAAACGTGTTGTTCATGTTAGACTCTATAACAGCTTCACATGTTTGTACTTTAGAGTACTATTACTGTAGTAATACTTACTGGGAATAGTGGATGCACTGGAAAGGTGTGTGACAGAGAGAAACCAACGTGCTGTTTGTGTGATGATGAGGTTTAGTAGATATATGATGATTTGCTGCTCAGTGTGAACTCATGTGGTGAGTGCACTTAATGCTTTGAGAACTGTAACAGTGTTTCAGCAGATCTGTTGACATGATTGAGGAAAAGAATAAGATGGATGGTAACATATTTACTCTTCTTTATCTGGAAGGAATAATGATGTGTGTATAATGCAACATACTAATTCATGTGATCAGGTTTTGTCTGATATAATTCTAGATTAGTTTGATACATGACGACATTTGTGTGAGTTACAAAGAAAATATTGATTTTAAAATGGTGAACATGATTTCATTTTGTCCTGTTAAAGTGGCAGTAGGCAGTATATATTTTTGGCATCATTGGGCAAAAATTCCATAATAGCCCTTCAGCATATTGTAATTCAAGTGTTCTGAGAGAAAACTAGACTTCTGCACCTCATTATGGCTCTGTTTTCAGGCTTTAGAAAATCTAGCTTGTGACGGGAGACTTTGAACAATCACAGGCCATTTCATTGAGAGAGCATTCCTATTGGCTGTGCTCCGGTCATGTGACCGGAACTTGGTGTTCCTTCACCAGATTTTAATCATGTTTGCTTAAATCTCGCCTACTTCAGCTTTAACTGTTTAAAGCAGGGGTCTCAAACTCGCGGCCCGCGGGCCAATTGCGGCCCGCAAGACGATATTTTGTGGCCCCCACCTTGATATGAAAGTTTAATGTTAGTGCGGCCCGCAAATTTTTTTTTTTTTTTTTTTATAAAGTTTTTTTTTTGGGGGCATTTTTATTGACAGGACAGTGGATAGAGTCTTGGAAAGGGGGGAGAGAGAGAGTGGATGCGGAAAGGGCCACAGGCCGGATTCGAACCCGGGCCGCCGCGGTCAGGACCAAGTCTTGTTACATGGGCGCCCGCTTTACCAACTGAGCTAACCAGGCGCCCTCGGCCCGCGAGTTTTATGTGAATGGCAGTTTGCCGTGGAAGGTCCCTTTGTTGCGCGAGCCCGAGCTGAACGAACCTACCAATCACACTGGGGTATATGGCTCCCGGGGGCGGGCAATCGGCCGGGCTTGATGCAAGCAGAGAAACATTTCACAACAACTATGGCGGCGCCCGTGTAACATCGCATAAGCTTGATTAAAGCTTGATTTATACTTCTGCGTTGAATCGACGCCGTAGCCTGACGTGCACCTCTCCAGAAATGTAACTACACGTCCCGGCGACGCAGACCGCAACAGCTGTGATTGGTCCAGTCTCTCAGCGATGCTGAGCGGCCAGGACCCCGGACAACCACAGAAAGTTCTACTTCTCTCTGCCTCCATCTTTTCAATGTTTGTTCACACAAATCCACTCAGATATATTTTCTCTTTTCGGCGTTCCAGTAATGTCAGTAAAAGTTCTGTGGTTCAACAGTTATTAGCTCCAACTCCGCTCAGTTTCTGTTTGTAGTACAAGAAGAAGAAGAAGAAGAAGGAAACTCATAGAGACGCCGCCGCCAACTAGCGGTTTGGTGGTGTAATTGCAGAGCAACACAAACACAGCAGGCACAACTTTATTGCGGAGTGACACCAAGTGGAATGAATATATATCTTGTCACACAGCCCCAATCATGTCTTTTTCAAAGCCTGCAGTGAAGAGAAAGGTTGGTGACGAGCACAGACAATTTCAGGAAAAGTGGGAGACGCAATAGAGGCCATGTTCAGAAGAACCGTTCATGTTCTTCAATGTTCCATTCATGTTCAGGACAGTTCGTGTTCAGAAGAACCGTTCATGTTCAGAAGAACCCATTCAAGTTAAAGAACTGTTAATAATGACGTTTGAGAAGATTGTTTTTTTTTTAACAAAGCTTTTTTTGTGGAATACCTGATGCGGCCCAGCCTCACCCAGACTCTGCCTCCAGCGGCCCCCAGGTAAATTGAGTTTGAGACCACTGGTTTAAAGGGACTCTATGTAAGAATCAGAAATTGCTTGTTAACAGCGACACCTGTGGCCGTTAAGTCAACGGAAATCAGCGTCCTGTTGCTCCCGCTCGCGCCTGTGCTCGCACTTGTGCTTGCTCTACATAGACATGAACAAGCAAAGCTCAAAACAGTGAGGCGACACACGTCAGCTAAAACCACAATATCACTCTATATTTCACCTGCTTGGCAGTAATGTTAGCAGACGAAGGTCTCTCCATGAATCAATGTTGATCCTAGTGTTGGCTTTTCCTTCCTCAGCCTCCCGACCGCGGCCGGAGGGAACACGGATAAGACGATAATGATACTCGCTGCGGAGCCCAGTCACTTCACAAGACACGGAAAACCTCTGTTGGTCTGGAGGAGCTGCAGCAGTTATTTCTGCACAAACGTCCACTGTACATTCACTAGATATTCTCAGAGCTACTAACTCTTCTGCATTGTGTAGTGTGCGCGCATGCACGTGAGGTGGAGCGAGCTGAGTGCAAGCAGAGGAGCAGTGGAGCAGAGTACAGCAGAGACTCCGGCCCTGGAGACCAAAGCTACTGTCTCCCCCGCGTCCTCCGACTGCGGCCAACACTGTTTAACAGACGGGCTTCACTAGATATAACTTTGCGGTTTTGGTGCTTCAGTGTAGTTTGTGTTGGAGTCTTGTCTGAACAACACAGCCACACGCGAGCGCACATGGGACACCGACCAGCAATGATTTATACGTGTAAGAAGTAACAAACAGTCCCTTTAATAACTGTTTAATACACCAATGCAGCAAGTTAAAGATATATAGAGGACATGCGGAAGCTGCCCAAGTTCCCACTTGTCATGAACTTAGCAAGGTGACGTCTGAGGTGTGGGCGGGGCTAAATGGGATAAGTAACCGTGAGAACACGAAGGCTCCGCGAGATTTACACAGAATCACAGTGAGTCCAGAACAGAAGAGTCCGGCTGACGACAGGGAGAGGTTTTTCCTAGAGAGAGACGGAAGTAATTTGCGAACGCGGTAGGATTGAAAGATTTGCTAGCGGATTAGCATAAACTGTACTTTGACTGTAACATCATGTAAAGGAGTTCTGATGGAAATAATGGAAGTGAAACGGAATGGATGTTGCCTAAATCTGTGAGGCAGAAAAGGGCTGCGAGAGAGAGAGCGGATAGCAAGAGAGAGAAGTTGGTCGGATGATAGTGAAGTTGTCAGAGGTAATAATAAAAAATCAAGAACCAGTCACAACGATAGACAGACGGATCAAACAGAAGAAGCGGAGTGGAAAGTAATAATCGAATTTAATCAGGATGGCGGGCACTACCACCCGATCAAACTTACCAGAGCGATCGAAGAGGAGATTGGTCAAATCAAAATGGCCAGGTTTTTGAACAATAAACAAGTGTTGATACATGCAAACAGCAAACAACAGCAGGAAAAGATCCTCAAAATGACAACACTTACAGGGGAAAAGATGAAGGCTCACGTACCTGGAGCAATGGTAAAGTTGAGAGGAGTAATGTGGTATATTTTCATGTTTTACACAAGACAGCGGCCCCTCTTATGCAAACATGGGTGAATAGTATACGTGGACATAGGGTCGGTCCAAAGTCCAGGGGTCGAAAGATAAACATGTAGGACACACATGTTTTTATGCTCAGCTCGCATGTTTATGACAGATGTTGCATAACATCTGAGCCCGATATAAGGAGGCACGAGAGCCCCGAAGTGCAGGACTTTCAGATTTGAGTTGAGACCTCCGGACGTTCTAGACGTTCGTTATGACATTTGTTGCTTGTTTGTAATAAACTCTATTATACCAAAAAGAACAGTGTCCGCGGAGCATCCTTCCTCATCACTTCAACAGCACTGTCGCAGGAAAGATACGACAGTAATATCTGGAGTCCCATTGAGTATGTCTATGGAAGATGTTAAACATGAGATTAAAGGTGGTAAAGTAATTGATGCCATACGGATTAAGAGTAAAAGGGATGGCTCAATGAAGGAAACCCTATCGGTAGTGGTTCAGTTTGAGAAAACCCTCCCAAAATCGGTGCAAATGGGATACATGAACTACAGTGTGAGGGAATACATTCCCAAACCTCTCAGATGTTATGCATGCCAAAGAATGGGGCACACAGCACAGTAGTGTAAAGGAAAGCTAAGGTGTGCGAGATGTGGAGGACAGCATGAGTATGGAAAATGTGATAAGGATGCAAAGGTTAAATGCTGTAACTGCGGAGGTGAGCATAGTGCTGCGTTTGGAGGATGTGAAGTGCAGAGAGAAGCCAGAGAAGTACAGAGAGTTAAGACAATGAACAAAATATCATACGCAGACGCACTAAAGAAAGTAAGGGCGACAGAAACAAACAACAGGAATTCCAGTGAAATGGACCAAAGAAATGCAGCACAAAGGGATGGTAATGCACTAGGAAATCAAGCCCAAACTCAAGTCCCAGACAATATGCAAAATGCTCGTGCTCATAAATGTAAAGTTAATGATGATTCACTAGTAGTAAACAAAGTGGAATTTGTTGTCTTCATCTGCCACACCATTAATGTTGCAGCTCAGCTAAAAAAGAAAAGTGATAGAATCAAGACCATAGTGGAGGCAGCAGGAAGATTCCTTGATATACGAGATGTAAAAGCAGATCAGATACATGCACTACTGACAACAACTGAGGTTGGGGAAAATGGACAGAATGAGGGTTAAAGTTTAAATTATGGTGCTCCATATACTTCAGTGGAATACGAGAAGCCTGATAGCTAATGGGCAAGAATTTAAAAAGTATGTATATGAATTAAAAGTAGTACCGGATGTTATATGTGTGCAGGAAACGTGGTTACATCCACATTTAGACTTTGTGATTCCAGGGTTCAGCTCTATAAGACATGATAGAGCTAACAACCAAAATGGTGGAGGGTGTGCAACCTTTTTCAAAGATGGATTGGCTTACTGGAAGATTAAGTCCCCTGAAGATATGGAAGGTATTGTGGTTGAAATTTGCAGCCCCAGGAATGAAGGAAATATTAAATTAATCAATTTCTATAATCCATGTAGGAACCTAACTATAGATATGTTCAATGAAATGGCAGGGGAAGTATGTAAGAAGGAAATATGGTGTGGGGATTGTAATGCACACAGCAGCTTATGGGGTAGTAATCACACAGACAATAATGGAAATATAGTGGAAGAAATAATGGAAGAAAGATCATTGGTCTGTCTTAATAATGGCAAAGGCACAAGAATAGATGTGAGTCGGGGTACAATATCATATTTAGATCTTACAATGGTGACAGGTAGTTTGGTGAATGTTTGTGAATGGTATGTTAAGAGTGAGTCAACTATAGGAAGTGATCATTTCCCAGTTCTCACTATAATAAACACAAACGTATGTATGCAGGAAGGGAGCACAATTACAAGGTGGTGTTTTGGCAAGGCTGACTGGGAGAAGTTTACAATATGTTGTGAGGAGTCAGTTCACTTGGTAATATTAGAAGGAAGCATAGAGGAATGTACAAGTCAAGTTACGGAACATATACTGAATGCTGCAAAACTGAGTGTACCAAAACGAACAACACAGGGTAGGAAGAAAGTGGTACCTTGGTGGAATGAGGAATGCAGCATAGCTGTTAAAGAACGAAACAAGGCTTTCAGAGCTGATGAGTGGGATAAGGAAGTCAATAAAAATGCCAGCATTGATTGATGGGGAGAGGATGGCAGTATCAGATAAAGAGAAGATGGATGTGTAAGGTAAGGCATTTGCGGCAGTACATAGTGGGGAGCACCTTTATAATATACACAGGCAGCAAAAAGAGCGTGTGCTCAGTGAGAATGAAAATGTGAGAGAGAAGAGAGAGGATGATATGTCAACACTGGATGTGGAATTTACAATGGCAGAGCTCAAAATAGCCTTGAAAGATACTGGATATACAGCACCAGGACAACACCAGTTATGTTATGCCATGTTTAGACAGCTACCAGTGGAATCATTTAAGTTAGTGTTGAGACTCTTCAATAAAATCTGGACGGAGGGAGTCATACCAAGTTGTTGGAAAATGGCAGTAATATTACCATTCAACAAGCCAGGGAAAGATCCTGCTAATCCTGGTAGTTATAGGCCCATAGCGTTGACATCTCACTTATGCAAATGGATGGAGAAGATAATAGTACGTAGATTAATGTATGTTTTGGAACAGAGAGGGTTAGTGAGTAATGTTCAGTGTGGATTTAGAAAAGGTCGATCTACAATAGATGCTCTAGTTAGAGTAACTAATGAGGTAGAAAAGACACTCAAAATGAAAGAGGTGATGACAATAGTATATTTTGATATAGAAAAAGCATATGATTCTATGTGAAGGGAAGGGCTGCTTATAAAGATAGGTAAAATGGGTATTGGAGGGAGGTTGTATAATTGGGTAATGGACTTTTTAACAGACAGGAAATTTAAAGTCAAGGTTGGAACAGAAGTATCTAAGGACTACAATATATAAAATGGTATCCCCTAGGGGAGTGCAATCAGCCCAGTGTTGTTTAACATAATGATAAATGACATATTTGAAAATTTAGATGGATGCATCAAATCAGCGATATATGCAGATGATGGGGCAATATGGATGAGGGGAAGAAATGTGCCATATGTGATGGAAAATAATAAGGAAAGCAATAGGGAAAGTGAAGAAATGGTCATATGAGTGGAGATTCAAAATGTCAACAAATAAATCATGTTATATGATATCTACAAAAAAGCGAAACATTAATACTGAGAATTTAACATTATATGGTCAGTTGATGGAGAGGGTGAATGAATACAAATATCTGGGTCTATGGTTAGACAGTAAATATACATGGCATGTTCATATAAAACATCTGGAAACAAAATGCAAAAAAGTAGTAAATTTACTACGAGCTGTGGCTGGATGTGACTGGGGGGCAGATAAACAGTCATTGATTGACATATATAGGGCAATCATGAGGTCAACAATAGATTATGTTTGTTTAGTTTATGGAGCAGCAGCAAAGACATCATTACAAAAAGTGGATAGAGTACAGTGTAGAGCATTACGGTTATGTATCTGAGCTATTAAGTCAAACCCATTAATGCAGTATTAATTGAAGCAGGAGAGACTACACTGGAATTAAGAAGAGAGAAATTAGCTCTAGCATACTGGGTCAGGTTAAAAGGAAGCGGAGAAGAAAATCCTACAAAGGTAACAATACAAAACTGTTGGGAATACTCTAAGTTTCAAGGATATGGATTTGGATGGACAATGGAAGAAAAAGTGAGGACATATAGATTGGAGGCCTTAGAGTTCACCAGGTCCACACCAGTAAGCAGCGTACTGAAGGAACTGGCCTTCTACCTCCGAGAGGTCAAGGCCCAGTTACGTGCTGGTTAATCTTGTATGACAAAGAGATTTTCCAAACAGACGGGTTAAAGCATAATAATACAATTTATTCCGAACAATTAATGTTGCATAAGTAAAATAAAAGAGTATACAGATATCTGGATCCAGTCTACGTGTCCCTGACAACATACAGTGCATGGGTCAGTTCGTGAAGTCTGAACCCCGAGCTATCCCTGATCCAGCCTATTCATAGTTTACACAATATTAATATTCATGAGTTATGGCACGTGATGTTTCTGCTGCATGTCTTCTTCTTCGTTATCTCCTTCTGGCTCCGTTCTCTCCTTGACCTTGCAAAAGAAAACAGCACCTGCCACCTCCCTTTTCCTCACAATCACTCTATTCATAACAAATCCAACAGTCAGGTTATTGTAAGCATTCTTGTACATAATAAATCCAACAGTACCCCCCTGGCTGCTCCCAGAAGTTAAAATAGACATGAGTATTATGGAAAAAAAGAAAAGGGAATGGCAAGTAAATGAAGTGGGAGTTAAAACAAGTGTGTACATAAGGAACAGCTATGATAATTATCTCAAAATATATACAGATGGTTCCAAAAATAAACAGGAGTGTGTGGGAGTTGGTATATATATTCCAGAATTTAAAATATCTATTTCCAAAAGAATTTCAAACCAGGTATCAGTGTACACAGCAGAAATAGTGGCAATCATTATTGCAATGCAGTGGGTTGAGGAGGTCAGACCTAACAGAATGGTGATAGGCAAAGGTGATTCAAAAGCTGTTTTGGAAAGTACACATTCAACAAAAGCTGTAAGGCAGGAGTGCCCACACTTTTTCAGCATGCGAGCTACTTATAAAATGACCAAGTCAAAATGATCTACCTACTATAAAAATGCAAAACATATATTTATTTATAAATATATTGAGTATTCTTTATATGTACAATATATGTTGGTGTACCTTGCATAACTGCATGAACCCATATTGTACAATATAACTCTGTACATTTTTTGTCATTACCTTACTCTGATGACTTGCACTGAATGGAATCAGCCAGGGATGCATAGTCCGGACAGTAGCTGCTGATAGCCAGCCTCAAGCACACTTCCAAATGATCATCAGTCAAGGTGGAACGGTATTTGGACTTAATAATCTTCATGTGGGAAAAGGCTGACTCGCATAAATAAGTGGAGCCGAATAATGCAGTCAAGGAGGTAGCACATTTCCTCATGTTGAGGTACTTTTCCTCTGTGAGTAAGTTCCAGAACTGTCCATGAGCCCTGGACTTAAGCTGAATGTCAGCTTGTAGTGTCAAAATCTCATCCTCCACTCCAGATGAGTTCAGGTGAAACAGTGTTGCAATTTGTTGGCTGACGTCTATTTAAAAAAAAAAAAAAAAAAAATTAAATTATTTTTTTTTTGTTTGTTTTTTTAATGCCATGCGATCTACCCACACTACCTTTGCGATCGACCGGTAGATCGCGATCGACGTATTGGGCACCCCTGCTGTAAGGCAAGAGCTAATCATTGAATTGTACTATAGCTTGCTAAGACTGCACAGAGGGGGTATAGATGTATTATTGTGTTGGGTTCCAGCACACGAGGGGGTGAAAGGGAATGAGTTTGCAGATAAACTAGCAAAAAGTTCACTGCAAAAAGACATTACAGAACCAGTTTTACTTGGGAAAGGAGAAGGAAAAGCTGTGATTAAAAGGAAAGGAGTTGAGATATGGCAGAAAAGATGGAAGGAGGACCAGAAGGAAGGAGATATTTCAAAATACAAAAGTCGGTCATAACAAAGACGTATAAAGAAAGGAACAGAAGGGAAGAAATCCTCATAACAAGACTCAGACTGGATCACACAGGTCTTAATGGCACTTTGGCTTTAATGGGGAAAAGGAACAGTGACAAGTGTGGGGATTGTGGTGTTAAAGAAAATGTGCAAAGAAGAGGAGGAGGAGGAGGAGGAGGAGTAGTAGTAGGAGGAGGAGGAGTAGGAGTAGGAGTAGGAGTAGGAGTAGGAGTCTGAGTCTGAGGAGTCTGGCTGGTTGGTGGCGGAATAGTTGTTTCGTTAGCTGACGAACATATTTGATCCGTTTCGAGGCGGCAGAGCTCCAGGTGAACCCGCACACACTCAGGTAAACACTTTAATAATGTTTCTCTGAGCCGGAAATCAAAGTGAATATAGCGTTAGCACGCTGGGCTAGCTGCGATGCTAACAGCTAGTTAGCCTGTTAGCTTCGGCCTGCTGCTGTGTGGCTAACTGCTAGCGTTAGCCTTAGCTCTCTGTAATGTGTGCTCCTGTTATCTGATTGAACTTCCGGTTCCTTTGTGTTTTAGTCCAGTTTGAGAGGAGTTTCTCAGTTTGTCTCAGTGGACCATGTTATCAGCACTACGTGGATGAGAGTAAAACCTGCTGCTGTGTGGCTAACTGCTAGCGTTACGCCCGGGCCACACAGCGCGCTTCAGGCTCGCCTGACGGCAGCGTCACGTCGTGGCCGCGTCATGCCCACCTATGGTGTTCACACTAGACGCGAGTTACCCGCGTCTCGGGAGCGTCTCAGCTACCTGTCAGCTGTGTTTTTGCTGTTGCTGACAGCCCTTTCTTTCTACATAGAGTTTGCCTTTTAATGGCCATTTAACTTCATAATAAATGTGATTTATATTTATTTAAGACAAAAAAGGGTAAGAACTGTGTGGTAATTTGTAAATATTATTAAAAACAAGCAAATAAATGCATACAAAAATATTAATATATATATATAGCCCATATAAATCCCTCTTTTCTGTCAGTGAAGAGGGATTTCTATGGGCTATATATATATATATATATATATATATATATATATAAATCCCTCTTCATTGACAGTGAAGAGGGATTTCTGTGGGCTATATATTAATACAAAAAACTGCGCCTTGATGGAGAAAAACACCTGAAGTATTTCAGAATGAGCGCTGAACAAATGGACAATTTACTTTCATTGATTGGAGCTGACCTGACCAGGCAGACAACAACTTACAGGGCTGCCATTGAACCAAAACAGCGGCTTGCCGTCACACTGAGGTAATTATAACTATTTCAATTTATGGACCTGCATTAATAAAGACCAGAGTAAATATAAGTAAAGTGGTTTTTTTTTATTATTATAAAACAAAGCAAAATAAACAGTTTCGTTATTTGTTAACCTTTAGAAAACGAAAATTATTATTAAATATCTTAAAAAAAATTAAATAACACCTCTAAAAGAAAGAACAATAAAGTCACGTGGTGTTTGTTGAGAGAGAGAGAGAGCGCATTGGAAAAATACTGCCCATCACCTGATGTTCTTATAACCTATTAACCCAGTCTATTATATTTATAGCATATGTAGGGTTTCTGCTATGACTACTACAGTGTTTACAAAATTAAAAGCCTGTACTATATTAACTTGATGGAAACCTGCAAGTACACCACTGCTTTATTTAGAGTATTTCAGAATAAAACCATTGTGTTAACGAATGCATGATTCTGTGCACTAAAAACGCTAGAGGCCTTTTATTTTGAAATCTAGATAGGAAGTGTAAAATATTGATGGTCAGTGACATATTCTACAGATGTCTAGACATGGAAACTGTAGTAATCTTGCTGGTATGATGTTCATATACTGTCAATAGATCACCTTCACTGTCTGTTGCTGCTGGGAGACGCAGCCGAGAGGTAAGCGGCTCGCGTGTAAAATAGGCGAGCCTTCTATTCTATAAAATAGACGCACGTCTCACGTGCGTCTCATGCGGGCAGTGTGTCCACTCTAACCTGTTAACATGGACGCCGAAATAAAAAACAACACGCGACGTTGCCGTCACGCGAGCATGAAGCGGGCTGTGTGCTCCAGGCTTTAGCTCTCTCTAATGTGTGCTCCTGTTATCTGATTGAACTGTAGTATCTTTTCTGCGACAGTGCTGTTGAAGTGATGAGGAAGGATGCTCCGAGGACACTGTTCTTGCTGGTATAATAGAGTTTATTACAAACAAGCAACACATGTCATAACGGACGTCTAGAGCGTCCGGAGGTCTCAAGTCGAATCTGAAAGTCCTGCTCTTTGGGGCTCTCGCGCCTCCTTATATCGGGCTCAGATGTTATGCAACATCCGTCATGCAACATGCGAGCTGAGCATAAAAACATGTGTGTCCTACATGTTTATCTTTCGACCCCTTGACTTTGGTCCGACCCTTTGTCCCCGTTATGCTGTTTACCCATGTTTACATTTAGGGGCCCCGCTGTCTTTGTGTTACTCCTGAGCATAAAAACAATGGGTGTTTACATTTAGGGGCCCCGCTGTCCTGTGTAACTCCTGAAAATATACCACAGAACCTCCAGACCAGGACCAGGAGCACTACAAGAGCGGAATGGAGGAGGAGCAGCAGAACCCGGAGCAGCGGAGCAACAAGGTCCCCAGAAGACTAGCAGCAGGCTTGTCCTCTGATCCCACCGACGTTCAGGTCAGTGTTCATGACGTCATGGCTTCAAGTCAGCCATTTTGGAGATACTGAACGGAAACAATGCAGCTGTTCCTGACTGTTGTGGCTCTAAACGGTCAATTATTGAACCTTTTCACCGTATTCCGTTGTTTCGGTTCATCAAGCGACGAGGCAGGAAGAGAAGACGTAGGTGTCCTCGTGAAGGCCTCTTTGCTTAATATCACTGACGAAGTGGGCCGGAGGCCTGGAGTGTGTTCCAATCCGCTTACTTCTGTACTTACACTCACTATTTTGATTGCATAAGTGCGTTCACACTGGGAAGTACGGTAAAATGCAGTGCACTCAAAGTACCCGGATGTTGTGCTCAAATCGTTGAGTGTGGAACACTGGACACTTTTCACACTCAATTGTCGCCATTTTGGCTACGTAGCGGAAGGGGCGGGACCACGACCACGACCACTATTCAAACATACATAGACAACAGAATAAAACAATACAATACGTAAACATACCGGTGCATTTTCAGCCAACAGGAGGACACATTGTAGGCGTAGGCGACGACGTTGGAAACGTAATTTCCACTCTGCTTTCATTTTTTACTTCAACAGAGCAGGTAGATATTTTGGCGGGTAGTGGACGGGTAAAACCTGAAGGAGGCAGCAGTGCAATACAAAGGATGCCAGCTGCCGTAAAACCCCGAAGAAAAAGAAGATATTTTGGCGGGTAGCGAGCCGCGGTCAAATGTTGCGATCGTCATTTCCGGTCAGTGCGCCGCAGAGTATTCGATTTGAGACTACCCTACCCCGTTGAAATTTACGCACTATTTAAGTCAGTATAGAGTGCATACAGTGCACTACATTGAAGTGTACTTCAGGAAGTACGTGGATTGGAACACACTCCTGGACTACGAAGCAGGGTTTGGGTTTAGCGAGCTAACTTCTGGGTTAACCCTTCAAGGGTTTCAGTACTGATGTCACGTGCTGTGTCGTGGCTTCGGAGCTCGTGTCGAGTAATTCAGGAAGTTTTCCGTGAAGCGCGAGGCTCGTTTTGTTTTAGACCAATGACGTCACTGAAGACGCCCGTTGAGAACTTTTTTTTTTTTTATTGAACAAAAACAGATTTACAAACAACATGGCTCATAGATCATTGCATTAGAGTAAAAGGACAAGATGCAAACAGAACGAGAACAGATAAAATATGTAAAATTATACATGAAAATAATAATAAATTAAGGGCTAGGGCTGTACCTGTAATTCATATACTTCTATTATACTAAGAAGGTTCAATGCATTTTTGTTTGTTATGACTTTAAGGGCTTTTATGTAATAAAGAAACTCAGAATGAAACACATTTAACCTTGGTTTCACTTTCATATACTTAGATTTGTGCAAATAAAATTTTCCAAGAATGAGAATGATATTCACCAGAAAGTCTTCTTTGTTATTGTCCATGACAAGTCCATAAACAATGTCCTTTTGAGAGAAGTTTCCCAGATGACAAACTTTTGGGAAAAGACAGTCATGTATATCATAAAGCCATAAAGCTCCAGAATACATACAATGAAAAAATAAATGCTCAGTAGTTTCAGTATCATCACAAAATACACAGTTATTGGTTTCAATCCCAAATCGTTGTCACAACAAAACACTGGATGGATACACTCCGTTTAATATTTTAAAATGGATTTCTTCTGCTCTGGAAGTTCTGGGGAATTTTAGATATTTAGTTTGTAACATGTGAATAGTCTTTTTCTGATAGATTTGTGAAATTGAATTTCTGTAAGATACTATAGGGTATGAGATGTGATTAAACATATTTCTAATTGTTTTGTTTGGGATTTTGATTTCACTAAAGTCACAGCCACCAACTAAAAGTTGTGGGAGACGAGGTGTGATAGGAGTAGGATTTGTTAAAATTCCTCTAATCAAGCATATAATAGAGTTGGGGATGGCTTTAGTTATGGATTTAAATATGTCACGATTACCAATTAAATGATATCTGAGACAGAAATTCTCATACGACATGATACAGCCACTACTATCAACTGAGTGAGTTACCGACCAAATTCCTTTCTCCATCCAGTCCTTGTTAAACAAAGATTCTTTTTTAACCACAACATATCTATTATTCCATATTGGTGTATTGTGTGGGGTGAAATTGTGATGGTATAAGAGCTTCCAATATAATAGGACCTGCTGGTGAAAAAGGGATAGTTTAAGTGGGAGTCTTTGAATAGCAAAATCACATTTAAGTAAGAACTCTATACCTCCCAATTTCTTGAATGTTTCTCTGGGGATATGATACCAAAAGTTGTTGTTGCTCAGAAAAGATTTTAACCAATTCATTTTTGGGGTTCCATTTAAAAAATCAAAGTCGATGGCTTGTAGGCCTCCATCCTTAAACTCTTTGGTCATCTCTGCTCTCTTAACATAGTGAATTTTCCTTTTCCAAATATAATCAAAATTAATTTGGTTGATTTTTTTAATGACTGTTTGGAATAGCCATTGAGTATGCTGTATAGATACATCTTGAGATGCTTTCCATTTTTGTCAAGAAAATTCGACCCAGTAAACTAATATCTCTTAATAACCATAAGTTAAGTCTATTTTGGCCATCATCTATTACTTTCCACACATTCTTATTTTCATTTTCAGCTGAATCTCTAGAAATATGAATGTCCAAGTATTTAACAGTACATTTTATAGGAATATTGTATGCCTCTGTTAAAGGACTTTGATGAATTGGCATTAACTCACACTTGTACAAATGTAGCTTTAGACCAGAGGCTTTGGAAAAAGTATGAATCACTTGTAGCACCTTGGGAACTTCGGATAGATGTTTTAAAAAGGTTTCCCGAATACATCCAGTGCAGCAATATTTACATTTTTTATAAAGATGGAGAGCATTTCCGTAGCTATTACAAAGAGAAACGGAGAAATTGGACAGTCCTGTTTAACACCACGTTTGCTTGGAAATCGGGGTGATAAAGAAATTGAACTGTCTGTATTTTCATAAAGGGATTCTATAATGTTTCGAAATTTGACTCCAAAACCTAATATTTAAAAAAATGGAAACTAAACGGATGCTCAATTGAATCGAATGCCTTATAAAAGTCAAGAAACAAAATAAAACCATCATCTTCTATTAAATTGCTATAATCTAAAAGATCAAGGACTAAGCGAATATTGTTGTGAATGGATCCGCCCTTCATAAAACCAGATTGGGAGTCGCTTTTAATTTTATGCAAATTTTCTTTTAATCTATTAGCATAAATATGTGTTATAAATTTATAGTCGGTGTTCAATAATGCGATTGGTCTAAGATTGTCTAATATTTTTGGGTCCTTACCAAGCTTTGGAATTGAAGTTATTACACCATGTTTCATGGTGGAAGGGAATGTCAGATTATTAGTTGTTTATTTTAACATAAGGGAGAATGGATCTTTTAATAAATCCCCAAAATGTCTATAGAAGTTGGCAGTAAGAACATCACTACCTGGAGATTTATCTAAAGATTACTGCTTTTTCCAGCTCATCGGGAGTAATATCAGCATCACACCACTCTGCAAACTCATTGTCTATACGGGGAATAAGATCTTTGATATGGTTGACGAAGGACTCGGTATCATCAATAGAAAAGGCTGAGGAGTATAAATTACTATAAAAAGAGACTATTTCCTTGGCAATCATGGCAGGATTTGTATTAACCTGGTCATGAATCAATAAGGCTTTGATTGACTTTCTCTCCTGCCTTCTTTTTTCTAGTCAACAGAAATATGATGAGCTTCTTTCCCCTTCCTCTATCCATTTTGCCCTGGATCTTATGTATTCAGCTTTCCGAAGATAGATTTCATCAAGTTTAGTTTGCAGGATTTATAATTTCTCTTTTATCACTGTCAGTATGTCTTATTGCAACAAGTGTTTTTTTCTTTAATGATATTAACTTCTGATAATTTGTTACTTCTGTTAAGCGGTTTCCCAAAATGAATAGAATATTCCCTAATTTTAAATTAAAAAAATTCACATTCAGAAATATAGGATGTCACAGATTCATCAGATATCAAATTAGAGATTGTGGTTTTAATACCGTCACAGAAGGATTGGGATTTTAGTAAATTAGAATTAAATATCCAGTAGTCTTTGTTCCTGTGACAAACTCCAGGGGGTTTAAAAATCAATTTAATAACAGAGTGATCTGTGAGAGGAGCTGCTGATATACAGCAGTCAGCGAAAAAGTTTATCACAGAGGAGGAGATTAACCAGAAATCTATTCTTGACTTGGCTGAATTATTTGGTTTAAACCAAGAATATTGCTTGACGTTTGGATATTTAAGGCGCTAAGGATCTAACAAATTGTGAGTGCTACAGAAATCCGATAGGATAGGATTATAAAGGTTGCGTTGTGATTTGGGAGGATGTCTGTCAAGGCATTCATCATTGACCATGTTAAAATCTCCTCCCATAATCACAACTGCAGTTGGATAGATAAGTTTAAGGCTTTCAATGGTATCGGAAACCTCTGATATCAACTGTCTGTTTTGAATTAGGTTATGAAATCCGTAAACATTAACCAGAATATTATATTTCTCATCAATGACCAGGACGCAGATTATCCAGTGACCATTGTTGCTAATTCTAGATGTTACCAGTTTAGCAGGTGAGTTACAGAATAGAATAGCCGACCCTGCTGATCTAGTGGAACCATGATCAAAAATAATTTTGTCTCCCCATTGGTTTACCCAGAATTTTTCGTCCTCCGGTTTTGAGTGTTTCTTGCAACAAAATAAAATGAGCTTTTTCGCCCTTACAAAATAAAAATATAGATTTTCTCTGTGTTATCTCTCAAGGCCCTAGAATTAAGTGAAATACAAGAAAAAACAACATTCATTGTGAACATAAATTAGCAACCGCTAATACACAGTAATGAGACCAAACTAACTGTGATTGAAGAGAAGTGAAAAAAGAAGCCAAAAGAAAGGCAATGTCCCTGAAATATCAAAATTGTAACTAAACTAACCAACCTGCTTATTACAAACAAAGGGCCCTTTTAGTGCTTGTGTATCCCTCCTAAGTGATTCTCTGTCCATTGATGTATCCAGCACCACCTCTATAGTAAGTCCGTTTTCCAGCTGCTCTAGCCTGGTGAATCTTTGGCCACAGCGTTGCTTGCATCTCCCTGTCAGCCATGCAGAGGTCTTTGATAAAGCCGATCCCCAGTTCTTTGCAGACCGGTGAATCCTTGGTCATCTTCCACAGCGCGTCTCGGTGTGTTCTCTGAGTGAACTGGACGATGACATGCCTCGTTTTGTTTTCCTCACGTCTGCCTAGTCGGTGAACTGAGTCAACAATGTTGTAGATGTTCAGGGACCATGGCGGGGAAATTTTCCCCAGCAAGTTAGCAACCACTTCACGTGTATCTTCAACTTCTTTCTTTTATCCCCCGCATCCTGAGATTCCACCGGTTCTTGTACCGCTCAAGTTCTAGGACTCGGTCCATAAGCTCAGCGTTATTCTTCTTTATTGCTGCCACTTCACGAACCGTAGTTTGTAGCTGAGTTTTGCAATCTTTGATTTCTGCCGCGTTGAACTCGACAGCCTTAGCTAAGCACCGAGTGTGTCCATCTTGTCAGTTAGCTGTTTTATTGCTTCCAAGACCGCATTTAATCCTTCTTTACCTTCTTCTGTCCCCACGTCCTTCCTTTTAGTTGCCGGGGAGTTTTTTATCGGCGAGAAGGGGTCTTGTCTTTTGGAGTTCTCGGTGGAAACTTCCATCTTAGTAGCATAATCACGGCAGTCAGTTGCTGCGTTGCCTCTGGCTGCCTGCGGGTTATTTTTTTACATCATGGTGCAAAAAATACTGGAGGGCGTATAAGCAGTTCAAAAGGACAAAAACATGAGAGTTGGACTGTAGAGTCTGTGTAAAATTGGGACAAGCAGACGGCGCTCAAAACGTGGATTGCACCCGGTCCACCATCTTGCCGGAAGTTCCGCCCGTTGAGAACTTGTTCTTCCTGAATAAAACCGGAAACTGTCTCCCATCGATCCTTTTCCTGTAGTTCCACGAGCACATTCACTGTCCTCTGCCCGGTTAAACCACTGCCACACATCTGGAACACATCTGCCTGTTTGACACTATTTGACCAATAGGTGGTTTCATATGTTTATTGATTGTATGTTTGTTGATTGATTATGTGTTTATTGATTGTGTTTTTTGATTATGTGTTGATTGATTATATGTTTATTGATTATATGTTTATTGATTGCCCTTTTTTCACAAGACAAAGTGTCAACAATAGTCTTTCTGTATTGTTATTTTACAGTTGTTGAAGGAGTGTTCCATCCCGCTGACACGTGTCAGGATCAGCAGTGCGATGTTGGCTGCGATGGACGCCGTTGGACGCTCAGCAGCTGTTCCAAAAGGCCAAAAGGTCATCTGCAGGTTCATTTTCTCTATTGGTTGAGGCCTTATATATATTTAAGTGTCCTCTTCTTCCTGAAATACTCTAAATGAATACCCCAAGAATGCTGATATTGGCCAAAAGGAAGAATGCCTCAAATATGGCTGTACGTTAGCGTGCTGAACGTTAGCGTGCTGAACGTTAGCGTGCTGAACGATAGCGTGCTGTACGTTAGCGTGCTGTACGTTAGCGTGCTGTACGTTAGTGTGCTGTACGTTAGTGTGCGTGATCTTGGTATCACTACCTGCTCAGGTACTCTGTCCACTACTTGCTCAGGTACTCTGTATACTACCTGCTCAGGTACTCTGATCACTACCTGCTAAGGTACTCTGTATACTACCTGCTCAGGTACCTTGTGCACTACCTGCTCAGGTACTCTGCACACTACTTGCTCAGGTACTCTGTACACTACCTGCTCAGGTATTGAAATGAGGTCTCTACCTCAATGTGTTTCTCAGTTAAAATAAATTGAATGAATGACTTAGTGCGTGGTTTGGGTTAATCTTCAACTACAGGTCTTACATTTCCCATAATGCAACTCCATAATGGGGATGGGGCCTGATAATTAATAAATGTCAAGAGGGCGTCTGTGGTGACCAATCAAATGTCACTAGATCACTAGATCAAATGACAGAGGGACACGGCCCTGCAGTTGGTTGTCACGGGTGGTAGTGCATTAGTCAGACTGGAACATTGTGGGTTATGTTCCACTGACATGTTCTAAATGTTCTTCATGGTTTTAGATAGGTCGCTCCACCA
This sequence comes from Sebastes fasciatus, assembly GCF_043250625.1. Taxonomy (NCBI): domain Eukaryota; kingdom Metazoa; phylum Chordata; class Actinopteri; order Perciformes; family Sebastidae; genus Sebastes; species Sebastes fasciatus. Next base: position 7,214,560 of record NC_133803.1, on the reverse strand, counting down.
TGGCATCTCACTGACTCTCTCTCTCTGTCTGTCTGTTGCTATAGAAACGGAGAAGAAGAAAGGGACTGATTCATCAGAGAGTTCACACTGGAACGAAACCCTACAGCTGTTTTGAATGTGGGAAAACTTTCACTTCGGAAGGTTACCGCAAAGTCCACCAACGTATTCACACTGGAGAGAAACCCTACAGCTGTGCTGAATGTGGAGCATCTTTCAGTAGATCATATGGCCTCAAAATACATCAACGTATTCACACTGGAGAGGAACCCTACAGCTGTGCTGAATGTGGAGCATCTTTCAGTAGATCACATGGCCTCAGAAGACATCAACGTATTCACACTGGAGAGAAACCCTACAGCTGTGACGAATGTGGAGCAGCGTTCACTAGATTAGATAACTTCAAATTACATCAACGTATTCACACTGGAGAGAAACCCTACAGCTGTGATGAATGTGGAGCAGCTTTCATTAGATCAGGTTACCTGAAAATACATCAATACATTCACACTGGAGAGAAACCCTACAGCTGTGATGAATGTGGAGCAGCTTTCACTAGATTAGATAACTTCAAAATACATCAACGTGTTCACACTGGAGAGAAACCGTTCTGGTGTGACCAATGTGGTAAAACTTTTTCTGATTCAAATTCCCATAAAGCCCACCGACGTGGTCACACTGGAGAGAAACCGTACTGGTGTGACCAGTGTGGTAAAACGTTTACTCGGAATAGTGCCTTTAAATCCCACCAATTTAGTCACACTGGAGAGAAACCGTACTGGTGTGACCAGTGTGGTAAAACTTTTTCTCAGGATAGTTCCCTTAAATCCCATGAACGTATTCACACTGGAGAGAAACCGTACTGGTGTGACCAGTGTGGTAAATCTTTTTCTCAGTATAGATCCCTTAAAGACCACCAACACATTCACACTGCATCGTTGTGAACATGTTTCAGAGCCTAGCTAGATTTTTCCTTCTGCCTCCTCCCCATGCCATGATAGCTGTGTTGTTATATTCTGAGTTTCTCTCCACATTGAAGGCTGACCAACAGTAACTTCATGTTCTAAACAGCATGTATGTTTTCGTGGCTACGACTACATACTTGGACCACCAGAAACTTCCCAGTGGGACTACGTTTTGAGGCTGAACTGTCAGAACATCTGGAAGAGTCTTCCAATCACAAGGAGGGAGAACCAACCACAAACCTTTAAAAATCTTAAAGGTAAATTCTGGTTTATTTCAACCTGATGTATTTCCCATAAATATAACCGTTGTGACTCTGGGTCACGCTAACTTTGCACTCAGCACCTCTGTTATAGAGATTCAGGGAAACAAGGACTAGTGCAGAACATTGATATCAGCCTCCTACAACTTTCCAAATTAAGTGACTCGGTCAGATTAAGTGACAACAAGTTAGCGCGACCAATAGAGTCACAATGGACACATTTATGGGAAATACATCGGGTAGAAATAAAGTGGAAGTTTCCTTTGAGATATCTTCTGGTACACCCTAATGACAGGACAATCACCTCCGACACCAGAGACCATCTTTGAACAGAGACGGGGTGATTTTTAACCACCTATTTGTATAATCATTTGATCATTTACATCTTTACATCTTTATTTCATTTCATTTTGATCATTTATCATTTATAATTGAATTACTTAAAGGTCACCTATTATGCAAAATGCATTTTTCCATGTCTTTTAAACATCAATATCTGTCCCCTGTGTGTTTACAGGTCACCATAGTATCATAAAAGACCATCCTCTCTCTTTTTCTCCTGCTCCGTTTGTCCGGAAATGGGTGTGGAAATACGCTGCGCAGCTTTTCCTACTCTGGTGACGTCGTTAGAGAATTGCAAGCCATATAAGGGTTTCCTGGTGGAACCAGAGAGAACGTCCAGCTAGCTGACCCCGCCCCACAGCGCGTCACTGTCTCTCCTCCTCAACCTAACTATGAGCAAAGTCTGCTCCTCCAGCAGAACAGGCTTCATGTACTCCCATCATCTAAATATAACATGTTCTTTCACAAAGGCTTTATGTAATTACACTGTTTAAACAGCTGATATTTATATATTATATTTATTTGATGTCATGCATGTAGAAGAGTACAGGTAGTAAATAGTGACTGTAAGTAACACAATACATTTCTGTTTCACAGTCAAACTTTATTTGAGTAGACAGATGACAATCTTAATTATTCACAGCATTTTTAATCATCCCACCTGCAGTTATGTTGACATGGTACAGGAGAAAGTCTTTCAGCTCCGGTGAGCTCCGGTGAGTGTAACGTTAACCGGTCTGTAGTCATGGTAACACAGAGACTCTGATTACTTCCATACATTTATCAGGTGTCTTTTACCAGAAATAATGAACTGACTACTGTTTCACATCTTCTATTTTCCACCCTGATGTTCGCTGTCTTTACACACAGTCTCATAGCGGTAGCTACATGCTAATGGGTTAGCTCTGTATCTCCATGTAAACAGAGCTATCTGCTGTCCTCTGGGATTATTCTGTCAGTCATTTCTCACAGAGGGACCTGTAAAGACACATGTAAAACAGAGTGTATGTTTACGGTTTACAGAGTTGATGCATAAGGTAAACACTGAGCTAACTAATAGAGCTATAAATAGCATTATTTATCGGAGAGAAACCGTCAGGAAAACTTGGAATCTGGACCGCAGATGTTCATCATTTGTCGCCGATTTCTGATCAGATTCCTCCGGTAACGGGCGCTGGGTGAAGTTTCTGGTTTATAAACTTTAAAGTAGTTTATAAACTCTTCCTAGCTGCTTCTCCCTCTCCCTGCAGACGAGCTACAATCAGACCTACAGGTAGCTCTCTCTCTCCGTGAGCACTGAGCAGCTCCAGGGGAGGGGGAGAGAGTGACGCTGTGTTGAGGACGTTTGATTGACAGAAAACGCTGACCAATCAGAGCAGAGCCGAGTGGGAGGAGACAGGCTGTGAATCAGGGTCTTTCAAACAGAGCCTCTGAGCAGACATATTCAGGCTGACAGTATGAGAAGAATAAAGGTTTTTTTGAAAATTGCAGCATGTAAACATGTTCTAGTGCAACATTAAAATACATCTATGAACCTGGAAATGAGCATAATATGAGACCTTTAACTTTTGTTACCTTATCCTTGGTTCATTATATTTTACAGTGTGATGTTTGTGTTGTGAAAGAAAGAATAAGTGGCGTCTTGCCAAAAAAATTAAAGAGTTAAAGAACAGAATGTTCACTTTAAGGGTGTTCAAACTGTTAGAAGAGATTTTACTTGAGAAAAGAAGGTTTTACCTTAATTTGTACCTTTGTGTGTTTTTTACTTTGTGTTATCTTATTCATGTAATCCCATATACCAAGCATTTAATCAGCTTTGTGTTCTCATTGCTATAAAGAGGAATGTGCATAAGCAGGTTTGTGTGCTGTGCATAGACATGTTGTGTGCCATGGAAAGTTTAAGTTTGTGTCAACATGTCTGCAGTGGAAAGTAACAAAACCGCAAAATTCAAAAACAGCAGATGTACAGGAAAACATGTGGCTGAATCGGAAGCTGCAGAAATACCATTTGGGAGGTTTTAAACTTTGCAGAACTTTTCATCGGTGAAAGTTGATTGTTCTCGTAAAGTGAGGATTTGTGTACTCCCTGCCCACACTCGCAGAAGAGAATGCATTTCCTCTCATTCGTTAGCAATTAATGTCAACTGGTGAACAGAAATGTAAAGGAAGCGTGGAAAGGTAGAAAGACTTTTGCTCGCACACGTTTGCTCGAAAAGGGGGGAAGAAAAAAAGATCAAAATTTAGCCAAAGCGGTACTTTCCCTTTTTAAACCAAAATTAGAATTTTTCTTTGTTGTTGTTGGAAGAACCCTTGGTTGTGCTGAAGTTTTAAATAAATAATCGCTTCACTAGCCAATCGTTGTTGAGTTTTTCTCTGTGAGAGTGAAGCAACCGCACCGAAGACTTTTTTACGCGAGAAGACTCACTGTGGAGCTCCCGAGAGGTAAGCTTCAGCGCCCTCCACACCACGGCCACGTTACTGACTTAAATAATACACACACATATTTTTAGAGGTAGGGAAGCCTAGGTGCAGATCTCTCCCTGGGCCGGACCAGGTGTCCGCGCCCGGTGAGATCTCGTAACTGTTGAGCTTTTCTCTAAAGGCTAGGGACCTTGCACAGGCTATCTAGACGGAGAGGTACCGAGACCGGCTGTTCGGTTTATAAGGAGCATCCGTATAACAGGCTTATGCTGTAAGCAGTTAGGGGATTGTTCTCTTTAATTAACCTAGCAGAGGCCAGTAGGTTAGAATCACATAAGGAGGCCAGTCTCCGCCCTTCCCCCCTTCCCTCGTCTTCTCTTTGGCGTTACGTACGGATTTTACTCCAAGTGGAGAACAGAGCCAGCAAGCAGTTGAGAGGAGTTGGAGTAGGGGACTAACGGTAGCAACGGGACCCCGACAGTGGAAACTAGCCGCAGTTTCTCTGGAGGGCTACGGGCCCGCTAGCAGCTGCTTAGCTGATCCTTAAGTGCTACAGGCGGCAGATTAATGAACGTGCCGTCGCCCGCAGGAAACTCTCAGTTTCTGACACTCTGAGAGCGACCCGTCTCGTTAAGTTCTCGTAATATTAGATAAAAGCGTTAGCGGGATTAAAACCCCCTTCTACAATTTTTAACAAACTTTCCATCAATCAATATTTGTTGAGCTGTTGATCGGCGTTCTCAGCATTAACATTGTTTTAGGACTAAGTCGTGAGCTAATTGGACTCATTATCATTAATGATCTTACAGCAGTCAGATAATAAATGACCTCAGTAGTTAAGCCCAAACAGCAGCTGTGACTGATTTTTTTTAAATGTTCATAAAAGCAGAAGTGAATTAATTCATTTTATTAAATTAAAGTTTAAAAGTTTTTCATTTCTGTTTGTGTCGCTGTAAAGCCGACGACATCAGGTTCTCCTGGTCATTAATATTCATGAGCTCCCTCTCCTCATTGGCTACTGATAACAGGGTAACTAACCTGGTCCGGGGCAGGCTAACTGTCAGGCTAAGAGTTCCTGTAACACTGACCCGTCGGCAAAGCATTGATTTAACCTCTGATGTCGTATTATTTGACTTTATCAACCACTATCAGTCCAAAGATGAAAGTTTATAGAAAATCAACTACATATACATACTTTAGTAGTCTGGGTTATGACAAATTGCTCATAATATAATAAATATATACATAAATTGTTCATAATATAATAAATATATATATAAATGGGTCATAATATATCATTGGGTGAACCTGGGACACTGAATCACTGCTGAACCCTCTGGAGGTGTCGTGGGCCTCTCAGCGAAACAGCGAGGAAAGACGGCATGCACTTGATAACCCAGAAGATGCCATCGCTCACTTGACCACGATACTGAGTCGAGGCAGCAGGCATATGGGTGTGCAACTTAAGGGATACCAACAACTACTCCTATAAAACAGATTTACCACAAACATTCAACATCAACACATCTGGAGATACGTGGAGAAGTAGGAGGTAGCAGGAAATGGAAACACTCAAGTAAAGTACCTTGAATTAAGTACAGTACTAAAGTACTAAATGTACTTAGTTACATTCCACCACTGAATATAATAACGTTGATTAATAAAATCCTCTGTGAATCGTTGTTTCCCTCCTGACCTACAGGTGGAGACTTTCTTTCACTTTAAAGTGAAAAACCAGACCGGAAGTAGAGCAAACCGGAAGTGTGGTTGTTTCGTAGTGACCTCGGGCTGGTGGCGGGATAGTTGTTTCGTTAGTTGACGAGCATATTTGATCCGTTTCGAGGCGGCAGAGCTCCAGGTGAACCCGCACACACTCAGGTAAACACTTTAATAATGTTTCTTTGAGCCGGAAATCAAAGTGAATTTAGCGTTAGCACGCTGGGCTAGCTGCGATGCTAACAGCTAGTTAGCCTGTTAGCTTCGGCCTGCTGCTGTGTGGCTAACTGCTAGCGTTAGCCTTAGCTCTCTGTAATGTGTGCTCCTGTTATCTGATTGAACTTCCGGTTCCTTTGTGTTTTAGTCCAGTTTGAGAGGAGTTTCTCAGTTTGTCTCAGTGGACCATGTTATCAGCACTACGTGGATGAGAGTAAAACCAGAGGAGACAGCAGGACCTGAATATCTGTGTGCTTTGATTTGTAGTGAGTCCAGGACAACAGAGTCCAGCAGTCAGAGTGGAGACCTGCTGGATCTCAGAGACCAGGACCAGGAGCCCGTTTCAGAAAGCAGCTTTAACAAACTCTGAGATGGAAAAGTTTTCAGATCCAGAACAGCTGATCAGAGTTTGTTCAATCAAATGTGAGGATGAAACCAGCCTTCATCAATGGAGCTCTGATACTACGATTCACCATGGCAACAGGTAAATAAGAGGCAGAGCCTCCATCTGAATCCAGTCCACTAGAGATATTAATGCATGGATATGCTGACTGTGCACATTTCTCTTTAAAAAAGTGTCAATAACACAATAAAGCTGAATTCAGTGTTGTACTTTAATTCATCTTTTAGCAGACTGACATCTCCTAATGGATGATAAAGTGGTGAATGTGACGGTGTAGTAGACTGTAGCCTACATTACATTTAAATAGATTTATTCAGCTTTAATGTGACGGGACAAAACACAGGAGATGAAAAATATGAAATCTATCCATCGGACTGAATAAATGAGGAAATAAAACACTAATCACACTTTCTGAAACAGAGACCAGGACCAGGAGCACTACAAGAGCGAAATGGAGGAGGACCAGCAGAACCCGGACCAGCAGAACAACAAGGTCCCCAGAAGACCGGAAGCAGGCTCGTCCTCTGATACCATCGGTGTTCAGGTCAGTGTTCATGACTTCATGGCTTCATAACTGCACTAAAGACTAGGGATCGACCGATATGGGTTTTTCAGGACCGAGGCCGATTATATGTAGTCAAGGAGACCGATATTTTGAACCGATATACATTTGCAGTAAAAATTAAAATCTTGGTGTCAAAAATGGGAATAACACAAAACTTCGTTGAAATGCCTTGAAGCATATGTTTAATTAAAAGAGAACTTTTCAATATTATCTTAAAATAAAAGGCAGGGAGCTCCTAGCTTCTTATAAAGTTAAATGAACATTTTAATAAATAAATAAACAATATCTCTCGGAAGTTTTATAAAGTCTAAAAATAAATAAAACTAGCAAAACTTAAATTCAACTATTCAACTCTGATAACTGTACACCATCTATGCAGTGCCTTTATGGATTAACACTGGCCTTATATGCAGTTCCATTACATTACATCCCACTGGGCCTCTCTAACAGTAAAATGTGACAGGTACTGGTTTTTATTTATTAATAAAGCCCGTAACTTGCCATCATATATCACAGAAAATTTTACTTATATTATAACACAACAATAACTGAACCAATACGTCAATTTAAAACCATGTAAACCAACTATTTTACTCTTTAATGTAACTGATTATAACTGTGTTCTGATTTTGTCTGTTTGTTTTCTTGTTAATAATTTGTCAATGATTCCTCGAGATTTAAATAAAGATTAAATTAATGAATTACGTCTAAAGTTGCTTACAACAATATCCAGCACAGGACAGCCTACTGGTTGAGACTGAGAGGACCAGCCTTGGTAAGTGACGTGCAAGAAATAACGTTACAACCGATCAATTGTTTTGCTCGTCAGCTGGCTAAATTATGGATCAACAGATGAATTTATGGACGTTCGCTGTCGCATTCAAGCTCTATGACGCTCCACATCAGCTCACGTTGATCATGTTAACGTACATGTAAAAACATCAACTCATACGGGCGAGTAATATTAGGTTCGCAAATCAGCAGCTAAAGCAAGTTTCAGTTGCACTGCCACCAATATTACTCAGAGATATAACTAACGCTACTATATTAAATAAATAAACGCAATTATCTCATTATAAACTGGGGGGGAAAAGTTCAGAAATTTGTGTTTGGTGGATTATTTCTCTGTTGTTACAATGCTAATTGGCATTTTATTGTACATCATTGGAAAGCCTGTTTATTTACCTTTACAATGATGTCCAACTTGTAAGGATCATGCATTTGTGGGATGAGCAGCACAGCTGATTATGTGGGTAGCGCCCAAGAAAAATTAGCCAAAATGCTCTGCCAATGGTAAACAGTGTATTCTCCTGTTGGTGTTGACTCTTGTTTTGAGTTGTTTGGTGGATTGGATGATTGATCTCTCTATCAGTAACAAGGAACAAACAAGACATATTGGCTATTTTACACTTTATTCATTTAATACACCGTCAGGAGCCTCAGTAGGGTGGAAGATCCATACGCAGCCACAACAGCCTGGCACCTCCTCCTCATGCTGGTCACCAACCTGGTCACACGTTGCTGTGGGATGGCGTTCCATTCCTCAACCAGGATTCATTGCAGGTCAGCCAGCGTGGTTGTGTTGGTCACTCTAACACGTACAGCACGCCCAAGCTGATCCCACAAGTGTTCAATTGGGTTGAGGTCTGGACTCTTGGCAGGCCGTTCCATTCTCTCTACTCCCACATTGTGGAGGTAGTCTGTGATAACCCTGGCTCTGTGGGGGCGAGCGTTGTCATCTTGAAGGATGAAGTTAGGTCCCAGATTGTGGAGATATGGGATCGCCACTGGCTGCAGAATCTCATCCCGATATCTCACTGCATTGAGATGGCCTTCAATGATGACAAGCCTTGTTTTGCCAGTGAGGGAGATGCCGCCCCACACCATGACACTGCCCCCACCAAAAGCTGTTACTCGATCGGTGCAACAATCAGCCTAGCTTTCTCCGCGTCGTCTCCATACTTTGACCCTGCCATCCAACTTTCGCAGACAGAGCCTGGACTCATCACTGAACATGACATTCCCCCACATGTTCAGGTTCCATTGTCTGTGTTGTCGACACCAGCGCAAACAGGCCTGACGGTGAAGGGCAGTCATTGCAGGCTTCCTTGTAGCCTTATGAGAATACACTGTTTACCATTGGCAGAGCATTTTGGCTAATTTTTCTTGGGCACTACCCACATAATCAGCTGTGCTGCTCATCCCACAAATGCATGATCCTTACAAGTTGGACATCATTGTGAAGGTAAATAAACAGGCTTTCCAACGATGTAAAATACAATGCCAATTTAGCATTGTAACAACAGAGAAATAATCCACCAAACACAAGTTTCCAAACTTTTTCTTCCCAATTGCAACAACGTGCATTATTCAGACATGCTTGTCATCATATAAATAGATCATAAGATCATGGTGTTTTTGAAACTTCAGCATAGAGGACTGGGAAGTATATTGCAACGTATAATCAATATCTTCCGTCTTACCGAGAGGACTCCGCTCCGCTCGCTCACCGGACCTGAGTCTGTGTCTATGTTTTTCTCTGCACATCTGAGTCACGGTAACCCTCTGTGTTGATTGGTTATTGCCGATGACGTGTATCAGATAGCGCTGTGGGCGGGACATTGAGCCAGACAGCACAGTGGAGAGCGCTGACAGCAGGCTGACACAAAGAGGAGGCTGATCAGAGCCAAAGCAGCGCATTTATAAATTAATTTATTTCATCGGTTAAAAAAAATGCCGATACCAATAATCGGCAAAATGCCGAATATCGGCCGATAATATGGGCCATGCCGATAATTGGTCGATCCCTACTAAAGACACGAGGAAGAGTCAATAACTGAATAAATTACTGTTTAAACGACACAAAACTGAAACATCATGATGCGTTCAAGCTCAAGCTAGTTAACACGGGTGGTGCCATTGAGTTATATTATGATAAAATTTGCTCTATTTAGTAAAAATGAGTTGTATTGGGTGAAGGTCAAATCTAACATTATCATGATGCGTTCAAATGTAATCTTGTAAAATGTAGTTTTTGGTGAGAAACTTGAATAAATCCAGTTGTTTGAAGGAGATGTTTCACAGTAATATAAATTAGATAATCGAGAGGGAATTATGACCTGTTGAACTTCCTAGCTATAGTTTTAAGCAGCTTATAATACTTCTCCTCTCCTTATCCCTCTGCTTGTGCGAGTGTTAACGTACCTCAAACTACAAAGATAGTAGGTATTCTACATATTCCACATGCATTGATTGTTTTCTTCTTTCTGGAGGCGGGCCTTATGCATGAGGGCCACCATGACGTGCAAAAGCTGTGAATCTCTAAGACCATTTTTACAGATTCCCTCAGAGATATTAACATTACATATTATTTGGATAGGATTCCCTTAAAGAAACGTCATGAATGTAAGTTATTTTATCATTGACAATGTCATTATATTTAAGTAAACTAACACGGTTGATAATGCAACAGTTCATTTATTATGTTGTGTGTTTTCCTAAATGTTGAGACACCTCATAGGTAGACCAGACAGACATTTACCTGCTGATTACTGTACTTACACAAATGTACTGTAGTTATGTAGCCTACTGAGACCTCAAGAGCTATGGTGTAGCCATGGGTGTGCCACCAAAAGAAGCAGCTGGCACACCCAAAAATCAGATGCAGAATTCATTTTTAGTTATAGCCTTACTAAAGCAAGTTACTATTACTAATCAAAACAACCCACCACTATCCGTCAGCAGCCATTCTATATTTCTACTGGTGGAAGTTGGCAACCCTACACACACATTTAACAGGAAAAAAAGTCATGAGCAGTCGTTGCGTGGGGCCGGGACTAAGGATCGACCGATGTGTTCTTTTCAGGACCAATACCGATTATTAGTAGTCAAGGAGACCAATAACTGATATTTTATAGATTTGCAGTAAAAATGAAAATCTGGGTGTCAAAAATGGGAACAACACAAAACTTTGTTGAAATGCCTTGAAGCATATGTTTAATTAAAAGAGAACTTTTCAATATTATCTTAAAATAAAAGGCAGGGAGCTCCTAGCTTCTTATAAAGTTAAATGAAAAATGTATTAAATAAATAAACAATATCTTTCTGAAGTTTTATAAAGACAAAAAAATAAATAAACTAGCAAAACTTAAATTCAACTATTCAAATCTGATAACTGCACATCATCTATGCAGTGCCTTTATGGATTAACACAGGCCTTATATGCAGTTCCATTACATTACATCCCACTGGGCCTCTCTAACAGTAAAATGTGACAGGTACTGGTTTTTATTTATTTATAAAGCCCGTAACTTGCCATCATATATCACAGAAAATTTTACTTATATTATAACACAACTGAACTAATAGGTCAATTTTAAAACCATGTTAACCAACTATTTTACTGTTTTTAACTGTGTTCAGATTTTGTCTGTTTGTTTTCTTGTTAATAATTTTTTGTGTGTGTGTGTATTTATTCAGTTTTAACTGTACTCTGGACATCATTGAAAATGAAGGCATGTCCTCAATGATTCGTCGAGATTTAAATAAAAGTTAAATGAATGAATTACGTCTGAAGTCGCTAACAACAATATCCAGCAAGTCTCTACCAGAACCAGAGTCAGAGCTTCAGGACAACCTGCAGTAACGTTAGTTAGTGTCCTGGTTGAGACTGAGAGGACCAGCCTGGTAAGTGACGCTTAAGAAATAACGTTATAACCGGCCAATTGTTTTGCTGGTCAGCTGGCTAAATTATGAATCAACAAATTAACTTATTGATGTTCGCTGTACATGTAAAAACACCAACTCATACGGGCGAATAATGTTACATTATCGAATCAGCAGCTAAAGTAAGTTTCAGTTGCGCTGCCTGTCACCAACATTACTCAGAGATGTAACTAAGGCTACATAAATAAACGCTATTATCTCGTTATAGTTGACTGAATATCGTTGCAACAACATGCATTATTCGGACATTTTCAGCGGTGTAACCAGGAAACTAGGCACGCTTGTCATCATATAAATAGATAATAAGAACATGGTGTTTTTGCAACTTCAGCATAGAAGATTGGGATGTTTATTGCAACTTCGACAATATCTTCCGTCTTACCGAGAGAAAGCAGCACCGCTCGCTCACCGGAGCAGCTCCAGTCTGTGTCTGTGTGTTTTTCTCTGCACGTCTGGGGAGCAGCCGCCTTCAGTGTTGATTGGTTACACGTCATCAGCAATAACCAATCAGATAGTGCTGTGGGCGGGACATTGAGCCAGACAGCATAGTGGAGACTGAGTGGAGAGCGCTGACAGAGAGAGGAGGCTGCATCAGAGCCTGAAGCCTGGAGCACACAGCGCGCTTCATGCTCGCGTGACGGCAACGTCGCGTGTTGTTTTTTATTTCGGCGTCCATGTTAACAGGTTAGAGTGGACACACTGCCCGCATGAGACGCACGTCAGACGCGCGTCTATTTTATAGAATAGAAGGCTCGCCTATTTTTCACGCTAGCCGCTTACCTCTCGGCTGCGTCTCCCAGCAGCAACAGACAGTGAAGGTGATCTATTGACAGTATATGAGCAAGATTACTACAGTTTCCATGTCTAGACATCTGTAGAATATGTCACTGACCATCAATATTTTACACTTCCTATCTAGATTTCAAAATAAAAGTCCTCTAGCGTTTTTAGTGCACAGAATCATTCATTCATTAACACAATGCTTTTATTCTGAAATACTCTAAATAAAGCAGTTGTCTGCTTGCAGGTTTCCATCAAGTTAATATAGTACAGGCTTTTAATTATGTAAACACTGTAGTAGTCATAGCAGAAACCCTACATATGCTATAAATATAATAGACTGGGTTAATAGGTTATAAGAACATCAGGTGATAGTTGGCAGTATTTTTCCGATGCGCTCTCTCTCTCTCTCTCTCTCTCTCTCTCTATATATATATATACATGTATATACATATATATATATATGTATGTATGTATATATATATATATATATATATATATGTATATACATGTATATGTATGTATGTATATATATATATATATATATATATATGTATATACATGTATATATATATATGTATATATGTATGTATATATATATACATACATATATATATATATATATAGCCCATAGAAATCCCTCTTCACTGACAGAAAAGAGGGATTTATATGGGCTATATATTAATATTTATGTATGAATTTATTTGCTTGTTTTTAATAATATTTACAAATTACCACACAGTTCTTACCCTTTTTTGTCTTAAATAAATATAAATCACATTTATTATGAAGTTAAATGGCCATTAAAAGGCAAACTCTATGTAGAAAGAAAGGGCTGTCAGCAACAGCAAAAACACAGCTGACAGGTAGCTCCGAGACGCTCCCGAGACGTGGGTAACTCGCGTCTAGTGTGAACACCCTAGGTGGGCATGACGCGGCCACGACGTGACGCTGCCGTCAGGCGAGCCTGAAGCGCGCTGTGTGGCCCGGGCGTAAGTATGAGTGTGAATGAGTATTTAGATTAGATCCTGATGGACCTTAGCAGCCTCTGCCATCAGTGTATGAATGTGTGTGTGAATGGGTGAATGCTGACATGTAGTGTAAAGCGCTTTGAGTGGTCGGAAGACTAGAAAAGCGCTATATAAGTCCAAGTCCATTTACCATTTACCAAGTAGTGCATTTTTAAATAAATTAATTTCATCGCTTAAAAAAACAAAACGATACCGATAATCTGCAAAATGCCAAATATCAGCCGATAATATCGGCGAGGCCGATAATCAGCCAATCCCTAGCCGGGACTGGGAGAGGCTACAAAACTTTTCATAAATACTGTACAGTATATGCTGGGGTGGCTGTATTAGTGTTAAAAAAGAAATGTCCCCAGGTGCTCACATAAAGGGTCTCCATCTTAATGTTCGGGTCTGGATTTCAGTCCCAGTCCACCCCTGGATCATGTGGTACACCCAGTTCTGATACAAACCCACAGTTTTTTTCTTGCTACGCTAGTGCTCAAGAGCCCTTCTGGTGCTGGCAGACATAGAAGCTGGTTCAGTCGTCAGGGAATGACTTTCGGCGCTAGCCTGGGACCACAGAACCTGGTTGACTGTATCCAGCTGGGCGCCAAGCCTGACAAAGAAGGTCCGCTCCTATGAAGAACGGGAGTGGAGTTGAGGAACTATCCATCCATCCATTTTCTTCCGTTGTCCCGGAGTCGCGGGGGCAGCAGGCTAAGTAGGGAATTCCAGATGTCCCTCTTCCCAGCAAAGTTTTCCAGCTCTTCCTGGGGGACCCCATGGCGTTCCCAGGCAAGACGATATATATATATACATATATATATATCTCCAGCGTGTCCTGGGTCTACACCAGGGCATCTTACCAGTTGGACGTGCTTCGTCCAAAGGGAGACGTCCAGGAGGCATCCTGTTCACAGGCCCTTTTCGACGCGATGGAGCAGCGGCTCTACTCCGAGCTCCTTCCGGATGTCTGAGCTCCTCACCCTATCTCTAAGGCTGAGTCCAGCCACCCTATGAAGGAAGCTCTTTTCGGCCACTTATATATGCAATCTCATTCTATGGACAAGCTGTCCCCTGAGTCTTCAAACTCCGCCTCCTCTATGGAGGACATGTTGGTCGGTTTCAGGAGTTCCTCAAAGTGCTCCTTCCACCGCTCGATGATATCCCCAGTCTGGGTCTGCAGTTCTACTCCCCTGCTGAACACAGGCTGAGTCAAGCCCTGCTTTCCCTTTCTGAGTCGGTTTTCCAGAACTTCCTTGAGGCCAACCGAAAGTCCTTCTCCATGGTCTCCCCAAACTCCTCCCACCACCGAGTTTTTGCTTTTGCAACCGCCGCAGCTGCAGCCCTTCTGGCCAGCCGGGGACCCCCGGGCCAACCAAGCCCGAAAGGCCTCCTTCTTCAGCTTGATGGCCTCCTTCACCGCTGGTGTCCACCAGCGGGCTCTAAGGTTGCCACGACGACAGGCCTCGACGACCTTCTGACTACAACTCCTAGCAGCCGCTTCCAAAATGGAGGCTTTGAACATGGCCCACTCAGATTCCATGTCCCCAGCCTCCCCCCGGGATGCCTGAGAAATTCTTCCGGAGTTGGGAGTCGAAGCCCTCGCGGACAGGGGCCTCAGCCAGACTTTTCCAGGTCTGTCCGGCAGCCTCGCCCGCTATCTGATCCAACACACCACTAGGTGGTGATCAGTTGACAGCTCCGCTCCTCTCTTTACCCGAGCGTCCAAGACATACGGCCGCAGATCTGATGATACAACCACAAAGTCGATCATCGATCGTTGGCCTAGACTGTTCTGGTACCAAGTACACTTATGAACCGCCCTGTGCTCAAACATGGTGTTTGTTATGGACAATCCATGACTAGCACAGAAGTCCAACAACAAAACACCACTCGGGATCAGATCAGGCAGGCTGTTCCTTCCAATCACCCCACTCCAGGTTTCTCCATCGTTGCCCACGTGAGCATTGAAGCCCCCCATGAGAACTATGGAGTCGCCAGTCGGCGCCTTTTCCAGGACGTTAGCCAGAGACTCCAAGAAGGCAGCGTACTCATAGCTGCTGTTTGGTGGATATGCACACACAACAGTCAGAGATTTCCCCCCTGCGACTTGCAGCCGCAGAGAAGTGACCCTCTTGTTCTCCGGGGAGAACTCCAACACAGCAGCGCTCAGCAGAGACTTGTGAGTATCCCCACACCCGCTCAATGCCTATCACCCTGGGCAACTCCGGAAAAGGCGAGAGTCCAGCCCCTCTCCAGGAGTGTGGTTCCCGTACCAGAGCTATGTGTGGAGGTGAGCCCAACTATATCTAGATATAACTATATCCCTCCCCCGAGACCACTTTGCCTTGGAAGACCATACCAGCGGCCAATGCTCCCAACAACACAGCTCCCAGGATCACTGGCGCACACAAACCCCTCCACCCCGGTAAGGTGGCGATTCATTGGAGGGGGAGTTGAGGAACTACATTCACAAAATGTAATGTAATAAAAACAAAAAATCAGTTGTGTTCATCAGGTTCATCACTGATGGCCGACGTATTGTAGCCGTTCTTTTGAATATCAGTGATTAAGAGCTTATTAAACAGAAATAACATCTCAGGAAAACAGAAGTTTTCAGGATTTCCTTCAGCAAACCAACTGGACTTGAGCAGGGATATACTGTATTTTGTCATTGTGTTTTTAATCATGTGATTTTGGACAGTTATCCTGTTGGATCGACTAAATATTTGTAGAGGAGACCTTTTTACTCAGTAGTGCTTCTGAGTAAAAAAAAGTCTAAAGAGCTCATCAATGAAAAGGCTAGACTGAAAAAAGACTGAGACTGATCTGAGCTCTGTTTATGTTTGTTGATAAGAGATTGTCTCAGACTATGAAATGTGAAACCGTTGATGTCGGCTGATAACTAGCTAATGCTAGCTAGCCGGCTTTCTGCAAATATCAGGCTGATGTCTTGTCAACACAAATAGTTCGGATGAATTATTAGACAGACTGTCAGTTTCTGTCCTGCCTGCGTTCAAAGTGATAATTAAACTGGATGTACTTAGCTGGAGCAGCTGGTACTGACGGTGCATGCGTAGCTGTATGAGATAAAAGTTATTTTTAATATATACATGATGACAGAAAGAGAGACAGATTCATTAAAAAAGGTCTCTATCTGTGCAGCAGAGGTGAAGATATCCTGACTTAGTGCATGGTATGGGTCAAGCTTCAACATAGCTATGTCTTACATTTCCCATAATGCAACTCCCATAATGGGAGTGCATTAGTCAGACTGGAACATTGTCGGTTATGTTCCACAGACATGCTCTAAATGTTCTTTATGGTTCTAGATAGGTTGCTCTACCATGGCATCTCACTGACTCTCTCTCTCTTCTGAATGTCTTTTGTTATAGAAACGGAGAGGAAGAAAGCAAGTGCTTCATCAGAAAGTTGACATTGGAGAGAAACTACACGACTGTGACCTATGTGAGAAAACTTTTCCTTTGGGCAGTAACCTCAATATCCACCAATGCATTCACACTGAAGAGAAACCCTACAGCTGTGATGAATGTGGGGCAGATTTCATACAACCGAGTCGCCTAAAAAGACATCAACGCATTCACACTGGAGAAAAATCCTACAGCTGTGATGAATGTGGGAAAACTTTCACTTCAGAGAGTAAACTCAAAATCCACCAATGCATTCATACCGGAGAGAAACCCTACAGCTGTGATGAATGTGGTGCAGCTTTCCTGCGAAAGTGTCACTTAAAAATACATCAACGCATTCACACTGGAGAAAAACCATACAGCTGTGATGAATGTGGGGCAGCGTTCCGGCAGCAGAGTAACCTAAAAACACATCAACGCATTCACACTGGAGAGAAACTGTACAACTGTGATGAATGTGGGAAAACTTTTTGTGATGGTAGTTCCCTTAAAAACCACCAGCGTATTCACACTGGTGAGAAACCGTACTGGTGTGACCAATGTGGGAAAACCTTTTCTTGGTCTAGCTCCCTGAAAAAACACCAATGCATTCACACTGGAGAGAAACCGTACTGGTGTGATGAATGTGGGGCAGCTTTCCGGCAGCAGAGTAACCTAAAAACACATCAACGCATTCACACTGGAGAAAAACCATACTGGTGTGACCAATGTGGGAGAACTTTTTCAGAGTCTGGTCACCTTAAACGCCATCAACGTATTCACAGTGGAGAGAAACCGTACAACTGTGATGAATGTGGGAAAACTTTTTGTGATGGTGGTGCCCTTAAAAAACACCAGCGTAGTCACACTGGTGAGAAACCGTACTGTTGTGACCAATGTGGGAAAACCTTTTCTTGGTCTAGCTCCCTGAAAGACCACCAACGCATTCACACTGGAGAGAAACCGTACTGGTGTGACCAATGTGGGAAAACTTTTTCAGTGTCTGGTCACCTTAAACGCCATCAACGTATTCACACTGGAGAGAAACCGTACTGGTGTGACCAATGTGGTAAAGCTTTTATTCGGAGTAGTAACCTTAAAGCTCACCAACGCGTTCACACTGCATCGTTGTGAACAATTTTCAGAGCCTAGCTAGCTTTTTCCTTCTGCCTCCTCCCCAAGCCATGATAGCTCTGCTGTTATATTCTCAGCTTCTTTCCACATTGAAGGCTGACCAACGGTTATTTTATGTTTTAAACAGCGTGTATGTTTTCGTGGCTATGACTACATAATTGGACCACCAGAAACTTCCCAGTGGGACTCCGTTATGAGGCTTAACTGTCAGAACATTTGGAAGATTCTTCCAATCACAAGGAGGGAGAACCAACCACTATCCTTTACAAATCCTAAAGAAAAATTCTGGTTTATTTCAACTTGACGTATTTCCCATAAATGTATCCGTTGTGACTGTACGGGTCACGCTAACTTTGCAGACAGCTCCTCTGTTATAGAGATTCAGGGAAACAAGGACTAGTGCAGAACATTGATATCAGGGAATGCTACTCGAACCTCCTAAAACTTTCCAAATTTGGACGATGAATCGCCTGTAGTGTGATGACTGAAAGATGAAAATAATAATGAAGTTATTCCTTAATTCTTGAAACTTCTTCCAGAAACTTTACCTGAACTCTCAGGGCACTAAGTGGTGCGACTCTTAATTTACAACCACCCTGGCTAAGCTCAAAGAGGAGAAACAACCACAAGATGTTGTACCCATCCTGACCATTTGAGCTGTTTAATGAATTATTGGTTAAAGGCCCTGACATCTGGTTCTTCCAAAAGACTCTGAGAAGCGGTGAAGACCAACCAGTAAGACACAATGAACTGATGATGAGAAGCAGAATGAAACTAATTCTGCCACTAAAATGTACATCAATTCATTTCTTAGATTGGACATTCCTGTTAGAGGTTTCAATCCACATCTGAGATACTGAACTGTTTTAGTTTATCTATGTCAGTTATTTTCAATCTTTGTAACTCAAATATTCATGCTAATAAACAAACAGGTTTGTGAAACAATAACGAATTAAGCCCAAACAAGTTAAACTGACTAAAGGTTGTAGATCAAAACCTTCCCTTTATATTAATAACTGGGTTAGATCTTGCCAGCCTACAGAAATGTTATTTCTATATACAGTATGCGTATTATAGGTCCCCGAAGATCTAAAACAGAAATTTGGGTGCACATAATGCCTGTTAGTCCTTTATTTTGAATATATGTTTTTAATATACTTGAAGTGTATTACACCTTTTAACGTTGTTTTTGAACCATACACAAATTGACCCCTTTTTACTGTTACATGTGATGACATGTGTTTTATGTTGTCTAAGTTGAATTCTAACTGTTATGTTGGTAACTTGTGTCTCCCTAACGCCCAGTCTCACAGACATGTCTGCTTCATGGGAGCGACCCCTTCCCTTCTGACTCTTGCTCTCATCTCGACAGATCTGTGCCACATGTTGAGATCAATCATATCTTTTCATTTATATGTGTAATTAGTGCACATATACTGTATATCTGCATATATAGGCCTGTCTGTTGTAGTGTTTGTATACCTAAATGTTATGATAACAAGGTTTTATCTATGTTGTGTAATTTGTTAATTAATTTTAATTCAATTGATCAGGTTTTATTCAGTGGTTTATATCATATACAGTAGGTGTTTGGTTCTACAGCAGATAAAGCCCAGATGTCTGATACGGAAAAACTAATTATGTGAAGCAAATTAATTAGTATCAATCCTGCAAAATAGGTTTAACTGAAAGAGTCAATATAGTTTATTACATGGGAGGAGTAACATGTAATGAGTAATGTTCATTGTTGTATTCACTGTATCTCTTCATTCATTTTTTATCACTCTGTTCCTTTTTCTTTTTGTTTTATCATTTATTCACTTATTTTCTGTTAGTAGTTTAGTCACGTAGTTAGTTAAATAAACAATTCATTTATAAAGAACTTGGTTATTTGATGTGTGTGTATATAAACAACTCCATTCACTGTACACTATGCCCAAGAACCTAAATTGAATAATTGAATTGAATATAAGGTTCATTCTGATATTTAAACTAATGGTGTATGACAGCTGAAGCTGAGTGCCATCACTCTCCTTCACCTTTTGCACTAATTCAGGGGTTTATGATTAATAATTGAGTAATTAATTATAGATACATATTTTGCTATTAATTAATGTTTGATTATTAATCTGTTCCATGCAATAAGGCTACACGCCCCAGCCTTAGATATGGTCAAAAGCAGCAAAAAGAGAGTATGTGAGCCTTGAGTTTAGAATGATTAATTACAGATGCGTTCCCATTATTGTTTTTCTCTGCTTCAGTTGATTCGGTTCCATGAAGCAAATTCAACATAGTTCAAGCTCAGTTACTATGACAACTGATGCTGTAGCATCGGATGCTCTCTGTCCACACTTAATGCGTTAAATATGCGCTTCTGTTCTACGTCATGTAAACAAACCACGTACATATTAGCTGTGTGCTCCATATCAGACTGGAGACGTAACCACTTAAAAGATGTGTTAGTAGTACTTGCTATCTATGTTTGTAGCTTACTTTTTAAACAGTAGACACACGTTTTATTAGTTATATTTACTGGAAATGACATACAATATAGCCCGCCATGCATCTTGCTCGTAACCAGGATGCGACAACAGCACAGACAGGTGCTGAGATACGCTAAACATGCAGTCAAACAACAGATTCATCTAACATTATGACTGATGTCTTCATAACCACAATTTAAGATTCAAGATGGCGCCGCTCTTGTGGCAGCTTGTTACAGCAGCTCTCGCTCACTGTTGAGCTTTTTGTCCTTTAGTTTTGTGGATTTGATTCCTTTAATAATATTTTTTACGTGTTATTTTTTATAATTGATCCATGCACTGTGGAGACCAAAACTGCCGTTTTTGCTTTAGTTTTGTAACTGTTTTTTTGCATTGTTTGCGACCGTGTCTGGGCACCCAATGCAAAGCCATGGCTTTATTGTTTACAGTAAGGATCAGCTGTTAGCACTCCGCAACACAGCACTGCTGCCCGAGGAGAGGCCCGACGTTCCCCACTAACTAAGGAGGAGGAGACCGGGGAGCCGTGCCAGTGCTGAGCGCTGCGCCAGCAGGAGACGATACAGACCCGTCCGCTTGTCCATCGTCATGGGGAATGTGAGATCTCTCCCCAATAAGATGGATGAGCTAGCAGTGCTGACCCAGCATCAGAGGGATTACCGGGCGTGCAGCATCATGCTGTTTACGGAGACATGGCTGACTAAGCTAACTCCAGACACGGCCGCTGCACTTGAGGGATTCAAGCTGTAGCAGGCGGACAGGACGAGGGAGACCGGTAAGAGGAAAGGAGGTGGGCTGGCAGTGTTTGTGAACGATAGATGGTGTAACTCTGGGCACATCACTATTAAGGAACAACTCTGCAGCAAGGACATTGAACTGTGAATTTTCAAATGTAATCGTGATAGCGGCATATATTCCCTCGTCTGCTAACGTTGAATCGGCCTGTGATGTCCTTCTCTCTGTCACAAGCTGGTTGCAGACACAGCACCCACAAGCACTCCTTATCTCTGGGTACTTTAATCATGCCTCTCCATCCTCAACTCTGCCCACATTCACACAGTATGTCACATGCAGCACCAGAGACGATAAAACATTGGACTTATTTTATGCCAACACCAAGGACGCATACACCTCATCACCCCTCCCTCCCCTGGGAAAATCTGACCACAACCTGGTTCATCTTCTGCCTGTGTACAAACCTCTCGTACACATACAGGCCCCAGGTGGTCAGAGTGGGCAGCCACAACTCCAACACCCTCATCCTGAACACAGGATCCCTCCAGGGTTGCGTCCTCAGCCCCTTACTGTACTCCCTATACACACGACTGTGTGGCCAGGTTCAGCTCAAATTCCATCATTAAGTTTGCGGACGACACAGTGGTGGTGGGCCTGATCTCTGACAACAACGAGAAGGCCTACCTGGAAGAGGTGGCTGACCTGTCGTTCTGGAGCCAGGAAAATAGCCTCCTCTTGAACGTCACAAAAACCAAGGAGCTGATTGTGGATGCACAATGTGCATGTATATCTATATATATATATAGATATATATCGATATATACATAGTATATACTGTATATATATATTTATATAACTTTAGGAACACCGGAGGAGTTCATTCAGATTACCTGTCTCATGCACTACTGTCAGCATATAGTGACCGTTTTATAAAAATAACTTTTTTTAATCATATATGCCCCATTTCTACCCACTGCAGCTTTAACCACTATCAGTTATACTACGTGTACCTGTTGTTTCCCTCCTGACCTCCAGGTGGCGACTTTCTTTCACTTTAAAGTGAAAAACCAGACCGGAAGTACTTGGAACCGGAAGTGTGGTTGTCTCGTAGTGACCTCGGGCTGGTGGCGGGATAGTTGTTTCGTTAGCTGACGAGCATATTTGATCCGTTTCGAGGCGGCAGAGCTCCAGGTGAACCCGCACACACTCAGGTGAACACTTTAGTAATGTTTCTTTGAGCCGGAAATCAAAGTGAATTTAGCGTTAGCACGCTGGGCTAGCTGCGATGCTAACAGCTAGTTAGCCTGTTAGCTTCGGCCTGCTGCTGTGTGGCTAACTGCTAGCGTTAGCCTTAGCTCTCTGTAATGTGTGCTCCTGTTATCTGATTGAACTTCCGGTTCCTTTGTGTTTTAGTCCAGTTTGAGAGGAGTTTCTCAGTTTGTCTCAGTGGACCATGTTATCAGCACTACGTGGATGAGAGTAAAACCAGAGGAGACAGCAGGACCTGAATATCTGTGTGCTTTGATTTGTAGTGAGTCCAGGACAACAGAGTCCAGCAGTCAGAGTGGAGACCTGCTGGATCTCAGAGACCAGGACCAGGAGCCCGTTTCAGAAAGCAGCTTTAACAAACTCTGAGATGGAAAAGTTTTCAGATCCAGAACAGCTGATCAGAGTTTGTTCAATCAAATGTGAGGATGAAACCAGCCTTCATCAATGGAGCTCTGATACTACGATTCACCATGGCAACAGGTAAATAAGAGGCAGAGCCTCCATCTGAATCCAGTCCACTAGAGATATTAATGCATGGATATGCTGACTGTGCACATTTCTCTTTAAAAAAGTGTCAATAACACAATAAAGCTGAATTCAGTGTTATACTTTAATTAATCTTTTAGCAGACTGACATCTCCTAATGGATGATAAAGTGGTGAATGTGACGGTGTAGTAGACTGTAGCCTACATTACATTTAAATAGATTTATTCAGCTTTAATGTGACGGGACAAAATGGAATCAATTTAAACACGGTCAGTGAAATGCTGTTAAAACCTGTTCAGACTATACGCATCCTATTTAAAAAAACTCTTTCTAACTCCATTCTGCAGCTGCACCCCCATGCTGTTCATTCAGAGATATTAAGAGATAATCTACAATATTAGAGGAGTTGTGTTCCGTCAGTGGGACCAGATAGAGATCATTATTCATTGATCCTACGTGTCTGAGCTTCATACCGATCTTTACTGTTTAAACTGAGATTACACATTATGAGCAATAAACATTTTAGTGGAGCTGCTCTAACAGACTGACAGCTGTCTGTTTTCAGAGTCACAGTGTTATAAAGAAGGACATGCAGAGGTTTGATTCTGAGCTGAGGGCGACTTGATGATAAAGAAATGACTGACGGCACATAAGAGTCACTTTAGACAGTCCTGAGTAACAAACTAATATCTGACACACAGTAAACCTTCGATACGGACTGAATGAATGAGGAAATAAAACACTAATCACACTTTCTGAAACAGAGACCAGGAGCACTACAAGAGCGAAATGGAGGAGGACCAGCAGAACCCGGACCACGAGCACTACAAGAGTGAAATGGAGGAGGACCAGCAGAACCCGGACCACGAGAGCAACAAGGTCCCCAGTAGCCCAGCAGCAGGCTCGTCCTCTGATACCACCGATGTTCAGGTCAGTGTTCATGACTTCATGGCTTCATAACGACACTAAAGACACGAGGAAGAGTCAATAACTGAATAAATTACTGTTTAAACGACACAAAACGGATGTTTTTACCCACACAACTGTGTTGAAAAAGGACACATGCGCAGGTAGAAGGAAGTTACCACTTTTATTGTGTAGTCTGAGTAACGTGACGTCATATCCGTTTAAAACCAAAACAAAGCCGAAGGTAGAAAGCAGAAAATGGTGGAGGCTCCGAGGGGATACAACCTGCAGACTCACCAGTGTTTCCTCTATATGCCAGCAGCAGCACCGCTGATAAAATACGCCCGCCGCTGCTGAATGTTTTTATGAGAGGATAGGGCTCCGTCTGATCTCTTTAGAGACTAACGTTTATTATTTTGCGCTACAGACGCTTCATATCCAGGTCATATCCATGTACTGTACCATTTTGCCGCACTGCATTTGGGCAATCAGCTTTTTCTTTAAAGGCCATAAATCAGTGGAACAGCCTGCCTGACGATGTGAGGAGCTGCAGCTCTATCAGCACTTCCAAAACCAATTTAAAACGTCTGTTGAAAGCAGCTCAGCTTTGTATTCACTGATCTTTAATTCTACCCCATGCTCTTCATGACTTGCTTTTACTTGACGAGCATACTTTGTGATGTGCTATTGTGTATAGCTGTGTATTGTGCGTTTTGTATGTTCTTTCGTGTATGACTGTAGTATGTTTTCTTTGTTTTGACCTGCCAAGGGACTAGAGATGTGAATTAGTTTAAAGCTATAATCTGGTATGGTGCATCAAATGGTGCCATTTATGTTTTAAACTGTACATGGTCCCTTTTTGTACATGGTTACCCTTGCAGACATGGTCGCCCAAGAAGGTCAAGAATGAAGGATGTGGCACGTTAGGTGTGGCGGTCTCATGAAGTGTTGTGGGCTCCCTTATTTCCCTTCCCCAGCTTATGAAGTAAACCGTGGCGGTAGAAGGGAATGGGACCTGGCCTAGTCATGTTGACAGAGGACTGTCATCGGGCTTCTATGAAGAGTCCGGCAGTGCTGTTGGTTGACCGGCCGCTCCAAACTGTTTTACTGCTTCCTTAAAGGTCTCATATTATGCTCATTTCCAGGTTCATAGATGTATTTTAAGCTAGAGAGAGAGCAGGCAGCGGGAAGATTTTCACATATAAACTACTTAAAAATTTATAAACTAGACACTTCACACTGCACACGTTACCGAAGGAATCTGAGAAATGAACAACATCTGCGGCCATGATTCCAGGTTTTCCTGACGGTTTTACTCCGGTAAATATGCTACTTTATAGCTCTGTCACGTTAGCTCAGTATTTAGGTTATGCATAAACTCTGTAAACTGTAAACATACACTCTGTTTTACGTTTGTCTTTACACGTCCATTTGTGAGAAATGACGCGCATATGTCTCCCATGCTATCTGCGCATACTTTCTGATGTCTTGCATTGTAAGATTGTTTGAACTACGGTTAAACGGTTAACTATGGACATCCCTAATTCCACTTCTTTGAGGGTTTAAGAAAATTCCTAGAATTAGTTCATTTTGAAATATCCACCTTGTTTTCTAGTTATAATTACTTTAGGAGTTCAGCGTCCTCAGCGTCTGTAGTGGCTATCTTTAGTCTTCATACTTCTATCTTCGTCTTAACTTACTTTCTGTCAATAACCACACTTCAAGGACGACATCACAATGTTTTCCGCGTTGAGTCGGCCCCGGTAGCAACGGCAACGGTAAAACAACCGTGTTGCTCCGCCGGTAACTCGTTTATTTACAACTGGACCTTTTCACAATAAAAGTCATTTCACAATCAAATTCACTTCCTGTCCCTTTGTCACGTGTGTACGGAAGCCGCACAGGATGAAACTCACATTAACAGTGGTCAAATACAGGAAGGAATCACACCATATTTAGTCACAATATTCTCTCATATTTAACTGAAATATATTTCTCACTGAACTCCAGCAAATAATATTATCAAAACAATAAACATAAACTTTGCACTAGTAAATTGCGCTTACATTCCGGCCCCTAATTGTTACTGCTGAGGCATAACAATTACATCTTAACACATTAAAGCGTCATGTAACTTAAAACTCAGGATTTATGACTGACTCATTTACACATGAACTTATAGTCATCTCCTAAACAGTACATTTCAAATCCACATTTAGTTGAGTACAAAATTTACTCAAATGTAGTATGTAGCATAAATCTCATGCTTTAAGCACAAGTTTATCATACATGAAATATGAACATCTACACTTGGTGATCCATTTCAAGCAACAGACATAACTTATGTGTTGGCCTTTCCAAAAGAATAGTTTTAGTTTTCACAAATACACATCTGACAAGTCCGTTTGAATCAGATATTGTCCTTTCAACTTTTGCCATCAATCAGGAGCTTCTTGGTGCACTGTCATCAACTATGAGGACGACATCTCCTGGTTTCAGATTTCTCCTGGGTACTAACCATTTCTGTCTTTCTTGCAAAAGCGGCAAGTACTCCTTTGTCCAATGCTTCCAAAAGATGTCAGACAGGTTCTGCACCTGTTTCCACCTCCTCTTGACGTACAGATCTTCCTTTTGAAATACTCCAGGTGGTAGCACTGGTTGTCTTTTAAGGAGAAGTACGTGGTTTGGTGTCAGTGCTTCTAGATCGTCTGGATCATTTGAGACTCTTGTTATTGGCCTGCCATTGATAATCGCCTGAACTTCACATAACAATGTCTGGAGGCATTCGTCGTCAAGAGGCTGCTGTTTCAGAGTCTGATTAAGAATTTTCCTCACAGATCATATCTGCCTCTCCCAAACGCCACCAAAATGTGAACCTGCTGGTGGGTTGAATATCCAGGTAATGCCTTTTTGGATGAGCATGTCTGAGATTTTTGATTGATTCCAACCTTTAATTGCTTCACGCATTTCTTTCTCTGCTCCCACCAGGTTTGTGCCATTATCTGATCTCATAACAGACACTTGGCCTCTCCTAGCAATAAATCTCCTAAATGCATTTATGCATGAGTCAGTGTCGAGTGAATGGGCAACTTCTGTGAATTGCTCTAACAGTAAGACATGTGAACAATACACCATACCTCTTGACTCTACTCTGCCCACGCTTGACCTCAAAGGGCCCAAAAAAGTCTATTCCCACATTAGTGAATGGGGGCTTGTCAGGTATCAAACGATCTTGTGGCAGATTTGCCATTCTCTGTTCACCAGGTTTTGCTGAGATCTTTTTGCATGTGACAGACCTAGACAGTATTTTCCTAATGGCAGAGTCTGCTTGTGGAATCCAGAATCTCTCTCAGTCTGGATAGTGTATAATTCCTTCCACCATGTCCTGTTTCTTGGTGAATATGTCTGAGAATCAAAATGGAAGCATGATGACCTTTAGGAAGAATCACAGGATGCTTAGCATCTTCTGGCAATGCAGACTGATGCAACCTCCCCCCAACTCTTAAAATCCCATTTTGAAGAACAGGATCAAGCTTGACTATGTGACTGCTCCCTTTAAGCTTGTCACCTTTCTGAAGAGAGATAAGCTCATCACCAAAGCCTTGACTTTGACAAAACTTGATCATCTCAACTTCTCCCATTGCAACATCTTCAGCTGTGAGCAGAGATCCCTTAATGGTTGATCTGAATTTATGCATTTGGCTTGTAACCATCTCAGTTTTCTTCTCATGACTCCAACTGTCACTTGCCTGTGAGATGAGAAACTTACGAGTTGTTTGAATTTCATCATCCAGGAAACTGCACCTTTAACTTCAATATCATCTGTGTATTTCTCTCATGTCTGATGAAACTGGCCAGTGCTCTTTGTCCTTTGTCAAAAACTGTGGCCCAGCAATCCAGGTTTGACATCTTGTGAATGTGTCTGCATTCATTCCTCGTGATGTATGATCAGCGGGATTCAACTCAAACTCAAATGTTTTGTACCTGACATTTTCATTGGCAATGTACCTCAACACAGTAGTACTATCAGACCAAAGCACTGATTCTTCCAGCGGCATTTGCAGCTCCTTTCTCATGAGACGGTTAATTTTTACAGCAACTGCAGCTGCTGTTAATTCCAGCCTCGGAATCGTTGTTTGTTTCAGCGGCGACACTCTCGACTTGCTGATGATGAATGAACAGTGAGTTTCCCCTTTTTCATTTGTTATGCGAAGGTAGGTAACAACTCCGTAGCCTTTTTCACTCGCATCAGCGAAGTGATGCAACTGTGCTGATGTGATTTTTCCAAATCAAGATGGTTTCAGGCATCTATCCACAGTGAAACCATGAAGCTTTGTGAGATCAGAAAGCCACCTTTGTGACCTTTGAGCCAGTTCAGCAGGGATATCCTCATCCCAGGAGACTTTCCTGCAACATAGCTCCTGCAGGATAATTTTTGCTGGAAGGATGACTGGTGACAGAAATCCTAACAGATCATATATAGCACTCACAAATGAGAGGATACCATGTCTTGTGGGTGGCGTATGTTTTGCATTTATCCTGATCTTGAATACATCTGACTCTGCGCACCAGTTTACTCCTAAGACTCTTTCATCAGGTAACGCATCATGACTGAGATCCAAATCCTTAACCTCCTTTGCCCTTTCTGTTTCAGGTATGGAGGCAAGGACGGCTCTGCTATTACTCATCCACTTTGTTAGATGGAATCCTCCACTCTCACACAGTGCTGTTAAGTCCTCGACCATAACACACG
Organism: Sebastes fasciatus; assembly: GCF_043250625.1. Taxonomy (NCBI): domain Eukaryota; kingdom Metazoa; phylum Chordata; class Actinopteri; order Perciformes; family Sebastidae; genus Sebastes; species Sebastes fasciatus. The sequence continues at coordinate 7,185,962 of NC_133803.1, read as the reverse complement.
CTTGGGTTTCATCTGATACTGACAGTAGACAATCATCTACATACAAATTGTTCAGAACTGCTTTAACTGCAGCAGGTGTCATTTTGTCTTTAGCATCTTCAGCTGTCTTCCTCAGTGCAAAGTTGGCACAGCTGGGGGAGGAAGTCGCCCCAAACAAGTGCACAACCATCTTGTATTCTTGCAGAGGTTCGTTCAAGTCTCCATTCGGCCGCTAGAGGAAACGCAGAAGGTCACTGTCCTCTGGTGGTAATCTTACTTGGTGATACATAGCCTCTATGTCTGACATTAAGGCAATGTGGTCATGTCTGAATCGTGTCAACAACTGTGTTTGTTAAATCTGGACCTTGCAAAAGTTCTCCATTCAATGACTTGCCTTGATATGATACTGCACAGTCAAAAACTACACGGAGCTTCCCTTTTTGGGGGTGGTACACCCCATGATGAGGGATGTACCAAACTCTCTTATCCTCAGACACAGTCTCTTCATTTGGTACTGGAACTGCGTAACCTTTAATCAACAGGTCAGACATGAAGCTTTGATATTCTCTGTGAAAATCCTTGTTTTTGATAAGTTTCTTTTTCAGGTTTTCTGTTCTCTGCACAACTACACTGCGGTTGTTAGGCATTTTGACAGCCTTGTTTCTCAAAGGAAGACATATACTGTAGTTTCCATCAACCACTTTAACTGTTTCATTAACAGAGTTCATAAACTGAATGTCTTCTTGTGACATTTCCTGTTTTTCTTCACTGGCCTTTTCTGGAAAATCGTGGTTTTTATTGTTGCATCAGCATGTCCTCTACCCTTGCAATAGAGATGCGATTCACAGAAACACTTAGTCCACTTTCAGGTAGAGTAGTACAATCATCTCTCCTGAGAGGACCGTTGATAACCCATCCTAGGATTGTGCGAACTGCATATGGACCGTCATCCTCACTGTGAATGACCTCCCATGGCTCCATAGCCTTGTAAACATCACATCCTATCAACAGTCCAATGTCTGCATCTATGTGTGGCAGCTCGATTCTCTGAAGGTGTGGCCACTGTTCCAAATCTTCCTTCATTGGAATGTTGTCTTTGGACACTGGAATGTCTTTGTGGGTGTAAATGTCAGGTAAGTCAACATACATTTTCTCTTTCAAACCACACACCTCTAATCTTGAAAGATGGTAGCTTGGCTCCAACTTTTCCTTACCCATTGTGCGAAGCAGAATTTGAGTTTTCTTGCCTTCTGTGTCAAGCTGTCTCATCAGCTTCTCAGAGCAGAAAGTGACTTGGATTCCATTATCCATGAATGCATAGGTCTCAACTATCTTGTTGCTTTTCTTTAACTTGACACACACTGGCACAATTGACAAAACACGACTGTCCTTTCCGGCCCCGGTGGCTCCACAAGTTCCACCTGAAATGTGTGTTGATTCAATAGTCGTAGTACTTTCAGTGGCGTTTTTCTGACTGCTCTCAAATGCTTCCTTATCTTCCCTTGTGAAATGAAGCATGCTTGAATGTCTCTTAGAGCAGTGCTCACATGAAGCTCGTTTCTTACAGTCTTTGCTCAAATGTCCTGGTGTCAAACATGCAAAGCCTAGACCCTTTACTTTGAGAAACTGTAGTCTTTCCTTGTAAGGCTGGTTTCTGATTTTGTGGCATTCTGCCAAGGCATGTTTTTTCACAGTATACACATGGCTTCTGGAAGGCATTACTGGTGTAACATGAGAAGTTTTTACTGTTTTCAGATGACTTTTCATTTGATGCTGGTGTTACACTTGTGGCAAATGCAGTCCCCTTTGGCCTAGGTGCTTGATTCATTCTCACATTTGCATAAGGTTTTCCCTTATCTTCAGCACCCTTTATGTCCCCAAACACAGGATCTGCAGCTATTTTAGCTTGCCTGTTTATGAATCTGACCAAATCTGGAAACTTTGCTCTCTTTCCACTTTTCTCTTGAATGTCGAAGGCAGACACTCCACATTTCTCTCATTTTGTATGGTAACTTAGAAACAATGACTCTGATGTTAGTGGGATTCTCCATGTCTTGAAGCTGGTCAATGTCTTTCATTGCATTGTTGCAACCTGTGAGAAACAGGGAGTAACTGTGAAGAGCCTTAGCATCATCTGGTTGAATTTGCGGCCAGTTGAGGGCCCTGTTTATGTATGCAGCTGCAATTTTCAGTTCGTTACCATAGTGATATGTCAGCAATTTCCTTGCCTCGATGTAGCCTTGATGAGGACTCATGTGCTGACAACTTCTGACCAAGTCTCTGGGTTCACCTCAGGTTATATAACCTTGAACAGTTTACCAATCAGCTTTGTCATGAATAGTATGGTCAAAAGCCCTTAAGAATGATCTAAACTCAAGTGGATCACCACTGAATACAGGAACATCTCTTTGGGGCAGATGCGACAGTCTCTGTTGTTTGACTAACATCTCAGTGATGTCATTTTGGTTTGTCAACATCACTTCACAAAGGTTTACTGGATTACCATTGTAATCATTTTGCTGTGTGTCATCTTCTTGTTTTACTTGATAGTCATTTGCCTTTGACTGCTCGTTATGTTCATAACGTATTTCTGGCTCTTTGCTGCTTAGCTGCTGATTGACCACTAAGCTTGCGTCACGGTGAGCAATTACATCACTGTAACAGCTCTCATACTCACAATTTTCCAAAGCCTTTATTTTGGCTGTAGAGGCAGCAATAGCTGTGTCGATATAAAGCTGTTCCCTTTTTGCCTTAACTTGCATTCTTCAATGTCTAATGCTTGTCTCTGTTTCAGGGATGCTGCACGTGCAAGTAAAGCGGCACGTTCTGATTGTTCCTTATGTCGTACAGATGATATAGATGAGACTCTGGATGATCTTGATGAGCTGCTGGTAACTGTGCTTCGTGCAACACATGAACCAGATTTCTTTTTTGCTGGTGTACCAGTTACAGATACACATACACTATCATCTGGATTCACATCCTCTTGATGTTGCTCCCTCGTTGTAGCAATCTATTTTTCAACTTCATTCATGAAATTTCTGAATTGTTCCTCCTTTGGCTTGTACCAAAACCTTTGGTCAGCATCCTTTTCTTCTTCAGGTAACAGCAACAGTACATCCTCATTTGCATCAATACTCCTTTAGTAGTTTTGAGCATTCATACAAATGTTCATCAACAATTTCTGGACTCTAATTATCTTTCATTAGTCCATTAATCTTATTTGTTTTTGATGTTAACTGTGACAGCTTAGATCTCCTTGCATTTATATGCCTGGTCAGTCGTTCTTCCAAACCTCTTTCGGTGTATTTTGGTGCCCTCTTGTGGCCAGACCTGCCGCTGCAGCTCTGGGCTCCCGACGTGGAATTCTGTCCGTCGTCGTCCGCCATCTTAGCTGTTTACACAACTTCTAGCTCAACAACTGTTCATGAGAAATGGTCTATGACACAAAGCACAGCAGCACAACATCACAATGTTTTCCGCGTTGAGTCGGCCCCGGTAGCAACGCCAACGGCAACGGTAAAACAACCGTGTTGCTCCGCCAGGAACTTGTGTATTTACAACTGAACCTTTTCACACTAAAAGTAATTTCACAATCAAATTCACTTCCTGTCCCTTTGTCACGTGTGTACGGAAGCCGCACAGGATGAAACTCAAATTAACAGTGGTCAAATACAGGAAGGAATCACACCATATTTGTGACCTGCTCCATCATTATGAGTCACATTGACCCCAAAACACATTTTGAGTTATCTGTCTGACTGTAAAGAGGAAAGTCTCAGCTTTATGGCAATACCAAGATTATCTTTCTACGCCAAATATTCAATGAGATATGCTCTTTCAAAGTTCGACTGTCATGAAACATTACTTTTGAGAAAAAGGGCATTAAAGATAAGAATTCATTTTCAGACATTTTTTGCATTGATTAAAACACATTTATTAAGACTCAAGTCTAAATGAACACAATATGTTTTGGTCAAAAGTGACACCCAACATTTCATAATTTAGCCTACACATACCTTCATGCATACATGTGCACATAGTCACGAGCACGTGACGTGGCCACGTGCACGCGTATGACCACAAGCAGTACAGTAGATAGGGCTAGAAGTCCATGTAGAAAAGAATCCAAAATGTATGGAATAAAATTGATAAAATATAAAAAAAAATATACTGTACATATGATATAATATATAGTATATATGTTTATTTCAATATAATAATAATTATATGAAGAATACATAATTAAAAATATTAAATATGGAGCCATGTGCACACAGGTACATGCACAAACTTACAAGTCCATATCCAAACAATAAAAAAAACATACTAGAAAATGGATAGAATATGAACAAATATTATGTACATATTATGTATGTACAATATTATATAATATAATATATAATAGAAATATAGATATAATAGAAAGACTACGAAATGTGGTGCCTGTGCTCATTCTGCTGGCTTCTCCTGGAGCTCACTGTATCCTTTCAAAGGGTCATGTGGGAGCTGATCTTCTCAAGGAGATCCAGATGTTTCTCATCTACAAAATGACATAAAGTGAAAAGCATAAAGTTAAAAATCAAGTCATCTCAAAGATTTTAGGCTGGCTAAATCATGTTGAATCATTGTTGAACGAGGCTTGATCATTATATCAATACAGCCCTATATTCATTAACATAGCCTATTCACCATGTGATATCAGATTAATATACAACATATAATTTTACTATATGTTAAGCTATTTCTTTTGCTATTTAAAATGATATCCTCACCCTTTGTGTCTCTCACAGCAACCCTGTCTGTCCCTGTCTCCTAGAAATGACATTTGTATATTGTTTTCATAAAACCTGGTGTGGTGATGATGTAACAGCTGCCTGGATTATGTTCAGATACAGTACTTCTTTGAATGAATTAAACACTTCACAACATTTCCTCATTAATAATAATAATTTATAGGAGACAGGCACCTGAGACATACCTGAGACAGACAGACACCTCAGAGACACACCTGAGACACACTGACACACACATTAGTAGCTGCTATTAATGCTTCTTAGCCTGCTCTATAGTGATTTTAGTGATTTAAAAGTCTTTAAAACAAACAGATAAAATAAGGATAGTGTAGTTTAACTATAAGAACTTACCATCAGTCATTTCTTTCATCTGGTCGCGTCTTCTCTCCATCTCCTCCGGTGTAGAGAGCGGCGCTGTTTTACAGTTTGCAGCTACACTGGTACTCCCGGCCGGGCGATCTCAGTCTCTTTAACACTGTCCTGATTTAATAACTATAATCAGAGACACTGTGTGCCATCATCGGCTCAGCCATGAGTGGAATATCTTCCTCCTCGCCTTCCTCCAACTCTCTTTCTCTGTCGGGATAAGCGGATTGAGAGCTAGCCTAGCCCCTAGCGTTAGCCGGGCGTCCGACCCGACTCGGCGCGCACCCGCTGTCCTCATCACCCGGTGCGGTGAAATAATCTGAATTTAAGTCGGTCCAGTTGTCGTCAGATGTAGCACCTCTAACAGGAATTTAATTTAAAAGTCGAGCGATGTTTTCCTCACGTGAATTCATCTTGTCAAGCAGCTATCTCCTCTGTCAACCAGCTCTATTGAGCCGAGTCAATACAGCAGACTTCCGGTAAAAACTTTACGACAACGTTATGTTTAAGAGCTTCAAAACTAGACTTATCATTTGAATTTTACATCGATTCTTACTTTGTATTAAAGCTGAGACTTTATTTATTCAGAAACGCATAAAAAAACAAAACAACCCAAAACACACTTTTTCATAAAAAAACGTGTTTTTACAAGAATGCGCTGCCGCGACATCCGACTCATTTTGATAGAGCGGGTCACATTTAGTCACAATATTCTCTCACATTTAACTGAAATATATTTCTCACTGAACTCCAGCAAATAATATTATCAAAACAATAAACATAAACTTTGCACTAGTAAATGGCGCTTACAACGTCCCTCGCACTCACTCACCCACTGCAACCGGACATGACGTGATGTGAAATCACGTCAAGTCCGGTTCTCCACTTCTGTGGAGGTTGTGCATGAACAAAGACTTAATAATTAATAATCTCTTGGAGGATCATGCCTTTTGTGCAAGACAGCGAAAGGGCAGAGAGTGACAGAAGCTTAGTCTGTGTACGGCCAATACTCTTCTTGTAGGGCTTGACAGAGTGCTGATTATTGGTCTTGGGTCTTTGGTGCAAGTGTTTCCATGAAAACATGTCCGGCTAGGAGCTGCTAAGGTTTGGCTGGATGGGCCAGAAACAGAACCCGTCTTAGTGTCAGAGTTAGATAACTCTTTGGCAAACCGGTCAGCCCGGTAGATAGCTTCACATGGGGCACCAACGTGTTTGGATTGTATAGAACTAGGTTTGGTTATTAGCAAATAATAAAGATTATTAATATAAATAACATTATTGGTAATAATACAATTATTAATAAGCATTAATAATAATGGGGAACCCCCTTGGGATCAGGGGCCAATAACTGAATCGATCATAAAGTCTGAAAAGGGGTTGTTCACTCAAAATGGCAGTATTTAACCCCTTAAAACTCTGCCGGCCCACCGGTGTGCTCAGCCGCTATTCTGTCTTTTGGAGGTTGTAACACTAATTGTTGTAACGTTGTAGGCATAAATAACATCTCTGGAAAACAGAGGTTTTCAAGATTTCCTTCAGCAAACCAACAGGATTTGAGCAGGGAAATATTTTGTCGTTTTTAATCATGTGATTTTGGACAGTCATCCTGTTGGATTGAACGTGAAGATTTGTAGAGGAGCCCTTTTTAATCAGTACTGCTGCTGGGTAAAATAAAGTCTAGATATTTCATCAATGAAAAGGCTAGACTGAAAAAAACTGTGACTGATCTGAGCTCTGTTTGTATTTGTTGATGAGAGATTATTTCAGACTATGACGTGAAACCGTGGATGTCGGCTGATAACTAGCTAAGCTAGCTAGCCGGCTGTCTGCAGATATCAGGTTGATGTCTTGTCAACATAAACAGTGCAGATTAATTATTGGACAGACTCTCCGTATCTGTCCTGCCTGTGCTCAAAGTGATAATTAAAGTGGATGTACGTATTTGGAGCAGCTAGTACTGACAATGCATGCATAGCTGTATGGGATAGAATTTATTTTTAATATATCGTATACCATACATAATGATGACAGAAAGAGAGACAGATTTGATAAAAAAAAAAGGTCTAAATCTTTGCAGCAGAGATGAAGATATCCTGATTTAGTGCATGGTACGGGTCAAGCTTCAATAATACTGGGTCTTACATTTCCCATAATGCAACTCCCATAATGGGGATGTTGACTGATAATTAATAAATGTCAAGGTGGTGTCTGTGGTGATCAATCAAATTTCTGCAGAGGGACACGGCCCTGCAGTTGGTTGTGCATTAGTCAAGCTGGAACATTGTGGGTTATGTTCCACTGACATGCTCTAAATGTTCTTTATGGTTCTAGATAGGTCGCTCCACTATGGCATCACACTGACTCTCTCTCTGTATGTCTGTTGCTATAGAAACGGAGAAGAAGAAAGGGACTGATTGATCACAGACTTCACACTGGAGAGAAACTACACAGCTGTGATAAATGTGGGGCAGCTTTCCAAGCCCAGAAATCCCTAAAAAGACATCAACGCATTCACACTGGAGAGAAACTACACAGCTGTGATGAATGTGGGGCAGCTTTCCTAGCCCAGAGTTCCCTAATAAGACATCAACGCATTCACACCGGAGAGAAACCGTACAGCTGTGATGAATGTGGGAAAATGTTCACTTCGGAAAGTAGCTGCAGAATCCACCAATGTATTCACACTGGAGAGAAACCGTACTGCTGTGATGAATGTGGGAAAACTTTCATTTCGGGGAGTACCCTCAAAGGCCACCAACGCAGTCACACTGGAGAGAAACCGTACAGCTGTGATGAATGTGGGGCAGCTTTCCAAACCCAGAAATCCCTAAAAAGACATCAACGCATTCACACTGGAGAGAAACTACACAGCTGTGATGAATGTGGGGCAACGTTCCTAGCCCAGAGTGCCCTAAAAATACATCAACGCATTCACACTGGAGAGAAACCGTACAGCTGTAATGAATGTGGGAAAACGTTCACGTCGGAAAGTAGCTGCAGAATCCACCAACGTATTCACACCGGAGAGAAACCGTACTGCTGTGATGAATGTGGGAAAACGTTCATTTCGGGGTGTACCCTCAAAGGCCACCAACGCAGTCACACTGGAGAGAAACCCTACAGCTGTGATGAATGTGGGGCAGCTTTCCAAACCCAGAGTTCCCTAAAAAGACATCAACGCATTCACACTGGAGAGAAACCCTACAGCTGTGTTGAATGTGGGGCAGCCTTCCCAGACCAGAGTGCCCTAAAAATACATCAACGCATTCACACTGGAGAGAAACCGTACAGCTGTGATGAATGTGGGAAAACTTTTACTTCGAAGAGTACCCTCAAAGGCCACCAACGCAGTCACACTGGAGAGAAACCCTACAGCTGTGATGATTGTGGGGCAGCTTTCACTCTATCAGGTGTCTTGAGAATACATCAACGCATTCACACTGGAGAGAAACCGTACTGGTGTGACCAATGTGGGAAAACTTTTTCTATCAGTAGTCAACTTAAATCACACCAACGCATTCACACTGGAGAGAAACCGTACTGGTGTGATCAATGTGGTAAAATGTTTTCTCATGATGGATCCCTTAAAAACCACCAACGCAATCACACTGGAGAGAAACCGTACTTGTGTGACCAATGTGGGATAACTTTTACTAATTCTAGTTCCCTTAAAACTCACCAACGCATTCACCATGGAGAGAGACCGTACAGGTGTGACCAATGTGGGCAAAGTTTTTCTGATGATAGTGCCTTTAAAGCCCACCAATGCAGACTGCATCGTGTTGAATGTTTTTCAGAGCCCAGCTAGCTGTTTCCTCCTGCCTCCTCCCTATGCCCTGATAGCTGTGTTGTTATATTCTGAGCTTCGGTCCACATTGAAGTCAGACCAACAGTAAATTCATGTTCTAAACAGCATGTATGTTATTGTGGCTACGACTACATACTTGGATCACCAGAAACGAAACTTCCCAGTGGGACTCTGTTATGTGGCTGATCTGTCAGAACATCTGGAAGAGTCTTCCAATCACAAGGAGGAGAACCATCCACAAACCTTTAAAAATCTTAAAGGTAAATTCTGGTTTATTTCAACGTCACGTATTTCCCATAAATATATCCGTTCTGACTCTATGGGTCACGCTAACTTTGTGCTCAGCACCTCTGTTATAAAAAACAAGGACTAGTGCAGAACATTGATATCAGGGACAGCTGCTTGAGCCTCCTATAACTGACTCGGTCAGTATATTTGGACGCCTATAGTGTGAGGAGCGAAAGATGAAAATAATAAGTTATTCCTTATTTCTTGAAACTTCTTCCAGAAACTTTACCTGACGAATTAATCCCAAATAAATTACACTGACTAAAGGTTGTAGATAAATATGTTTCCTTTATGTTAATCACTTGGTTAGATCTTGCCAGCCTACAGACATGTTATTTCTATATATGCATAGTACAGATCCCTGGAGATCTAAAACAGAAATTTGGGTGCACACTAATGCCTCAGTTAGTCGTATATCTTGAATATATGTTTTTAATCTACTTAAAGCAGTGGTCTCAAACTCAATTTACCTGGGGGCCGCTGGAGGCAGAGTCTGGGTGAGGCTGGGCCGCATCAGGTATTCCACAAAAAAAGCTTTGTTAAAAAAAAAAACAATCTTCTCAAACGTCATTATTAACAGTTCTTTAACTTGAATGGGTTCTTCTGAACATGAACTGTCCTGAACATTAATGGAACATTGAAGAACATGAACGGTTCTTCTGAACATGGCCTCTATTGCGTCTCCCACTTTTCCTGAAATTGTCTGTGCTCGTCACCAACCTTTCTCTTCACTGCAGGCTTTGAAAAAGACATGATTGGGGCTGTGTGACAAGATATATATTCATTCCACTTGGTGTCACTCCGCAATAAAGTTGTGCCTGCTGTGTTTGTGTTGCTCTGCAATTACACCACCAAACCGCTAGTTGGCGGCGGCGTCTCTATGAGTTTCCTTCTTCTTCTTGTACTACAAACAGAAACTGAGCGGAGTTGGAGCTAATAACTGTTGAACCACAGAACTTTTACTGACATTACTGCAACGCCGAAAAGAGAAAATATATCTGAGTGGATTTGTGTGAACAAACATTGAAAAGATGGAGGCAGAGAGAAGTAGAACTTTCTGTGGTTGTCCGGGGTCCTGGCCGCTCAGCATCGCTGAGAGAATGGGTTAGGTGATGGGTTGAAGGGGAGCACAAATATAAATCAATTTAAAAAGCTATACAAGAAAGATATTTTTGGGAGGTACATGGTTGAAGAAGAGTTGTGTTAAAGGTTGGTTATATACTTTTTAACTGCGGATGTATTTGTGGGTTGTAAATAAATGTGGGATGCTGTTCATATATTCAACTTGGGATGTAAATAAATCTGAGATAGTTTTTATATTATATTATCATTCTATGATATATGAGTTAATAGAGGAGAAGTGAGAAAGGGGTAGGGTAATATAAGTTTTTCTTCTACCTACTCCTTTTCGGACACTATAACTCTTGTTTTGTTTGTTATTATTTTGTATCTGTTTTTAGTTATTATATGTTCGAAATAAAGTCTTTCATTCATTCAGTCATTCATTCAGACTGGACCAATCACAGCTGTTGCGGTCTGCGTCGCCGCGACGTGTAGTTACATTTCTGGAGAGGTGCACGTCAGGCTACGGCGTCGATTCAACGCAGAAGTATAAATCAAGCTTTAATCAAGCTTATGCGATGTTACACGGGCGCCGCCACAGTTGTTGTGAAATGTTTCTCTGCTTGCATCAAGCCCGGCCGATTGCCCGTCCCCGGGAGCCATATACCCCACTGTGATTGGTAGGTTCGTTCAGCTCGGGCTCGCGCAACAAAGGGACCTTCCACGGCAAACTGCCATTCGCATAAAACTCGCGGGCCGAGGGCGCCTGGTTAGCTCAGTTGGTAGAGCGGGCGCCCATGTAACAAGACTTGGTCCTGACCGCGGCGGCCCGGGTTCGAATCCGGCCTGTGGCCCTTTCCGCATCCACTCTCTCTCTCCCCCCTTTCCAAGACTCTATCCACTGTCCTGTCAATAAAAATGAAAAAATGCCCCCAAAAAAAACTTTATAAAAAACTTTATAAAAAAAAAAAAAATTTGCGGGCCGCACTAACATTAAACTTTCATATCAAGGTGGGGGCCACAAAATATCGTCTTGCGGGCCGCAATTGGCCCGCGGGCCGCGAGTTTGAGACCCCTGACTTAAAGTGTATTACACCTTTTAACATTGTTTGTGAACCATACTCAAATTGACCCCTTTTTACTGTTACATGTGTGTACATGTGTTTTATGTCGTATAAGTTGTGTAACTAGTGTACATATATATCTACATATATAGGCCTGTCTGATGTAATGTTTGTATAACTACATGTTATGATAAGGTTTATCTATGTTGTGTAATTGGATAATTCATTTTAATTCAGTTGATCAGGTTTTATTCAGTGGTTTATATCATAAAGTTGTTTGGTACCGTTCTGCAGCGAATGAAGCCCAGATGTCAACTAGGAAAGTATTAATTATGTGAAATGAATTAATTAGTATCAGTCCTGCAGAAGAAGTTTAACTGAAAGGATAAATATAAAAAAACATGGGAGGAGTGCTGTTTCCCTCCAACTGAACGCTGCACCTCTTCCTCAGATGATAAGAAGAAGAAGTCAACACAGTCTCTGTGTCTTCTGCTCTACTCCTTGCTCCCTGCCTATGTTGCTCTGCTCTACATGTATGCCTCTCTGACTCTGATGCCTCCCCCTTCTCTGGTCCACCGGCCTGTGGAAGGGAGGGAAAGAGGGCCGCTCGCCCATCCTGAGGTCCGGATGCCCACCGCGGGCCCAACACCTCACAACATGCTGAGATCGGCATCCAGCCGACCTGAAAAAATAACCTGAAAAGGCCTCTTCTACACCTTCTAACATGGAGATGGAGATGGAGGAAAACAATTCATGCAAAATCGCACAGAGGGAACATGTCCGCCGACAACATCCAGCAATGTCGGAGAGATGGAGGCGGACAGAGACGACTGAAACGGAGTCGCCCCGTTGGATCCAACAGATCCAGAATGCCGAGGTCCAGACAGAACCTGTTACCACTCCTGGTAACCAGCACAACCTCCCAACATCAGAAACATCAGGTAACATAAATACATTTTCAGATGTGAAAGAGTTTGATGACTAGGCTACTAAACAAATTTTGTGTCAATTAATAAATAATGTTTGTTTAAGAAATTGGTCGTTAATTTCAGATTTAAGAAAAACTGAGAAATTCATCACTAACCGTTAACCCTAAATTAGGCTCATCCCTAAATTTAGAATATGAAACTGCTTCACAATCTTCCCTGGTGCTTCTTAAACTCTCAACTGCTGAACGGTGCATTAATACCTAAAACTAGATTTAATTGATGCGCCTAAACGTCAAGCAACAAATTTAATGAAGAGATATCAGTCACTGAATTGACCTGGTCACATTTGTTTTGTTTCTATTCATAAATGTTTCGTTGTATTCACTGTATTTCTTCATTCATCCTTTATCATTGTATTCATTTTTCCTTTTGTTTTATCATTAACTTATTTTCTGTTAGTAGTTTAGTCACGTAGTTAAATATACATTTAATTTATAAAGAACTTGGTTATTTGATATGTGTATATATAAAACAACTCCAATCACTGTACATTATGCCCAAGAACTCCATAGCATCCCTGAGATTATGAGATTCAATTGATTAATATCACATTTTGGGGGGTTTCCAAAATAAGGTAAATTTAATAATTTAATTGAATATAAGGTTGCATTCTGATATTAAAACTAATTGTGTATGACAGCTGAAGCTGATTGCCGTCACTCTCCTTCACCTTTTGAAACAATTCAGGAGTTTATGATTAATAATTTTGAGTTATTTATTATAGCACCAAAAAGAGACTATGTGAGCCTTGAGTTGAGAATCATTTATTACAGATGTGTTCTCATTATTGTTTTTATCTGCTTCAGATGATTCGGTTCCATGAAGCAAATTCAACATTGTTCAAGCTCAGTTACTATGGCAACTGATGCTAGGAAACTAACCCGGTACTGGGCAGGCTAACTGTCAGGCTAAGAGTTCCTGTAACACTGACCTGACGGGAAAGCAATGATTTTGCCTCTGATGCCGTATTATTTGACTTTATTTACCACTATCAGTCCAAAGATTAAAGTTTATAGAAAATCAATCACATTTATATACTGTACTTCAGTAGTCTGGGTTATGACAAATTGGTCATAATATAATATATATATATATAAACTGGGGGAAAAAAGTTCGGAAACTTGTGTTTGGTGGATTATTTTTCTGTTGTTACATTGCTAATTGGCATTGAATTTACATGGTTAGAAAGCCTGTTTATTTACCTTCACAATGATGTCCAACTTGTAAGGATCATGCATTTGTGGGATGAGCAGCACAGCTGATTATGTGGGGAGCGCACAAGAAGAATTTGCCAAAATGCTCTGCCAATGGTAAACAGTGTATTCTCCTGTTGGTATTGACTCTTGTTTTGAGTTGTTTGGTGGATTGGATGATTGAACTCTCTATCAGTAACAAGGAACAAACAAGACATATTGGCTATTTTACACTTTATTCATTTAATACACCTTCAGGAGCCTCAGTAGGGTGGAAGATCCATACGCAGCCACAACAGCCTGGCACCTCCTCCTCATGCTGGTCACCAACCTGGTCACACGTTGCTGTGGGATGGCGTTCCATTCCTCAACCCGGATTCATTGCAGGTCAGCCAGCGTGGTTGTGTTGGTCACTCTAACACGTACAGCACGCCCAAGCTGATCCCACAAGTGTTCAATTGGGTTGAGGTCTAGACTCTTGGCAGGCCGTTCCATTCTCTCTACTCCCACATTGTGGAGGTGGTCTGTGATAACCCTGGCTCTGTGGAGTCGATCGTTGTCATCTTGGAGGATGAAGTTAGATCTCAGATTGTGGAGATATGGGATCGCCACTGGCTGCAGAATCTCATCCCGATATCTCACTGCATTGAGATGGACCTCAATGATGACGAGCCTTGTTTTACCAGTAAGGGAGATGCCGCCCCACCCCATGACACTGCCCCCACCAAAAGCTGTTACTCCATCGGTGCAACAATCAGCATAGCGTTCTCCGCGTCGTCTCCATACTTTGACTCTGCCATCCAACTTTTGCAGACAGAACCTGGACTCATCACTGAACATGACATTCCCCCACATGTTCAGGTTCCATTGTCTGTGTTGTCGACACCAGCGCAAACGGGCCTGACGGTGAAGGGCAGTCATTGCAGGCATCCTGGTAGCCGTATGAGAATACACTGTTTACCATTGGCAGAGCATTTTGGCAAATTTTTCTTGGGTGCTACCCACATAATCAGCTGCGCTGCTCATCCCACAAATTCATGATCCTTACAAGTTGGACATCATTGCGAAGGTAAATAAACAGGCTTTCCAACGATGTAAAATACAATGCCAATTAGCATTGTAACAACAGAGAAATAATCCACCAAACACAAGTTTCTGAACTTTCTTTTCCCAGTATATATATATATATATATATATATATATATAAATGTTTCATTATATATATTTATATATATATATATAAATTTGTCATAATAAATATAAATATAAATAAATAAATAAAATATTTATAAATACAAATAAAAAATGTATGTATCATAATATAATAAAAGATATATAAATTGGTCATAATATATAAATTTATCATAATATAATATATATATATATATATATATATAAATTGGTCATAATATAATAAATATATATATAAATTGATCATGATATATCATTGGATGAACCTGGGACATCGTGAATCACTGCTGAACCCTCTGGAGGTGTCTAGGGCCTCTCAGCAAAACACAGAGGAAAGAGGGCACGCACTTGATAACCCAGAAAATGCCATCGCTCACTTGACCACGCTACTGAGTCTAAGCAACTTAAGGGATACCAACAACTAGTCCTATAGAACAGATTTACCACAAACATTCAACATCAACACATCTGGAGATATGTGGATTTTTCCTTCATTCATCCTTTTTCATTCTATTCCCTTTTTCCTTTTGTTTGATCATTTATTCACTTATTTTCTGTCAGTAGTTTAGACATGTAGTTACTTAAATAAACATTTAATTTATAAAGAACTTGGTTATTTGATGTGTGTATATATAACAACTCCAATCACTGTACCTTGTGCCCAAGAACTCTGTAGTATCCCTGGGGATGAGATTCATTTGATTAATATCACATTGTGAGGTTTTCCCTGTTTTTCCCAAATTGGGTGGCGTCCTAAATTGAATAATTTAATTGAATATAAGGTTGATTCTGATACTTAAATTATTTGTGTATGACAGCTGAAGCTGAGTGCCAACGCTCTCCCTCACCTTTTCTTTTAACAATTCAGGGGTTTTTGATTCATAATTTTGAGTTATTAATTATAGATACATATTTGGATAATGTACTGTACTACGAAGAGAGTTTAATATACCCAGGGTATCTTCTCGTTATCTGGCTTAACTAACCCTAACAAACGAGATCCCGCTAAGCGGTCCTACGATGGTGGTTATCAACTGGGTAAATCAACCCACGGTTTCTCAATCTGACTATGAGCGCGTTCACATAAACGGGACGGGGTTTGCAGCATCTGACTAATCACAAACATGGACAAGTGTACTGTCAGCAGAGCGGCACATTTTACAAACCAAGAGCAAATTTTAATATTAGACAAATACAAAGAAGTTAGACACATAATACAGACTAAAATTAACACAGTTGAAGCTGCCAAATGCAGGAAGGACAGCTGACGGAAGAAAAAATTACTGATGTGTGAATGCGTAAATTAATAGACTTATTAATTGAACTGAGTACTCAAAAATCAGATATGGTCTTAAATGGGGCAGTGATGTATAAATAGTTTTAAGAAGTGTAATGGATGAATGAATTACACTTCATTATGCCCTTTAGCATTTTTATTTCAGCCTTCTTTGAGCTGCATCCCCAGTGAACCTGGGACGCCGTGAATCACTGCTGAACTCTGGAGGTTTCGTGGGCCTATCAGCAAAACACAGAGGAAAGAGGGCACGCACTTGATAACCCAGAAGATGCCATCGCTCACTTGACCACGCTACTGAGTCGAGGCAGCAGGCCTATGGGTGTGCAACTTAAGGGATACCAACAACTAGTCCTATAAAACAGATTTACCACAAACATTCAACATCAACACATCTGGAGATACGTGGTTTCCACTGGACAGGAAGGGGATGAAAAACTGTCATCTGTTAAGTAACTAAAGCTGTCAGATAAATGTAGTGTAAAAAGTACAATATTTCCCTCTGAGATGTAATGGAGGAGAAGTAGGAGGTAGCAGGAAATGGAAATAATCAAGTAAAGTACCTTCTGAATATAATAACGTTGATTAATAAAATCCTCTGTGAATCGTTGTTTCCCTCCTGACCTCCAGGTGGAGATTTTCTGTCACTTTAAAGTGAAAAACCAGACCGGAAGTAGGGCAAACCGGAAGTGTAGTTGTTTCGTAGTGACCTCGGGCTGGTGGCGGGATAGTTGTTGCGTTAGCTGACGAGCATATTTGATCCGTTTCGAGGCGGCAGAGCTCCAGGTGAACCCGCACACACTCAGGTGAACACTTTAATAATGTTTCTTTGAGCCGGAAATCAAAGTGAATTTAGCGTTAGCACGCTGGGCTAGCTGCGATGCTAACAGCTAGTTAGCCTGTTAGCTTCGGCCTGCTGCTGTGTGGCTAACTGCTAGCGTTAGCCTTAGCTCTCTGTAATGTGTGCTCCTGTTATCTGATTGAACTTCCGGTTCCTTTGTGTTTTAGTCCAGTTTGAGAGGAGTTTCTCAGTTTGTCTCAGTGGACCATGTTATCAGCACTACGTGGATGAGAGTAAAACCAGAGGAGACAGCAGGACCTGAATATCTGTGTGCTTTGATTTGTAGTGAGTCCAGGACAACAGAGTCCAGCAGTCAGAGTGGAGACCTGCTGGATCTCAGAGACCAGGACCAGGAGCCCGTTTCAGAAAGCAGCTTTAACAAACTCTGAGATGGAAAAGTTTTCAGATCCAGAACAGCTGATCAGAGTTTGTTCAATCAAATGTGAGGATGAAACCAGCCTTCATCAATGGAGCTCTGATACTACGATTCACCATGGCAACAGGTAAATAAGAGGCAGAGCCTCCATCTGAATCCAGTCCACTAGAGATATTAATGCATGGATATGCTGACTGTGCACATTTCTCTTTAAAAAAGTGTCAATAACACAATAAAGCTGAATTCAGTGTTGTCCTTTAATTCATCTTTTAGCAGACTGACATCTCCTAATGGATGATAAAGTGGTGAATGTGACGGTGTAGTAGACTGTAGCCTACATTACATTTAAATAGATTTATTCAGCTTTAATGTGACGGGACAAAACACAGGAGCAGCCACTGAAGATGAAAAATATGAAATATATCCATTAGAGACATGACTGTAAGCTAAAATAGAAAATAGCAGCGAGCATGTCTCCAAATCTTGTACAGCATCGGATGCCAGGTAGTGGTAAGAATAGAAGACACAAATCACCGGCACTCACAGATAAAGAGTCTTTTTTGGTTTATTCTGGGCAACCAAACAAAGCGTTTCATCTATAAGCCGTCATCAGTGTGATCACTCAAGACGTAATGCCAGTTTAAATATTTTAGGTGAGACAGACACCAATCAGGAAAAGGACTACATGATTACATAATAGGAATCATCTGTGGATGCACCGCCAGGACACATCCTCTAACAACAACAGAGGCGTGGCCAAAACAGTCAGAGACAACCAGCAATGCAATGAAAGAAATATATATATATATCTTGAAAAGCCCACATGGCAAAAGCCACTCCATAAAAATAGAATGGTGACACACTCATCAATAACACATAATTGAAATACAGTTTCTATAGCCTCTATTAAGGAAAGACACAAATAAATCGATGCTTACAAACTGTACAATATAACCTCATGAATGCTCAGTGGCTCGTGGGCTGAAGATACCTACCACTAACAAAGAGCACAGAACAAAATCCAAAAATAGAAGGAATCAATTGCATGTTAAGTAGAATTAAGAGCTACATGACCCCGTAAGACAGTAAAAACTCTTAAAATCTAAATCTCCAAAGTGTACAGTGAAAATGCCATAGAAAATGTATAAAGATATCATAGAAAATGTATAAAGATATCATAGGAAATGTAGTGGAAAAATGTGTTAAGATATCAAAAAAGATATTTGTATAGAAAAATATATGCTAAGATGTCATAGAAAAATGTCATTAAGAAATACACCAATATATCATCGGAAAGTTAAATAGAAAAATATCATCAAAGAATGTCCTGAGATGTCATGAAAAAAAAATAAAAGGATATAATTGAAAAATATGTAATGTCAGATAAATACATTACAATAATAAATCCAACTACATAATCCATATGAAATATATATATATATAGAGACTATAAGAAGCAATTTAACAGCAGTTCTTCATTCAAACCCTTGGGGCTTTCAGTTTGTAATGTATGAATCCAATGTGCTTCTCTCTGTAGTAGGAGTCTGTCCCTATCACCACCCCTTTTCAGAGGATGTACCAATTCTATGCCTTGACATTTTAGGGAACACACATAATGGCCCGCAGAGTTGAAGTGTCTGGCCACAGGGGATTTGTCATCTTTATTCCTTATATTACTCTTATGTTCAGAAATCCTAGTTTTTAACTCACGTTTAGTTTTGCCTATATATGCTAACCCAGGACATTTCAAGAGATAGACCACGTATTTGGTTCTGCAAGAGATCCTGTTCTTGATATAAAACTGTTTACCAGTGTGGAGATGTAAAAAAAAAACATCTCCTCTAATCATAGCGCTACACTGGGCACAGCTCAAACATGGGAAATTCCCACCTGGTAGGTTAGACAGGAAATGTTGAGGAGGTTCATAACAATCCGCCCTGACTAAGGTGTCCCTAAGATTTCTGGCACGCTTATTAGCAAGTCTTTAAACGAATGGCCTATTAGAGGGTCACTGGATAGAAATTGCCAGTGTTTGTGAACACACCTCTTGATCTCATTGGATAATGGTGAAAAATTGGTAGCCAACTCAAGTTTTGAGTCCCTCATAGGTGGAGATTTAGGGGCTAATAAATTCTTTCTGTCTCTGTTCACCACTTCATCCAAACTGTTCATGATGACATGGTCATCATAGCCTCTATCTCTGAAACGATTACACATATAACTGGCTTGATCTGAAAAATCTTCATCACTGCTACAGATTCTTTTGGCTCTTAAAAGTTGAATGTATGGAAGACCTTTCTTTAAACCTGGAGGATGGTAACTACTGAAGTGTAAAATTGTATTTCTGTCAGTTTGTTTTCTATAGACACTAGTATGGAGATGTTCTGTTTTCTTTACAAGTACATCAAGGAATGACACAGAATCTCTGCTGAACTTTAGTGACAATTTTATAGTTTGCATCCTGGAATTTAGATGTGCGCTGAAAGCCTCCAGTTCGTCTACATTACCAGAGAATATGAAGAAGATATCATCTATGTAGCGAAAACAACATTTCAACAGAGAGAGAAAAGAGTTATGATAAACACAATCATCCTCAAATTTTCACATAAATAAATTGACATAATTCGGGGAACATGCATTGCCCATACTAACTCCTTGACACTGCAAGTAAAAATAATTTTCAAATGTAAAATAATTCTTGTTAAGTACCCGCTGGGTAAGTTCTACCAAAAGACCAGTAGGGGGAGTTTGATTCTCTTTCAAGTTTAAAAAGTGATTAGTGCTTTTAGACCCTCTGTGTGAGGAACATTAGTATAAAGGTTTGTAATGTCCATAGTACATAATAAATCTGTCTCCTGACGATCCTGAATACAAGAAATTTTGTTTAGGAAGTCAGTGGTGTCTTTGAGGTAAGAACATGACTGTAAGCTCACAGTCTGATCCAGTAATAATGTGTTTGGTGATTTAAAGGTTAAATCGAGTAGATTTTAAAAAGCAGACATCTATTTGGATCTTGGCTCAACAGCATTCAGTGACTTTATTTCAGCTACTTCAACAAATGGCGTCAATTTAAACACAGTCGGTGAAATGCTGTTAAAACCCGTTCAGACTATAAGCAGCCTATTTTAAAAAAAACTCTCTTTCTAACTCCATTCTGCAGCTGCACCACCATCCTGCTCACCCAGAGATATTAACAGATAATCTACAATATTAGAGGAATTATGTTCCATCAGTGGGACCAGTCACATCATTATTCATTGATCCTACGTGTCTGAGCTTCATACTAATCTTTACTGTTGAAACTGAGATTGCACATTATGAGCAATAAACATTTTAGTGGAACTGCTCTAACAGACTGACAGCTGTCTGCGTTCAGAGTTACAGTGTTATAAAAGAGATACGGACTGAATGAATGAGGAAATAAAACACTAATCACACTTTCTGAAACAGAGACCAGGACCAGGAGCACTACAAGAGTGAAATGGAGGAGGACCAGCAGAGCCCGGACCAGCAGAGTAACAAGGTCCCCAGAAGACCAGCAGCAGGCTCGTCCTCTGATACCACCGGTGTTCGGGTCAGTGTTCATGACTTCATGGCTTCATAACGACACTAAAGACACAAGGAAGAGTCAATAACTGGATAAATTACTGTTTAAATGACAGAAAACTGATGTTTTTACCCACAATAATTCGCCCCTCTGATGTGAACCGGGCATGTGAATCTCTGGTATAAACTAATATTCATCTGTTTTATATATGTTTGCTTCTGTTTAAGTATTCTCTTCATTCTCTCCATTTCTCTCTCCTAATATTATTATTATTATTATTATTATTATTATTATTATTATTATTATTATTAATAATATTAATAATAATAATAATAAAGTTTATAGAGATGATACTCTGACGTTCCATTCAAGGCGGAATATAGCGAGCAGCGCTACAGACAGAAACACTGAAATAAAGAGTCGTTGCTGTGGAAATGATACACCGTCTCATCTAGTTGCATTGGTGTAAACTGGCAGGTTTTCTAATGTTGCAGACCACATTGTTTTGTAAGTAGTTACAAGTTTCAACTCGTCTTGTCATGAATCTTTGGTGTAAAGTTCAAACGCCCCCCAACAACACCTCAACGCTCCCCTTACAAAAATATTGCTTCCAGCGCCCCCCGATGTCCTCTGAACGTCCTCTGGGGGGGCGGTACCACCCCCGTTGAGAAACACTGCTCTATATGCAAGCAGCAGCACCGCTGATAAAATACGACCGCCGCTGCTGAATGTTTTATATGAGAGGTAGGGATGGGCGATATGGCAAAAATATCACATCACACTTTTTTCAGGCAGGAACACGATCCACGATCTTTTCACGTTTTTTTTTTCATGCTGGTTTTAAAGAAAATTTTGCAAGTTACTGACCATTACAACCAAACTAATTTCCCCATTTAAAAAAAATACAGCCGTATAAGCTAATAAAACATAAGGAAAAAGAATAACAGATCATTAAGGCCAAACTGATTTTAATCAACTGCAATTCTGCAAAGTATGAACTCACCAAGAATTTTGACTTGGTTTAGACATTTGCATAAATCCCATCCCAAAATGAACATTGGTTTCAAAAGGTAAACAACAACACTCAAGTAAAGTGCACTCTTGCTACATCACATTAAAGGAACTGAATTTGGAATTGTAAATCAGGTAGCTCATTAGACACAGATCCACAGGTGGAATATAGACAGACATGATATTTACTACTGTCAGCTCTCTGGGCAGAGAGAAGGGTCGACACATGATAGAGGCTCTAAATCAGGGGAACAGTGACTGTTAGTGATTCGGCTGTTTGTACACCAGCCATGATGCACATAAATACAGAGTCCGTCCCCTGTTGCTCTTACTGTACCAGTCTTTGATTCGGTCCAGGCGGTGGACTGTGCGGCCTGCTAGCTGCACAGCAGCGTCGGGTATCAGCAGGTGAAGCCAGGTCTCCGTTATTAACATCACGCAGCAGTCCCTGACGGACTTGTTAGCTGCCTTCGGTAGCTCCAATTCGTACATTTTGTGAACGATGGATCTGGCGTTAGAGAGAAAGATGCTTGGTAGCGGTGATTTGTGTGGATGCTTCTTTAGCCTAGCCAGCAGCACCGCCCGGCATCCCCGTTTCTGCTTCCTCTCTCTACGCCGCCTATATTGCTTCTCGGAGCCGATAACAATCCACATAGACCCCAGTGATCCGAACATGTCCGCCGGTATGTTGCGCGCCCTTTGAAAGTTCATTGTAACGGCGGTACTGTGCTGTAATCCGACATTGATTAAGTCTTGACGACTACACACATACTTTGCCTGACAAAACTCGACAAGCAAATCCAGCATTCACACAAATAAGCATCAAACTAGGAAGCGAAGAGCCGCTGCACTGACGCAGGCCACCAGCTTGAAACTACCAGCAACTGGTAGAATGTACACTGTAGCACGGTTCTACGATCTCGCTGTAAAGGCAGATCATAGAGACATTTTAATCGTTCATGATCTAATATCATATCGCACAGCCCTAATGAGAGGAGAGGATAGAAACTAATGTTATATTATTTTGCGCTAGACGCTTCATATCCAGGTCAATTCACACACCTGTGAGTAGAGCATATAAACAAGAATCTTTGCACATATCTGATGTCAGCACAAAGATTATCACAACAAGCACCGGGTAGATGTCAACAATGAAGCAAGCAATGCTGATCACGGATTCAGGATTATCATTTGCTGAAGGGAAAACAGTCATTCAACTTCACCTGAGTGTCACGCAGCAAATTATAGGGATATTACTCAACAGGGAATATTTGGAGCTTGGGCAGCGAGCGTGATCGCCGTAACCGGAGCAGCGCATAAACTCTCGGTTGGTAGGCAGCACGGACTCGTGTCATTAAAGCAGCACATTTCCTCTGTCATCAGAGGCTTCCGCCAGATGTTTTTGTATCAAACAAAATGTGTCATGATGAGTCCACAAGTGCTGTTTTTACGCCTTGTGTGGACGGTGCCCACACGCCTCTGTACTATGGAGGACCACAAAAGTCACCTAAATAGTAATAGGGCATTAAGTAAGAGCATTTAATTGATTATTAACTTATTGTACAATAAAAATAAGTATTAACAAATGTGTTTACAAATTAATTTATTAATCTAAGAATAAATGGACAAAATTACAAAGTATTTCATTATTTGAAATTTTAATGGGCAATAAAAAGAGGAGAAAAAAAAACAGTCAATAAGTACATCATTTAAAAATACATTAATAAATTCATAAATAAATAATGGAATTTAAAATTCTATTTGAAAATGCAGTTTAAAAAGAGAAATAACTGGATTTACAAATTGAATTAAGAATACTGGTTTTAATCAGGCATTTAAAAGGGCAACGTCTTTTCCCATTTGCATTAGCTTTTCCTTAATGTTTTTACTAAATGTATTAGCTATTGGATTTGAGTCATTTAGCTTCTCCATTT
Organism: Sebastes fasciatus; assembly: GCF_043250625.1. Classification (NCBI taxonomy): domain Eukaryota; kingdom Metazoa; phylum Chordata; class Actinopteri; order Perciformes; family Sebastidae; genus Sebastes; species Sebastes fasciatus. The sequence goes on along the minus strand of NC_133803.1, from coordinate 7,162,223 downwards.
AGCTTTTCCGTGACCCTCACGGTCCTCCACGAATTAAAATGAGCTAAATTGATGCAAATTCGCCACGTCGGATGGAGCAGGCTCTCTGATTGGCTGATCGGTTAGTTTCTCTTTCAATGGCGCTGGGTCTTAAGTGGTGGATACACTACCAACGTCAAGAGCGCGTGGCAGCTGCGTGTTGTTTTTTATTTCGGCGTCCATGTTAACAGGTTAGAGTGGCCACACTGCCCGCATGAGATGTGCGTGTCGCGTGTCTGTCAGACACGCGTCTATTTTATAGAATAGAGGGCTCGCCTACTTTTCACGCGAGCCGCGCGCGTCTCAGCTGCGTGTTACAGCAGCAACAGACATGGAAGCTGATCTATTGACAGTATATTATCATCGTAACAGCAAGATTACTACAGTTTACATGTCTAGACATCTGTAGAATATGTCACAGACAGTGATGGTGATCTATTGACAGTATATTAACTTCATACCAGCAAGACTTTACTACAGTTTTGATGTCTATCTGTAGAATATGTTACGGAGATAAAAAAAAAGTAAAGACTTATTTTTAAATCAACACTTCCTGCTTTCATTTCAAGGAAGTGAAACCTTTCTGTCTAAAATAAATATAAATTATATTTATCATGAAGTTAAATGGCCATTAAAAGGCAAACTCTATGCAGAAAGAAATGGCTAACAGCAGCAGCAGAAACATAGCCGACACGCAGCCAGTGTGAACACCAGACGCGTGCATCACGCGTGCATCACGCAGCCACCACGCGACGCAGCCGCCAAGCGCTCCTGACATTGGTAGTGTGCCCACCACTTATGCATCAGACTCACACGGCAGTGGGAAGGAGAGGAATGGATGCAGATCTCTCTTTGAATCCCGCACAGAGAGATAACGAGACGTTTTGGTGTTTCTTTGAAAACTCTCCATCAGAGTATCATGGCTACGGCCATCCACAGTATTGCACAGCTGCGGTCAGTCGCGCTATCTCAACGTTTGCTTTGTAAGGTAAAGCTTGTGGGCTCCGTCAGACTGATGGTGCATTCAGGTGCACCACATAAACTCTGAAAACGTTTCTTCTTTTTCCCTTTGTTGAAATACATACATTTGTAACCCCAGATCCTCCTGTCATGACTTTCATGCTGTCTTGAATGAATCTTGGGTTTTCTCATAATATTGTTATGATTTTAGGATATAATCATTAAAAGTGCTGTATTGACAAGAACAAGAACATAATGACAAATGTACAGTATGTATTTCAACAAAGGGAAAAAGAAGAAACTTTTAAATTCCATTATTTATTCATGAAGTCATTAATGTATTTTTAAATGATGATAAACACATTTATTAATACCTATTTTTATTGTACAATTAGTTATTAATCAATTAAATGCTCTTTTACCATTTACATGACTCGTGATCCTCCATAGTTCACTACCTGTTCAGGTTCACTGTTCACTACCTGCTCAGGTACTCTGTTCACTAACTGAACATAGTGGAGTATTTAGCAGTTTCAGGGACAGATATTTCCCTCAGTAGTTGGTAGAGACCAAAAACAACTAAAAGAGAGCACTGTACTGGTTAAGTCAAGACATATAACTATAGAATAGAAAAAATACAATAAGGACATAAAAAAGACTTAAAATATTTGTAATATATCTGTTTTGAAATGAAAGAGCTTAACAGTTTTGTTCATGAATGAGCAGAGTCAACAACAACACTCAATCTTACATTTCCCATAATGGGGAGGTTGACTGATAATTAAGAAATGTTAAGGGGTCGTCCGTGCTGATCGATCAAATGTCTACAGAGGGACATGGCCTTGCAGTTGGTTGTCACAGGTGGTAGTGCATTAGTCAGACTGGAAGATTGTGGGTTATGTTCCACTGACAACTGCTAAATGTTCTTTATGGTTCTAGATAGGTAGCTCCACCATGGCATTTCACTGACTCTCTCTCTCTCTCTCTCTCTGTCTGTATGTCTGTTTCTATAGAAACGGAGAGGAAGAAAGGGACTGACTAATCAGAGAATTCACACTGGAGAGGAACTACACAGTTGTGATGAATGTGGGAAAACTTTCACTTCGGGGAGTAACCTCAAAGTCCACCAACGCATTCACACTGGACAGAAGCCTTACAGCTGTGATGAATGTGGGGCAGCTTTCCTACACCAGAGTCACCTAAAAACACATCAACGCATTCACACTGGAGAGAAACCCTACAGCTGTGATGAATGTGGGGCAGCTTTCACTGTATCAGTTAACCTAAAGAGACATCAACGCATTCACACGGGAGAGAAACCCTACAGCTGTGATGAATGTGGGGCTGCTTTCACTATTTCAGCTAACCTAAAAAGACATCAACGCATTCACACGGGAGAGAAACCCTACAGCTGTGATGAATGTGGGGCTGCTTTCACACGATCATGTGAACTAAAGACCCATCAACGCATTCATACTGGAGAGAAACCCTACAGCTGTGATAAATGTGGGGCAGCTTTCACTCGACCAGGTCACCTGAAAACACATCAACTCATTCACACTGGAGAGAAACCCTACAGCTGTGATGAATGTGGGGCAGCGTTCACTCGATCAGTTTTCCTGAAAAGGCATCAACGCGTTCACACTGGAGTGAAACCGTACTGGTGTGACCAATGTGGGAAAAAATTTTCTCTGGATAGTACCCTTAAAACTCACCAACGTATTCACACTGGAGAGAAACCGTACTGGTGTGACCAATGCGGTAAAACGTTTTCTCAGAGTAGTTGCTTTAAAGCTCACCAACGTATTCACACTGGAGAGAAACCGTACTCGTGTGAACAATGTGATAAAACTTTTTCTCATGTTAGTAACCTTAAATCCCACAGTCACGTTCACACAGGAGAGAAGCCGTACTGGTGTGACCATTGTGGTAAAACTTTTTCTCAGGGTAGTAACCTTAAATCCCACAGACGCATTCACACTGGAGAGAAACCGTACTGGTGTGACCAATGTGATAAAACTTTTTCCCAGGGTCATTCCCTTAAAGCTCATCAACGCGTTCACACTGCATCGTTGTGAACATTTTTCAGAGCCTAGCTAGCTGTCTCCTCCTGCCTCCTCCCCATGCCCTGATAGCTGTGTTGTTATATTCTCAGCTTCTCTCCACATTGAAGGCTTACCAACAGTAAATTCATGTCCTAAACAGAATGTATGTTTTCGTGGCTATGACTACATACTTGGACCACCAGAAATTTCCCAATGGGACTCCGTTATGAGGGTGAACTGTCAGAACATCTGGAAGAGTCTTCCAATCACAAGGAGGAGAACCAACTACAAATCTTTAAAAATCTTAAAGGAAAATTCAGGTTTATTTCAACTTTATGTATTTCCCATAAATGTAACCGTTGTGACTCTATGGGTCACGCTAACTTTGCACTCAGCATCTCTGTTATAGAGATTCAGGGAACCAAGGACTAGTGTAGAACATTGATATCAGGGACAGCTGCTCGAGCCTCCTATAACTTTCTAAATTAACTGACTCTGTCAGATTCAGTAACAACAAGTTAGCATGACCAATAGAGTCACAATGGACACATTTATGGGAAATACATCAGGTATAAATAAAGCTGAAGTTTCCTTTGAGATATATGCTGGTACACCCTAATGACAGGACATTCACCTTCGACATCAGAGACCATCTTTGAACAGAGACACCTGTTATCATGTGACTGCTGGACTAGCGTCGGAATAACAGGTATTTTTTTATTGATTCATCCTTCAATTAGTCAAATACTCTAATGACTTATTTATTATTCTAAAGATTTTTAAAAAAATCCTAATATAACAATTATTTACCCAAAGTAATTATCACAACCGTGTCTGATTAATATTTCAATATTGTATTCATTCATGTTCTCTTAAAAACAAACAAATGTAACAAGATAATACTCTCTATACTCTCTCTATTTGTCAGATGCCCGTTCAGAAAAATACTGGACCTCAAATTCAGAAGGATTGCTGTGACACATAGATTAATTTAATGACTGTATGTCACAGTGACCCTTTCCCTGAACTGGAGAATCCGTTTTACTGAAGTATTTGACTTCATACTTAAAATGGTTATGACATGGATTAATTTAATCACTGGACTAATGAGATCATCACTGGCAATCAGTGTGGGGCAATGAAAATAATGGAAACAATTTACAGACTGCAACGTAAGTTTAAGCCATTTTCTCACTAATACATGGCCGTTAAAGTAAATGGAAAGTATAAAACGGATGTTGTAACCTTATGTTACCATAACAGCAGTGGTGCAGAAATTAATTTGAACATAGAGGTGATGACAAAACATTGAGAAAATCTACTTTAAGTGACTAGTGGTGTAACAGACCGTACTTGATCAATACGGATCCCCCCACCCACGGAACTGCGGCTTAATTACACAGTTTAACCATCATAGTGTGAAATAAAGTTTTACAGCCGTTATCGGCTGATTTTCAGTAAATATATGCGATCGTGAGATCGGCATTAATGCTTTCTACTCACCGATCCCTGATAACGCTGTGAACAACAAATCCGTGTTGAAATCTGCAGGACGAGAGCTAGTTAACCGGAGGTGCTATTGAGTAACATTATGATGCGTTCAGGCTCTATTCAGTAAAAATGAGTTTGGGCGAAGGTAAATTCAAACGTTATCATGATTCAAATGCAGTGGCGGCTGGTGGATTTTTTTTTGGGTAGGGCCAATCAATTTCAACAAACATCCTAGTACGATTCAATGCAAAAAAAAGGTATCAAAAACGCATTACTACTTTGCAGTTACATTTTTATCATTTATTCCAACACTGACATAAGGACATCTTATTCATACAATTCAGTATGTTAATATAACATACGACAGATCATTTATAAAGGAACTTTGCTCTTCTGTCCTTCTGAGTGGCAAACCTCTCAATGACCTTCTTATTGAAGTCAGGCATGTTCCTGACAAGTTTCTTCTCCATGGAGAGCATAGCCAGAGCATTAAGGCGATACTGTGTCATGGTGTTTCTCAGGAAGGTCTTGATCCTCTTCAATGTAGAGAAGCACCTCTCGGATTCAGCTGTTGTCATGGGTGTGATGATGAGGATGCTGAGGAGACTGACAGTCTCTGTGAAGGTGCTCTGAAGGTTGTTCTCCATGAAAAGCTGGTACATGGGCACTGCACCACTGCAAGCCTTGAACTCACTGTTCTCATAGATATGGGACAGTTCTGTTTTGAGCTTGTCCTGGTTCAACATGGGGTAAGCCTGCACTGTTGTTTCAAGCACCGACTCAGGGAACGTCTCACTGTGTTGTCGGAACAACTCTCCATGTGTGGCTTGCCTTGTACGCCGGTCTGTTGTTTTATGCTGAGTCCAGGAGGTTGATCTGGGCCCAGTTGTTTCACCAGGAGTTTCTCCGCCAAAGTCCTTCTCTCAAACGGGTCTTGGAGGAGAGATTTGATCGAGTTAGGGTTGAGTCTTGCAAGAGTAGCGCTACTAGTGCTTGGCTGTTCCATTGTCATGCCGTTAAAATGGGCTGTGAGAGAAGAGAAGTGGAGAGAAGCGAGAGACGAGAAGACAAGATCACGCGAGAACTGACATGAGCCCTGACGAGAACAGAGAGAGACACATGTGAACGTGCGCGCGCACACCATGGGCCAAATCAGTTTGGCCCTCCCGGAAGTCTTTTTTACAGCGCTGATTGGATGAATTGTATGTCATTCATGCTTGTAATCATATATCTTTAATCAGTGATTGGCTGTACTGCTTATTAGACCCGCCTTCCTTGGGCCAAATCCATTTGGCCCCAGAAAGTGCACGTGCAGCAGAGCAGCTGAGAGGTGCACTAGCAGAGAGTTCAAGGAGGAAAGCAGATATTTGGCGTAGTTATCCTATTTTACAAATATTACGGGTATATTCCATAGGTCAAAAACACACATATTGACAATTTTTAGAATTTTTAGAATTTTTAGAATTAATAATTTTATAATTATTATTATTTATTTTTATTTTTTTTGGTGTCTCAAGGTGGGTGGGGCCAGGCCCCGTGGCCCTCTATTGGCCGGCCGCCACTGTTCAAATGTAATCTTGTAAAATATACTTTTTGGTGAGAAACTTGAATAAATTCAGTTGTTTGAAAGATGTTTTCACAGCAATATAAAATAGATAATAGAGAATTATGAGCTGTTTAACTTCCTAACACTAGCTCTAAACAGCTTAGAATACATCATTAGAACTACTAATGCCAGGATTCTACTTTTACTATCCATCATTTCCTAATCACTTGAATTGTGTGTTTTTATGTAAATAACCACTATAGACGACAATAACAAAGTGAAAAGATAAAATTTAAATTTTAAAAAAAAACAGCAAAAATTATCTTTATCGGCTGATAATCGATCTGCAATCTGTATCTGTGGCAAAAAAACGTGATCGTTGCATCTATAAAATTTACATCTGCTCCCTTTCGTGAATGAACCCTTAGATGTTGGTTCTATGAATGTCATTTACAATCTCCACAGGTTGTCCGGTAAGAACAGGTAGATGATGGTGATGTATCAATTAGTCCAGGTCACACACACTCTCTTTGAGATACCACTCATTTATTAATTGAAGATGGTTTGTAAATCCTTTTGAATAGTGGTTACTAAATACAGAAAATAAAATAGAAACATATGCAGGTATTAGTAACATGTAGTAATAATAAACAAACAGTGTTATATGACATACACATGCAAGCATAATTAAATGCAAGCTAAACAGTTTAACAGGAGTAAAAGGAGGAGAACACAGCCTTCTTAACTATAAGGGAGCATCAACAAATAACAGACTCAGGCTCTCTTAATGACGGCCGCGTATGCACGTTCACTGCGCTGCTCTAACTTAAATGATTGTTGACACAGAAACACACAACTTATCATTCAAACTATTATAGAAACACGAGCATGAGCATTATAACATGATACAGGTGACTTTAGAATTATTATAGCGATGCAGATACTAAACAATAGACAACTATAACAAATATTCACATTCTCATGGACGCACAGGAAAGACCATATCAATAAATGAAGAGAAAAGAGTCCAGAAAGGTGCAACACTGATGCTGAGCTGAGTTGGAGGACAAAATGAGGCTTGTGATCTGTGCAGAAAGTGATTGAAATCACAGCACTGTCTGAACATGTGAAGACCATGCGCCAAGCCACAGACTATTGGTCCGTGCAAGTGAACAACGCGTGGGCTGATGAGGGGATGCTTTTGGGTTAAACTGCTGCACCTTCTGAACACTGCCGATCCGATCCGTGACTCAAAACCGTGATATGATCCAAGCTGTGAGATTTGTGATCCGTTGCACCCCTATAAATGACTACTACTGACAGAAACACATTGAAACACGTTCTGCGTGTTGATAATCCTAATACATCATGCTTTGGTGCGGTCAAAAAGTAAATAGAATATGTTACTGTCTTGACAAAGCGCTCCGGGATGCTTTCTAAAGTGTAGGTGCATAACAGTGGTACTGCTGTGATAAACCCTTTCCATTGTGCAGAGTTTACAGAGCACCACATTGTTGGATCTCTGTCTAAAATACTTCCACTCTTTAGAGGATCGTGGGCGAGTTGTTCTAGCTGCAGCCCGTTCTCCGGGGAATGCATGCTTTGACCAGTCGCAGACATTCTTTCGCCGCGCCGATGCACGTTATGCAAATCAACGTATTTTTGTAATCGATGACATTGATCACGTCGACGAATGGCCCCAACCATAGATATGGTCAAAAGATTGATTTTCTGTGAAATAATATGAGTTTAGAATCATTTATTACAGATGTGTTCCCATTACTGTTTTTGTCTACTTCATACATATTCTCTTGTTCTTATTGTTCAACATTATTTTTTCCTCCTTTGTGTAGTTTTCATTGAATAATCTTTATTTTACATTTATATTCACGGTTTTTATTTTCTATGACTGAATGTGGTTTTAAATCTGTTGATGTTCTCATTAAATTAGTCGACACAAAGAGATGCTTTGACTCATCATTTGAAACTGTTTCCATGAAACAATATTTGTTGAGCTGTTTTAATTGGCAATCTCAGCATTAACGTTGTTTTAGGACTAAGTCGTGAGCTAATTGGACTCATTATCATTAATTATCTTACACCAGTCAGATCATAAATTACCTTAGTAGTTAAAGCCCACACAGCAGCTTTGACTGACATTTTAAAATGTTCCTAAAGAACGAAATTAATCAGTGTATCAGAGTCTTTTAATATTGATTATCTGCCAACCAAAAGCAGTATTGTTTTTGTTGATGTTTTTCTTCATATCACAAATCCACAGCGCACTGAGGCTCCACAGAGAGACACTAAATGACTACAAGCTCTCTGGTCTCCTCTTCTACAGAATCCAACGAGCACATCTGAACAAACTGAGCAGCTTCTCCCAGAGGTCAAAGGTCACAGTGTCCCTTTAAACTGAGGATTTAACAATGAGTCCGCAACTTTATATTTCAGCTTTTTCTACAACAAACTTCTGTCAGTAAAAGTCTTAATACACAATAACAAAATCTGAATTTATTGTAAATAATGAGATTTTATTGACAAAATAATATTTACATAAATGACTTGATAAAGTAGCATGTTGCCATGACAACAACATTACCCAGTTTCTGGTTATAACGTTTTAACAAGTTCCTTTTCACATTCAAATGCAGTTTATATGTTATTACTACAAACCAAATGATTGATTTTGACATGAAATGTTTATTGTTCCAACAACAAAAGTTTATCTCCTTAATCCCAGAATATGTTGGGATAAAATAAATTACCAGCTATTGGGAAAAAGTGGAATATAATATTAAACAATTTTTGATAAGTTTTGAGGTAAATATTGGGGTAATTTGGCAGTAATTCAATGAACATTTCAAAAAGTTACTTGCTAATTATTACCTAATTACCATGAAATTTGCGGTCCAGTAAAATTAAGTGTTTTTCAACATACTATGTGACTTTTTTTCATAAAAGTTTTCAACATACTATACCATAACTTTATTTCAGGAAATTTTTCACCATGCTATAGTATAACTTTTTTTCACGACATTTTTCCGACATGCTATACCATGACTTTTTTCACGAAATTTTTCAACATGCTATACTATGACTTTTTTTTCACACAATATTTCAACATACAATACTATGACTTTTTTAATGAAATTTTTCGACATACAATACTATGACATTTTTTTCATGAAAAAAAATTCCATAATAACCTTTCAGCATATTGTAATTCAAGTGTTCCGAGAGAAAACTAGACTTCTGCACCTCCTCATGGCTCTGTTTTCAGGCTTTTAGAAAGCTATCCCGTGACGGGAGACTTTGGCCAATCACAGGTCATTTCAGAGAGAGAGAGCGTTCCTATTGGCTGTGCTCCTGCTGGTGGGCGGTGGTTGGCATTCCCTCAGCAGATCTCAACATGGCTGCCAGGTCACAAACTTTCTCATTTTACAGCTAAACAGTACACTACAAGATGTTCCTGAAAACATTTGAGGAGAGAAATAGGCATTACAGTAACAGAATATTGATTCATATTTGATCAGCGCTGCCTAGTTTGACCGTTTGGTCAGAGTTCGCAAGTGATTTACAGCTGGCTCTCATAGACTGTAGATGGACAGCAGACCTCAGATCAGCTCTGACTGCTTGTTTTCCTCCAGTCTGTAAAATCTTGCAAATGCCGTTAGGAGCACCAGAGGACACAGAGGCACATGATTTTTTTCAGGTTACCTGATTCATGCACTACTGTCAGGATATAGCGACCGTTTTATAAAAATAACTTTTTTTAATCATATTTGCTCCAATCTCGCCTACTTCAGCTTTAAGTGGGCATAGAGCTCTTTTAAAAGGGAGGATCAAGCTGTGTTTATTACTCAAAACTTCACTCACACTCACATATTTTTTAAGATATTCATCTTTGAAACAAAATTATCTGTATGAAGGCAGATTCAGGGCAGCTGGCTCAGAAAAATATGATGTCATCAGTTGGTTAAAACTTTGCATTGAGCAAAGTTTGAATAAAGTTGCACGGTCAGCTCCAGGGTATGACAGTGTTTGATGCCTATGTTAAATTTATACTTGAATCAGTATCTGTAACAAAGTGGGTGAGATAACACCATTTGTCCCCAGCATTGCAACATTTCATATTAATTTAACCATGCTTGTTTAGTCATTATTTAGCCACAATTCCATCAACTGTAACTTGCAGACACATTCTATCTCGGGTTTGTTTGTGTTTGGCAGTAAGTTTGGTTACAGAGCATACGGTAGACAACTTTTTGGTTAAATTAAAACACTGACCAGCATTGTTAAGTTAGTTAAGTTATTCATTTCTTTCTCGCATACTCACCATACTTACCATGTGTTCCATAGATAGAAGGAGGAGGCACTTCTTCTTCTTCTTCTTTGAAGTTTATTGGCGGTTGGCAAACAACGATTTGGTGCATTACCGCCACCAGCTGGTATGGAGTGTGGATCATTCTGGCTAATAATTACTATATCCAAAAAAAGAAAAAAGAAAAGAAACAACCTCATATTTTTCCAATCATATTAATTTGTCTAAGATACTGAAATAATGTTCTATAACTCATTTAGTGAGTTCTTTCGTAGAATATCTATTAAATCAAAGTGTACTTTAATCTCTTTGAGGCCTTGAGTCAAATGCCTTCTTTCTTCCTCATATCTCTCACAATGCAATATTACATGCTCCACCCTTTCTCTCTTGTCCACAATAATTACATTTACCTGTGTCATGTTTACCTATTTTAAATAGTGTGCTGTTTAGTCCAGTGTGTCCAAATCTAAGTCTTGATATGATTGTCTCATCTCTCCCGTTCCTTCCTACACACCTCATTTCTCCCACTTTCCTTTGAACTCTGTAGAACCATCTTCCTTTCCTCTCTTCCTCCCATTGCTTCTGCCACCTTTCCCTCAGTCTCTATTTAATAATACTCTTCATTTCTGTTTTGCTGAAGCTAACTGTCAAATCAATATCGTTATTTTTTGTAGCCTTCTTTGCAATCTTATCTACCATTTAATTTCCTTTGACCCCTATGTGTGCTGGTATCCATACAAATACTACTGTAAGCCCCATCATTTGAATTCGGTATAATGTTTGTTGTATTTCAATCAAAATGTCTGGTCTGCTGTCTGAATGACTCTACTGTAAACTAACTAGTGATGAACTTGAGTCTGAGCAAATGATTGCTCTCAATGGTCTGGACTCCTCTATCCACTGCACTGCTAACAGTTTTGCAAGCATTTCTCCTGTGTAAACTGATAAATCATCACTGACCCTTTTCCCTACTTGGATATGAAACTCTGGTACAATAAATGTGACTCCTATTTTACTAACTAAACTCTTTGATGCATCTGTGTAGATCTGAATCTTAACTATGGTAACTATCAATATATGCCTGTATGGTTTGTGAATTGATAATAAACCTCCTATCCTTGTTCTTCTTTTCTAATAATGTAGGATCTACTGCGATATCCAAGGTGGTATTGCTGGTAATGGTACTGTTGGACTAATGTTTAATTGATCTATTTCAAATTATTTAGCTTTCTGGATCACTGTCCATCCAAAGCTTTTTGTCTTTCTTTTCCTTTTCCCAACAAGGTTTTAAAGTGTCTTGTGCTGGATGATCTTGATTATGGCCCTGTAAATTAAACCAATAGCTAAGTGATAGCTGTATCCTTCTCATTTCTATCTGTAATGCTGCTATTGGAGTCGTCCTAAATGCACCTGTACATAGTCTCAGAGCCTGATATTGTATGGTATCCAACTTTTTTAAAGATGTGTTTGCTGCTGATCCATATACTACACTACCATAATCTAATGTTGATCTAATTAACCCACTGTATATGGCCTTCAAAGCAGTTCTATCTGCACCCCATTCGCTTCCAACTAAACATCTCATTACATTCAGTACTTTCTTACATTTGTCCACTAATTTCTGTATATGTAGTGTATGTATATGTATGTAAGTGTTTCACTCTCTCCAATTCTTGATTATATAATTTTAACTTTATCTCATTACCAGTTCTTCTCCTTGTGAAGAACATTGTCTTTGTTTTATCAACTGAAAATTTAAATCCCCATTTATATGACCACGATTTTCAGAATCCCCTCTTGCAGTTTTTTTTACAATGAATTCCATATTTCTTCCTCTTTTCCAAATTGCCCCGTCATCTGCAAACAGCGAAAACCCCAACCCATTCTCTAAGTCCTTAAATACATAATTTATCATTATTGAAAGTAATAAAGGACTTACTATGCTACCTTGAGGTGTTCCATTTTTAACACCAATTTTCTCTTTCCTATTCTTACCTGTATTGATCTTTCTTGTAAAAAATTCTTGATCCATTTATACATTTGACCTTTGATACCTAATTTACAAAGTTTGATTAATAATCCCTTTCCCCACATCATATCATATGCCATAATGTGCTATGGGCATTAAAATCCCCACAACATATCACTTTCCCTGCTAGATTTACAGAGAGTTCATCTATTACTTCTATTGATAATCTTTTACATGGATTGTAAAAGTTAATTATTTTGATATTCCCTTCTTTTGTCCAAATTTCAATTATTAAATATTCTAGTTCTATTCCTTTCCTCAAAACTCTATATTGTATTCCTTGTTTTACAAATATATTGCACCCTCCCCCATTCCCCTCCTCTCTATCTCTGCGTATACTATTGTATCCTTGAATAACAAAATCTAATTCCGGTTTAAGCCAAGTTTCTTGAACACATATGATTTCTGGTTTATTTTCTAAATGTTTAATGCATCCTTTAAACTCTTGTCCATTTGCTATTAAACTTCTTGCGTTCCATTGTATTATTATCAGGTTATTCTTTCATCTGACCCTCCCGGCTTCCCGTCTGTTTCCAGTTTTTTGTTAACATGCTCTCATGATATATCTTTTATACCCCAAAATTGTTCAGCTCCTCTCACAATTATTTTGATCTTATCTGTTTTGTGTTTGACTTGGTCAGTACAGTTGATTACATAAGCTATGAACAAGATCAATTTATCCCCTGTCAATGCTGTGTCAGATATCTCTCTTGCCTCTTCTCTCAAAGTTTGTTTTTCCATTCCTCTTTGTCCTTGTACTTTCTTCACTGCCTCGGCATAGCTTATGTTGTTAACTGCTTTAACTTGTTGTATTTCTCCAGCCCTCTTCCTGATTTAGCATCCACCATATGTTACCCTATGTTGACCACCACAGTTACATTTCTGTTGCACATTTTCTCTGCATTCCTCAATTCTGTGATCCACTCCACATTTGGGGACACTTCTGCTTTCTTTTGCACACCGCTGCTATGTGCCCGTATTTCTGACATTTATAGCAACGGAGCGGTGGAGGAACATAGGGCCTGACTGGGAAGCTCATGCATCCGATTTTCACTTTTTCTGGAAGTACAGATCCCTTAATCTCCAAAAGAACAGACAAGCTCTCGACCCTTTCACCATTCCATGTCCTTAGCAACCTCTTCAATCTACTCACCTCGCCCCCATAGATACTCCTTTTGAGTTTTTCCAAATCTTCATCAACAGGAATACCTGTAATCACTCCTCGTGTCACTCTGTCTCACCCAGCACCTTTATTTCACTGACCATTTTCTTACAAATGTTTTCAACACGCAGAGCTTTGTTTTTCTGTTCTTCTGTTTTACATATTATCAACAAGCTCCCATCTCTCAAGACCTTGGCCATTTCCACATCTCCTATCTTCTTTTTTAGCTCTCTCGATAGTGCAATTGGGTTTAGATTAATATCCTTGTCTTCCATTCTGAATTTAACGATTTTAAAATCCTCCCAACTCTCCTGCCTTCATCTGAACTGTTCTCATCTAAGCTTCGTTTATTGCTTTGATTCGCAAACAAGCACATTTCATCCATCCTGGTTCTTCCCCCTCCTCCTCGCCATCTCCCACTATAAACTGGAGTCCAATCACCCAAATCTAAGCCTATATCATTATCCTCTACCTCTACCTGGGTCGCTATCCTGATCCAGTCACAAACCAGTTTATGCCAACCGCAAAGTCCGATGTCCAGAAAATCGTAGTCAATAGCCGAAAAAAAGATCAAAACAATCAGTTTACGCTGATACAAACAAACGAAAAAGTAATTTTGTGATGTGTTCTGACCAATTGGAAGATATGACGACATGCATAGAAATCAAAACCTTTGTAATGACAACTTTTCACATTTTGTTCAAATGTAAGAATGCAAGCATGGTGAAAAATAGAAAAGGTACTTGCCAATGAATCATGTTTTAAACAGTAAGAACTGACAGGCCAGCCAATTTGTGGTTTATTAACAAGGGGTAATGTACACTGTAATATGAATTCATAGAAAAAGCTATTTATTCATGTACAAATTACAAATACATCAGCTGTTTTCTCCACTCTTTTGTTTAAATGTACAGAAGTTTCTTCTCTCCCATCGCTGTCCCATAGCAGCTTTACAACCTGGAAAGACTTTTCAGTAATAAGAGAAGCATGGAAAATAAAAATGCATTTCAGTCATCTCAACATACCCTACGTATGTGCTGAAGGAAGGAAAAAGTAAGGGAATACCAAGAAAGTCTTTTAGTTCTTTGTAAGACACATGAGACTCGGCATTGTCTTATGTCCCAGAAAACAACTAGTTTTATGATTGCATTTTACCATTCTTACAAAACAAAGACAAAATCCAACAAAAAGCTTATTCCAAAGGCTTTACATCATCAACTTTCTTTAGAACATTAAAATGTGCATATAACATGATTTGGTGATGCTGTAGTGTAGAAACAAGCTTTTCTTTATGGCAGACAGAGGAATGGCTGTAGAGGACGAGAAGGAGCAGACAGTTGGTCTCTTCACATAATTAAATATCCACAATCAGTTTGACTGGGTAGAAATTAACAACTGGATCCCCCAGCACAAGTCCATAGAGTTTGTTGATATGTCAAAATGAGCAAAATGGCCTCTATAACACACATAAAACGCCACTTAAAAACAAAATAAGAAACAAACTTAGAAAAGCAACAGACAAAACATACATTTTATACAATTCTGTGTTTCCATCCCCCACATAGGCACCACATATTAGATTAAGTTGAATCTTCATCTCAAGTAAATTACTGTTTGTTTCATGTTGTGTACACAGTGCAGAATATATGAGCTTTGATTAAGTAAGTGTAAGTGTGTGTGTGTGTGTGCGTGTGTGTGTGTGTGTGTGTGTGTACTTGTTGTATTTCTATACTTTTAAGGACCAAATGTCCCCTCACGGATTTAAAAAAAAAAAAAAAAAGTGATAAAGCTCTTGAAGACATACTAGTTCATCCAAACCTCTTTGGGTTTTTCATTTAAAATTTTGTATTAAGATGAGGATTAGCTTTAGGTCAAAGTTGTTTGGCTTTGATTTAGTATTTACCTCTTAATGTTAACAATTATAATTCTAAATGCATACATCATAATTCAACATAAATTAACATGACTCATCAGGGACACCATCAAATGCTGAGCCAAGTAAGAAAGTGATATGTAAGTTATTCATATCACTATAAATACATAGTGATATGAATAACTAAGGACTATAAATACATTGCTGGAAATTTTGTGAGGATTCTTTCAAGCAAACGCTAGTAGCGGGGCTCAAGGGATGACAATGTCGGCTGATATATGACATTTGTGATCCTCTGACTTTCCCTCTAGCGCCACCAACAGGTTGACATTTATGATTTTCAGTATCAGAATTATAATATTATAATTATAATATTATATAGTATAAAAATTATAATTTGTCCAAGACTTTGGTTTATGACTACACACTTCCAGAACTAATGACCTAATCAGCCTCAGCCGCGATTTATTTTTTGTGTTAATTAGCAAATGCTAGCATGCAAACATGCCAAAACTAAGATAGAAAAAATTGCAAACATTATACCTGCATGTGGCTTAACACTCATTGGCTATGTCCAAAATCACTCCTTATTTACTACCTGGCACATTACATTTACCCTTCGCCATTTTATGCGAGTTTCTGAATGTTATACATAATACCCTCCAAACTTCCTATTGGAATGAAAAAAAGCTGTCATGCTGGCATGTACGCTACTTTTTGGTAAATATTTCTCATGGTTGTATTAGGAGATCTGGTACAGCGCTGTCACTTAAGCTTAAGCCTTACTGCCAACAGTCTGAAAGTTGCTTCCAGTCTTCATGGTAAGCTAGGCTCTAACTGTACATAAAGCACAGACATGAAATCTTCCATCTAACTCTTGGAAAGAATGCAACTAAGCATATCCCAAAATGTCAAACTATTCCTTTAACCAAATATACCAGAGCAAGTTTCAATGTTAACAGTGTAGGATGTGAAAATTCATTAACAATTATACTGTTATACTTTTTTACAAAATTAGGCCTTAACATTGAGAGTATTTTGTAATATATAGGAAGGGTTTATTTAAAAATCTCCACATTGGAAAACCACTAAAATTATGAAAAACACAATACAACACAAGTACTCTAAAAAAAAAAAGTGTGTTGTAGAACAGAAGGGAATAGCAGGAAGTGAGTAAAAATACATGACATTGGTAAACAGCAGATCTGTATCTGCATTAGTGATTAGAATAAGGATTAGGTTAATTCAGAGGCAAGGTTCAATGTTTATGTTCTTGAGGTTTGATTTGCTTTAGAGTTTGGGCAAAGATTAATAAATTGCTTTTCAACAGTTTAAAGGTACACTTCCTGATTTCGTTATACGACTCCAAATCTCTAACTTTCCTCTGGGTCACTTTTGTTGATCAGCTGTGAAGTGTTTTGGGATTTGGGAGGGCTGCTGGACATTTTAAAACAAACCAGGGAGTTCAACTTTAAGGTTCGTGCTGAGGATTTTGCAGAGGCTGAATGTCAATGGACGTCCTCACAAGTATAGTAATACAAGCTTGTGCGTGTGGTTTTAGTGTCTCTTGTCACCCCCTAGTGTCCGTCCATGTTCACTGTGTGTGTTGATGTTTGGTGTGTTGCTGCCTCCACACAGTAGTTGGGTTTGTCAGAAACAGTGAAGCCCGGCAGACACAAACACTGATAGGAGCCCACTGTGTTGATGCACTTTGCATTTTTACACAACGACATCCGATTGTTTAGCTCTGAACATTCGTTCACATCTGTGGACAGAGGAGGACAGAAATGACATAAATACATGACAGACATGACAAAAGTTATGTTAGTTGTTCTGTGTTTTAGGTGTGTGTAACTGCCCTCTTACCAACACAGGCCATGTGGGTCAGGTCCAGGGTGTATCCATCAAAGCAGTCACAGGTGTAACCCTCCTGAACCCGGACACACCGACCGTTCTCACAGCCATTCAGTATCCCACACTCCTCTGCTTGCAAACCCTCAAATGCCTTGAATGGATCTGTAGCACAAAAACACAAACCAACTCCTGAACTTGCCTGAGAATCATCATGTTTTAAAGTTTTCTTCGGTATCAAAATAATCCAGTGATAGCTGTCTGTACATTCATGGGTACACTGCAAACAGGAGCTGATCAGAGATCATTCAGCACACTTTAATGGTGCCAATTTTCCAAAAGATGTAAACAAATATAGGCCAAAAAAGCCCCCACAGAGAGTGAGATCACAGTTAACTGACTCCATGGCAACGTTATACTGTACTTCCTGTACACTGTTCAACTTTTGAGTACACTGATCAAATACATGGTTTACATGAGTGGTGCTCAATCTCAATCATTTTCTACTGTGAGACATCAGAGACAAATGTTTTCTTTCCAGCTGAGGATTCAGCTATTGCAGGACTGGAATCACGACTATGGGAACTCATTCTAACATGATAGATTTATTATCACAAGATGGCAGTAAAGCGCTTTGAAATGAGAACACAAGTCAGTGTTTGTCATCAGAGAAGCTGAACCTGCATAATTATGATGTACTGCTGAATAATCAATTTGCTTTGCAGTTCACAGTGCATTTTGCTTCACTTTCAGCAGTTTGTAGAACTCATAACTGTCCAACCAACTGTAGATGCCCAGTATAATACACACTCAGATTCTCCACTGTATTCTCCATTGTTCAGTATGGTATGTAAGGGATAATGTACAGCGAGCCGGTCATCCCCTTCAGGGCAATGAGAGACCCCTTTGCTTCGCGTCGGGGTGCGGCATCGCCCTGTTGGGGATTCTTTCACAACAATGACCCGCTAGCTGTACATTACCCCGCTTATTACACGGCTACTTACTGAAGAAATCTATAATTTGACACAAAAACGGTCCGCCAGAGTCCGACATCAGCGCTGCGCCCATAGCAATGGTCTGCTATACATAGCAACGTTGCTTCATTTTGTCACAAGATAAAAGGTTAGGAGCCACTTCCTTTGACCGCTACCTGGATAAACTCTATATGTAACTTTTACAATTCTTTACCTTGACCACGTTACTAGCAAGAAGTTAGTAAAGACCCGAATAAAATCTAATTCTATAAAAACAATCCTGTGTTTCAGTGCTATTCCTCTGTTACTGTAAAGGATGCATAAAATACAAATACTCACGCTCCTCATTCTCGTAAAAAGGCAGGACAGTCTGCTGCTCAGGTGACGGTGAATAGTCTGGGCTCACTTCATATTCATGGACTGGGCTAGCAACAAGGGCATCATGACCGTACGCCCGCCGTCCGTCAAGGTTACACATGGATGCATAATCCTCTGAGAGAAAGACACAGAGAGAGAAAAGACAAAAAAAGTTCAATAAGAAATGTCAGGAGCTGCAAAATTCTTCAATAATTAAAAGATCTGAAAACCCAGAGATGACTAGTCGACTCATTAATTATTGGTTCCCCAGACTTGTTATGGCTCTATGTATGCTGAACATTTTTGTCTGTATTTTAGTATTGGTGTAAATGCAGCTATGGCTATAGGCAGGGTCTGAAATTAACTTTTTTTCACTTCCTGCCACTGTGGCAGACAAGTATTTTTTTTTTCTGCCACTCTGCCACAAGTTTTATCTGACACTTTTGAAATCTCTGCACTAAATGAAGGAATAACATTTTAGATCTGATGTCATTCAATGTTCAATATATTTCACATAAAAAACATTTTATACCTGGTAAATTACAGTGGTCGAATTACACCGTGGAGGGAGGGTAGTGTACACAGTACTTTACTGTACTTTGTTATTGACATCTATAGTGGTTGTATGCATAAAAACACACAATTAAAATGATTATGATTATTTAAATATTTGCTTTGATTAAAAAAATCTTGGCAAGCTGCTTAGAGCTAGTGTTGGGAAGTTAAACAGGTCATAATTCTCTCTCTAATATCTATTTTATATTGATGTGAAAACATCTCCTACAAACAACTGGTTTTATTCAAGTTTCTCACCAAAAACTTAATTTTATGAGATTTCATTTGAACACATGATATACCCAATAGTTTTTTTTCCTGAGCAGACTTTGAACGTCTCATAATAATAACTAAATGGCACCCCCGTTAACGTTAGTAGCTCCGCTATTTATCCAAGCAGAACTGTGCTGCCCACCTGCTGCTGACAGGCAACGTTACTAACTCTCCTCCTGCTGATTTCAACACGGGTTTGTTGTTCACAGTGTCGCATTATCAGGGAGAAGTAGGGTGCGCCCCTCAGGTTTAGTAGCGCCACGTTGTTGAGCGCTTTTTTTTTTCGGAGAGCATCAATAAGAGGAATCGATAGTCACAGAGACATGAGATGCCAAGAAAGTAGACAACTACGGTTCTCTACTCCCATCACTAGCATTTTCCCTGTCTGCCAACGTGGCGGGTGTCCTGATGATTTCACCTGCCACTGCCAACAATTTACCCACAGGTGCTAATTTCAGACCCTGGCTATAGGGAATAGGTGATGAAGAGACAGGGACAGTGATAGGGTGGCCAATATTAAAAATAAATCAATGAATTAAATTTAAATTTAATTTGCCATTGGTGTGTATGACTAAATTTAGTTAAACTCAACACATAATTCAGGGTTACACTCACAAACACTTGGTCTTTGGTATGAGGAAATCAAGTTTTTATGATTCCAGCAAATCATCTGGTAGTTTTTTTATTTTGTGTCTTACAGTCATCTCTGAGCTAAGAATTGCATTTACAATTAAAAGAATTGGCCCACTGTAATGGAAACATGTTGGCACCTCAAATGCTCAACAGCCACTTTACATGAGTGAGTTCCCTTGTGTCAGTGCTGGCAAACACTACTCATCAAACACAACTGGTACAACAGAATGTAAGACACATAGACATACATCATGATGTACGTGAGCCTGCGTTAACAGTACATATATGAGAGCAGTGTGTGTGTTGTTGTGTAGTGTGTACCGGTGTTTCTGGGTGGACACAGGGCACAGTCCATGCCCCAGGCTTCTCCATACAGACAGCAGCACTCTGTGTATGTGGTCTTCCTGTTGGGACCTAGCGGCCGCGTGCACGCCATAGCTTCTGTCAACGTCTGCCAGCAGATACCCAGGTAGTCTATCTGCACAGCCTCATGTTGCTCTGCAAACACACACAACGCATTACTACATAACACAGTCTTGCGAGTTATATGCTCTGCTTCCATCGAAATAGGTTTTTGTCAATTAATTGAAATGTGATTTATACTAAATACAAATAAATTAAGTAAATTTCCATGATTGGGCTAAAGCAATAAACTGAATCAATTTGTCAACATGTCATCATTCATTTGTATTGGCTAGAAATGTACGGAAGGCGAGTGACAATGGTAGTTAGTACGACAAGTTCAACATATTTACATTTAGTAGGCCTTACATTTAAGATTGTGATACTAAGATATTGAAATTTGATTTGGTCGGTAAGTAACTAAACAATTAGGCAACATAATAAACAAACAACAACAAAAAAGGGGTCGTGTCTGGAAGGTAACCCACAAATTGCAAAAACTTGCAAAAACTCTTGCAAGACTCGCTGCCTGATGACCTATCCTAACCTTAACCATTCCAGATCAATGCCTAAAGTTAACTATTCAAGGTCAATACCTTACCATAACCATTCAAAGTCAATGCCTAACCTTAACTATTCAAGGTCAATGCTAACCTTAACCATTCGAAGTCAATGCCTAACCTCAACCATTCGAAGTCAATGCCTAACCTCAACCATAACAGGTCAATGCATAACCTCAACCATTCAAGTTCAATGCCTAACCTTAAAGGGACTGTTTGTAGCTTTTTAAGTGTATAAATGTAGCGGGTCGCCACACATGCGCGCTCGCATATGCGCGTTCGCGTGTGGCCGCTGCCTCTCCTCCTCTGCCTGCCTGCCTTCACTCAGACAGAGCGCGCGTTCTCAGCTCGCTCCACCTTTAGACGTGAACGCGCGCTCACTCCACACTGCAGAAGAGTTAGTTTAGCTCTGAGAATATCTAGTGAATGTACAGTGGACGTTTGGGCAGAAATAAATGCTGCAGCTCCTCCAGACCAACAGAGGTTTCCCGTGTCTTGTGAAGTGACGGAGCTCCTCAGCGAGTAACGTTACCGTCTCGTTACCGACCGGGTGCCAGTGTCTCCCTGCTCTCCGGCTGCGGGCGGAGAGAGCAGGGAGACACGCTGCAGAGCCCCAGGAAAAGCCAACACTAAGATCAGATCTAAATCATGTTCATGGAGAGACCTTCGTCTGGTCAGCTAACATTACTGCCAAGCAGCTGAAATATAGAGTGATATTGTGGTTTTAGCTGACGTGTGTCACCTCACGGTTTTGAGCGATGCTCGTTCAGGTATATTTAGAGCGAGCAAGCGCGATCTCGACGCTGACTTTCGTTGATTTCACGGCCACAGGTGTCGCTGTTAAGAAGCATTTCTGAAAGTTACAAATAGTCCCTTTAACCATTCGAAGTCAATGCCTAACCTCAACCATTCGAAGTCAATGCCTAACCTCAACCATTCCAGGTCAATGCCTAACTTCAACCATTCAAGGTCAATGCCAAGTTTCATTAGTTTGTAAGCATCTCTAGCTCTTGAAAAAAAACGTCCTGTTTCATGGCAAATGATGTGTTGCCAAGGCAAGGGCGTTCAACGCACTATAACGCTTATAACGCATGAGGAATTTGGAGCAGATTGCTTAATGTAAGCCAAAGTTACAACAACTTCCTGTTTTTTTGCAAAAGATGCTTTGACTTTGAAAACTGTTAGGGGGGCGCTATTGAGGCAATTTGCCACCCCTGAGACCGAAGTCTGACATATGCCAACTTTCATAGCTTTGTTTGTAGCCAAGGCACCTCAAAAATGCGCTCAAGTTCTAAAAATAAAAGTCATAAACAATAATCCTTACAGTTTCAATAGGTCCTCGCGGACTGACAGTCCTTGGACCCCAATAATAATTAAAGCGGCAAGCCCTTGCATCTTCCCGTGCGTCCAGGCTACTGGCGGAACGCCGGTGGATATGGCCAGGCACAGTGAAACCGGACCACTGCTGAGAGCAATGATGCCTATGATGGTTTACTGAGATTTTATTTTTTAGGGAGTGATGCACAGCCTTGGAGTGAGCACTGCCAGAGGTGTTACATCAAGTCTAACCATGTAATTAAAGTATTAATTATTGGAAAGGAATTTGTTTTTGGGGCCAAAGTTTGACAATTTTTTGGCTGAAATATTGCGAAGACTAAATACAGAAACTAACATAACATGGGGATTGGAAGAATTTCCGTTATTTTTTGCAAGTTCAAGAATTTCCTGAAGGGACATTTTTAGAATGTGTGCATGGGATATAAAAAAAAGCCTTTCTTACCAGCCACCTCAGAAATGAAGACACAGCGGTTACTGTTGGGGTCCAACACCATGGGATGTGTACAGAAACACATGTATGAGCCATCTGTGTTCAAACACTGTCCACCAGCACACACTGACTCATCCAGACACTCATTGATGTCTACAGGAAAGAAAAGCAATCAGAGAAATTTAATGGATTTAATTCTTCATGTCAGCTGCACTTCATCGCCCTACATTGCCTTGGATCAATGCATTCACACAAACACACGCACACACACACATACAAACTATTCAGCTATAAATACCTCTTGTGCCGAAAACCCACTCTTGCCAACCAATTTAACTCCCACTTCCTCACAAATGCTTGCTCCTACAAAAACAGTTTTTGCAGCATCAACACACCAGTGAATGAAAACCATCTTAATGCTAGGTTAATTACATTTTTCAGGTTGAAGATTATAAAAAGTGATACATCTGTTTAACCATTGCTGCCATCTGTAGTGCCAGGCAGTAATTGCTGCAATGTTTTTACAGTTTTTTTCCCTTCATCACAGCTGTGTGGTAAAAGCTTTAATGTGTAGCACTCTTCACTGGTCTTCTCTTAATTTACCATGAAAGACCTTCCTGACTGGTGGATGTCTCTGGTGCGCATGCTCCAGAGACCTCAACCGCACCCTCAACCGCGATTGGCCGGGGTTTCAGGGCCTTAAGCAGGAAAAAGCGAATACTGCTTTTTTTCATGATTTTGAAACCTAATTATCGATATTTGTCGATTTTTTTAATCATTCAAATTTGGCTGGGTGGTTAATAACACATTTTTCTGTGGTGTGACAAACACAACACAGGTATTTTTGCTTTACCCATACTTTAAGGTCAACTTGCTAGGTTTTTCTGGAGCTTTCAACAGCATCTCACGGTCCTCACACACACAGTTTTTTCCTGAGCATTTTTAGGATTTATAATCTGTGCTTTCTTCAAATTTTAGAGTGAGAGTTAATTCTTGACCTTGAAAATAGTAGTTTAACAAAATAATCTAAACACAAAGTTCACTTACTAAGTTACTAAATTACTTAAGTTTTTTTCCGGACCAGTTGAAAAAGCTCCCTCTCTCTTTTCCTCACTTTTCCTGTCACTCTACAACCACAATCGTTAGTAAAAGGAGGGGAAAAAATGCACAAACGTTTAAAAATAATGGACTCCCACGCTTAAATATAAAATATTAAAATATAAAATCTGCAATCGATCACTTTGAGCAAATATGATAAAAACCTATATTTATAAAACTGTCTCATTTTACAGCTAAACAGTATACTACAAGATGTTTCTGAAAACATTTGAGGAAAGAAATATGCATTACAGTAACATAATATTGATTCATATTTGATCAGCGCCCCCCCCCCCCCATGACCCTGAATAGGATAAGCGGTTACAGATAATGGAAGGATATTTAAATATTTATAACCTTTTCACATTCTCCACAAACGGCTATAAAGCCATGCACTGTGAAAGTATTCTAGATATTCACTAAACTGCCACAGAAACGTTTTGAGGTTGCAGCCTGAATCCTGTTTTTGATAGCTTTGCAGCAAAAATATAACACTGTAATTCAAACAGGTATTAAAAGTAGATGTGCATTCCTCCTGGTTCAGACATCAGTCCAACCTGTGGTTGGTCTGCTGCCGTAGCTACTGTGCTCTATACCCTGCCCTGTCTGATTGGTGTGTTGTTAATGTAACAGATCAGCACAGCACTGGTCTGGTTATGGTGTTTCTAAGCTGCAGCAGGGAGAGCAGAACATTCAAACACACCATCAGATTTGACAGCAATTTATCAGCAAAGTTTTCAAAGGCAATGGAGGAACCTTTTTCTCTCACACACACACACACACATATGCATACACAGACAAAACACACATAGCATTTCTGTTTGCTGTGTATCACCCTGACCTCTGCACTCCAGTTTGGCAGCGTCGTAGTCCTGTCCGGTCTTGCAGTAACACTCGTAGCTGCCCACAGTATCCAAACAGAAGCCTCCTTTACACACCTCATGGCCAAACAGTGTACATTCATCTGCATCTGCAGGCAGAGAGAAGAGAGTTTATGTTGGCTTTAAAAGTGTTACGATGGAGAGCCAGGAGTAACTGTACTGTGGCTTTATGTAGAAGTACAATGGATCCATGTGGGATAGCTGTAACATTAACATATTTAGGTATAATCTCCATGTAGCATTAATGTAGCATTAGCATACAGACACAGATACATTATATCATCATCCTCATATCATTCTCTCTGCGTCACCTGTCTGATAGTGCTCCAGGAAACAGATACACCATATGTATTTCCATGGAAACCATATCAGCAAACAAAGTGTGTTAACGTTTATAATTAAGTAATTCCTTATAAACAATAACAAAAGACAATTGTGGTTTCATATAGAACATGTTTTTTTGGGGTTTTTTTAACCCCGGGCTGCTGCGGTAAGGACTCAGCCTTGGTACGTGGGATGCCAGCCCTACCAGGTGAGCTACCGGGGCGCCCACACAGAACATGCTTTAGTGTTTGCATTGAATGTTTTGATCAACGTTGTCTCCGTGCAACCCGTTCTCACTCCCAACTCTAATATATATTATATCTATTATAATATTAATTCATATATTAATTACAATTAAGTCATTAATTAATTGACACACAGCGCTGAGCTACATCTCAAATTAATCTTCAGGTTCCCAGCTTTCAGACGTCTATGTGACATATACTGCTGACCTGCAATCTCCCCCTAACGACCCCCTGTTCCCCTAAAAAAAAAGACAAAAGCGGGTCTAAGTGGGTCTCAGAGGGTTAAGTCATGTACAAGTAGCTTAGTTTTACCTTTGTAGCTGTCAGCTGTGGGGACTCCATACAGTACGTCTCCATTGGGAATAAAACCTTTTCCGGATGGACACATCTGATTGAGCTGATCTGAAAGGGAACCAACATGGAAGTTTGGAGGGTAAGAGTCCATCGTGCACTGAGGTGTGTTTGCGTGTGTGTTTGCATAGTATATTCTGTAAGGTAAACTTAAACTGTGAATGTTTGGTCATGGTAGGTGCTTCCTGACATTTTGTTACCAGAATAATACAGAAGAACAGAAATGGACTCGTTCTTGGCTAGGAACAATTGCAAGGCAATCATTGGAGACTGCCGTTACTGCCACCCCTCTCCAACTACTGTCCTAAACTGGCCACTCAGTCAACTTGGAAAATGTGTTGCTCTGACCACAACTGTAGATCAACTTTAAGCCAGCTTTGAAGAACTGAAATTCTAAACTATATCATTAATCCACATTAACTCCATAAAAGTAGTCCCACGAATAAAATAAGAACTTCTTGGTGGAAACCTGGCTTAAGGTATTAAAATGATGCTTTTAAAATCTTGTGGTATACTGTGTTACTGAAATATAGCCAAAGGGTGTGTCTAGTAAAAATACTGAGATACTAAGAGTGTATCTGTGTTTTATCGTCCAGCTTCTTTTCTACTTCTTCCTCCTCCTCCTCCTCCCCTTACCCACCTGTGCCGTTGACAGGACAGGGATACACCTCACAGTTGTCACCCCATCCAGCTCCAAGTGTGCAGCAACACTCCTGCAGGGTGACATGGCTGGTCAACACACTCTCACACAGGTTCTCATTGCTCAGATGATAGTAGCACTCCTTACGCTCCACTGATGACACTGAAAGATGAATAAAGGAAGAGAGGGAGAGAAGAAAGAACAAATGAACACCTGATCCTCGAGTTGGCCTCAAATCCAACAAGTTGTTTCTGTCATACTTGGTGCTCCTTATGTGCAATGCTGCCAGAGAGATAAAAAAAAAAAACTTTCTTCAAGCTGCATTGCACACAATAGAAGTTTTGAATGTACCAGTGAAGTTTTTCATTTCTCATCAGAGATTTTCCCAACTGATTCAGAGCAAGATAAGGTGTAAAGTTCTGAAGTGAAATAGTTCGGCTGTGGAACCACCTGGTCCAGTTGCCAGAGGAAAGGCTGAACAAAAAGATCTTTAACTGGGACACAGCACCCATGGTCAAGAGAGGGATCTGCAATATTTTCTCTTTCTGATTTACATTTCATTTTCAGGAATAATTTGCAGTGTAACTTAAATATAGTCAAACAAAAACTACTAAAGCTCCATTAGGAACAATGGAAGGTTGAGATTTGGAATAAGCCAAAACTCAGAATCTACGTTCAAACCAAAGAGGATTATTACACTGAACCGTATATCAAATATAATTTACAGCGAGGGCAGAGGTCCTTACAGGTATGTGATCAGTTAAGAACTGCTACCTTACAGCTGGCAATTGAAGTAGGTAGATACAAAGGTACACCTGAAGAGCAGCGTTTGTGTTTTTTTATGATCTTGGTGTGTTTGAGGATGAATTTAATTTTATGTTCCATTGCCCTATGTACAGTGACTTGAGAAATCATCTGTTCAATTGAGGAACCCGGATCTGTTTTGGTTGTTTGAAGGTTATATGTTGAGTTGGCTCTTTAATGAGGAGATATTTGTCTTACCAAGATTAATATAAAATGCATGGGAACTAAAACAAAGAACACTGTATCCGTCATAATAAGACCTTTTTGAAAGGGAAATTGAATGTTTTGACATTTTCTTATTTTCTTTCTTTCTTTCTTTCTTTCTTTCTATGAATTTGTAGAACTGTATGTTATGACTGATCATGTGGCTTCTTGTTGTTGTCCAGTGTCTTGTAAACCCATACGGGCTGGGCACGAAATGGTGCAGGACATTCAAATAAACAAATCAATCAATCAATCAATCAATCAATCAATCAATCAATCAATCAATCAGTTAATATAAAAAACTTGATTATGTGGTTTGTGTGTATGAAGCATCACTGTACATGAGTCAAGAACTCAGTAGCAACCTTCAGAATTGAGACTGAATTAACTATTGGCAATCAATTTTCCTGTTTCCCTTCTGTACCAATGAATGTGTTAACATTACATAATTTTGGAGCCCCTTGAGGTATTAATTATCGTTACATATTTAGGTATCATTTAATGCATTTATGCTACACTACTGTATGAAGTTTGTGTACCTCAATTTACTGACTTGTATGGAGAAATGACAAAAAAAACATGTAAACACCCTGATGTCTTCATTTGTACAGAAGCTGAAGGTGGGTCACCTGTGGCGATGGGCTCACACTTGGCGATCATGACGTTGTAGTCCTGGCCGCTGGGACACACGCAGTGGAAGGAACCATCAACATTCACACACTGGGCTTCTCCACACACGCTGCTCAGCAGCTCACACTCATTAACATCTGTGGAGAAGGAACACAAGAACATGTTGATAAATGTTATTTTGAATTAATCTGGTCATTGGTCTATTAACAATCAAGACATAATATGATTGTGCATCAAGTTTGCAAAGTGGACAAGAGGTGGGCAAGTTCAGTAGCTGTTGCAAACAGGATGAAACAAGATAAACATGAAATATGTTTCTCCCCATCCTGCCCCAGATACGCCCCAAATACTCCCAAAATGTTCCAAAGCACCTAGCACCTCTAGTGGGCCAGCATTTCAATGAGCTACACACATTATCCATTAATTTTTCGCGATGATATACTGTGTATACGTTGGGGTGACTACAGTAAGTGAGTGATGCATTACGTTTGGCCGAGCAGTTTCCACATTAATACGTTGGTTATTGTTGCATTTGTTGGACAAATTCATTTTAAATGTGGTATCAATGGCGTGTTGAGTAGCACATCTTGACGTCAAAATGTACAGCCTCTGTTTTTGTGGCAGAACAACAAATTCTTCCGACATTTTGGTATTCTTTATCTTATTCTCTTTATCTTTAAATTCACTTTACACGACTGGTATGGCACAAAGATGGGAGAAGAGTTTTCATTCAAAAACCCTTTGTCACCTAGAGCTGACTAATGTGTTCGGCAGTGCGATTCAGTCTTACACCATGTCTCCTCTTTGCCGTCGGTGCAGTGAAAGCAGCACATCAATATTGGATGCGTTCAGCCACAGTATTGCTTTGCAGTGCTCACGCAGGAAGAAAATAGATTTGAAACATAAAAACACTTTGGGTCATGGTTACATCGTGGTTACGCCACCCAAAGCGCAAGTGAAATGCGAACCTCTACAGGTACGTGGCCAGAGTAGACAGATGTACTGAAGCGCATCTGTTACGTCAGATGCGCAGGAGTCAGACAACTGAAAGAGATGTGTCCGTCACAGCTGTAGCAGTCAGTCAATCGGTCTGTACTGATCTATAAATGAATGGGCGATTCTTCCAGTAGGTGATGAATCTGCAGCCTTGATTTTAGATTTGAGAAGTGCTGCACCAGAGCACGGTGCCATGATGCATGGTCATCCACTGTGTTAAACCTTGATTAAATAAATAACCACCCACTTCTACACACTTTAGACTGGTCAGTTATATCTCAGTATTCTATTTGTACGGCAGATGTCAGATTACAGGGGCTCATGTTTTGTTAGTGAAATGCGTTATAATGCACTGCAAGAAAAGGCATCTACGGTCTCACATCATCTACCCTAAGATGTGATCAAACACACTATGATGTGATATAGCAGAATTCTGACTGAAATAGTCTTATATTGGTCCAGTCATATAAACAATTTCAACAAACTATAATTGCTTGGATTATTCATTTGCTCTTATTGAACAAATGCTATTGTAGCCTAAATCTGATACACGACCGCATGCGGTGGTTATTGTGCCCATAGATATAATATGTAGGTCACTGTGTGGCAACATTAAAGATGCAACATTTGCAGAATGAATTTGGACTGTAAGTATCCTCACAAACAAAAACTCAGACCAAATGATGAATAATCAAAGACTGTATTTTTGAATTATGATTATTCACTAATTATATTTGTTTCTTGATCACTCCATGAGGTAAGAAACCTGAAGAGAAGAAAAATCAAAGCAAAATCCATTTGACTTGATATTTGGCACACTTGATTCTGTTTGGCATGGGAAGCAAAGGCGGTCTGACCAAGTAAAGGGGACTCTGGCCTGATGTCTTGAGGTGAAGTATAGCTAAACACACTAGAGATACACAGATTTACACATTCAAGAGCTTTTCAAACCATCTCTGTGACAGCAGAATCACACAGCAAGGGGGAAAAAATATGATATTCTTTGAAATAGTGAAAAAGGACAAAGATGAACCCTACTGAACTATCTTTTTTTTCTATTTCAAGCTTTATTTATCTTAAGTCAACTGAGCCATTTCATTTGGACCTGCATGGATAGTGACAATATCTCTTCTGCTAGACCAATTAATAATTATAATTTCTCCAATGGACCTTCCAAGAAGAGTAGACCGAAGTTGCTGGAAGGTGCAAAGTGACTTAATACACTAGTTTGCATAGAATATTTTGCAATGTGCTCTCACCATCTTGGCTGAGCGATGGGACGTGGGAAGTGTGAAAGGGAGGAGTAGCACTGTTACCTCTTTGGATTAGAGAGTAAGAACTTCAAATAAATGTGTGAATCATCAGCTATATTGCCAAATCTTTGGCCATGAAGGCATTATCATTTTCCTCAATGTTCAGACAAAGTAGCTCGATGGTTTGCTCAATGTTTCAGAGAAATACATTTGCTGGAGCTGCTGGAGTTTACAGTTGCTAAACCCAATAATAAAGATGTCAAACTGGTAATGTTGCTACAAAGACTCCTTGGGGAGAATGAAGAGGATGAAAGAAGAGAGATGGGAGAGAAGAGAGAAGGGGAAATCACAGGAGGAGAAGGAAAGATATAGAGAGTAGAGATAATGAAGCAGTGTAAAAGTAAAGAACAGGAGAGAGGAAACCAGAAAAAAAGTTGGCTGATAAGAGGAAAGGAATAGATGGAGGGGAAGGAAGACAGAGAGACTGTACACATTCTGAATGGTTAGTGGTACACCACCACTCTTGGTTTTCAAGGATTGTGTGTGTGTGTAAGTGAGTCCATCTGTGGTAGCCGCAGTGACGGTTTGGCAGTGAACAGGAGGCAGCTGGCTGGACTGAACTTCTGTGGGGCCCAGCAGCACTGCCAAAGGACAGATGGGAAGTGTGTGTAAGTGTGTATAGAGCAAATACTGTATTGAGGTATGTGAATAAGAGTGTACTGGTAGTTCTGTATTTTATGTGTCTGTGTGTGTGTGTGTTTTGGTGGGTTAGTCACTGGGAGACCTTTTGTGGGGGAAGTTTTCTATCATGGTTCAGCAGGGGGAAGTCTGCTCCAACAGTCCTTCCTGCTGGAGGAAAGCACACTAGATCGGAGCTGCAGAGGCCCAGTTAATGTGGGGAAACCGCCATTACCCATCAGCTCAGACTCATTCCAAACCAAACTTGAGGAAAACCGCTGATTTTCAACATTAGTTCCATGTATTCCTCGTTGGGATAGTGTGTCTGCATTGCTTGGCAATGTTGCTTTCAATGATTATCTGAGAGAAACAACTAAGGTCACAGCAGGGTTAACACCCTAAATTCTCCAAAAATGGTTGGGGCCTTCATTTACCTCAACGAAGGAGAAAACCAGGCCTTTTTTGAGATGTATTATTAGACTAGAAAAGTCCAGACTGTATGAAGAAAAATTATATGTCCACTTCTGTTCACAAATTGCTTTTAAAATGTTTCAGTTTCTTTAAATGTTTTGGTACATCTTTCAGTAATATCAGTAATAGCTCAAGTTGAAGATATCAAAGGAAATCAGGTTGTTTTTGAAGTTGAAGCACTACAAAACGTCAAAGTGGCAGTTGAAACATACATACTGAAAGAACTTGAGGTGGCAGTTAGGATCGAATTGCTGAAAGAAGTTGAAATCTTGGAACTGCTACATAAAACTGAAGTGTCACCTTAAGTGTAAGCAGCAAGTGAAGTTAAGGTATCAGTTGAAGTGAACGTGCTGAAAGGAATTTATGGTGCTTGTTGAAGTGTAAGGATAAGTGTAAGCAACACTGTAACGTTCAGTATTCCACCTCCAGGGGCAGCCGCCAGAGATCAAAATCTAACCAAAATATCTTGGAAGATGCGTTAGTAAAAGTTCCCATTTACCCAAATGCAGTGATGTTACAATCTTTGGCAATGTGGTTCCAGCCGCGGCCCAATGGCTATCCAAGCCCCAACATAGAGACTCTTGAGGAACTGCTATGGATGAGCCATCCCACATGTTAATTGGAGGTATACATATACAGTATACCTAGAGAGACTTTGCTTACAGTGGGAATGAGGGTAGTGCAAAAGATAGTGTGCAAAACCAGCATAACAGAAAGTTACATGTCAGTTATTTATGGCGGAGTGTCGAGGATGAGTTGATTCTCACAGTCTGAGTAAAGAAGCTGCTCTGTAGTCTGGTGGTATGACAACGGATACTTCTGTATCTCTTGCCAGACAGCAGCAGGGTGAACAGGCCAGCCCTACCACCAGAGGGCAAAGCTTCACCAAAATGTCTGGAAAGTTGCTTTAGTGACACCTATGTTCCTGTCTGCCCAGGCACAGTGAATCTCAGGTGTTTCATCGGACAGCGACATGCTGCTTCATTAGTGCAAGTTACCCCAACATCCAAAAATCAGAGGAGGAAACTTCTTTGTTGCAGACAGCAAATGTAAACATCATATTTGACAATGAACACGTAGTGATAGATGCGAGGCTGGTGTGGAGTGTTTAATTTTCTGTGAAGTATTGTTAAATTTTGCAGCTTGTTTGTCCTTAAATAAATGTATTAACATCATTTACCAGTTTTCTGTCTATTATTTGCAAACTAAAACATTAAGCTGGACCTGGACTGTAAGCATACAATTTAAAGTTTATGTGGGGGTCTGATTGTATTCACATGCAAATACACTATAAAACAATATACTACAATACTTCCATCTTAATATACAGTATGCATACCAAAACCTCAACACTTACCCACACAGTCTTGGCCATCCTGGGACTCCTGGTAGCCTTGCTCACAGAGACATTGGAAGGAACCCAGTCTGTTCTCACAGAAACCACGAGGGCCACAGAGTGTCTCATTGAGCCCACACTCATCAATATCTGGTGAACAAACAAACAAAGCCAAGACAAGTCAACATGTTTTTTCCTCGAATGATTTTTTGTTTTCTTTGTGATTTGTTCCTTCCTTTCCCTCTGTATTATCTGTTTCTCTAACATCTTATTTTATTTTAGATGTTTTCATTTTAAAACACTTTAAATTGCACTATGGTGTATGAACATCTGTTTCAGAAATAAATGCTAATTCCAGATGGAAACTCACATACACACACACAAACACACACACACTCGGCATTACACAAAACGTATCCTGTGTTTTCCTAAGCCTTCCAAACAGATCAAAGAAGTGACATGAAAGGTGAAAATTGAAGGGCAGTAGATTAAACAGAATAACCTTGCAATTGAAGCAGCTGGTGTAAAAAGTGGTAAATAAGACACAAATGAGCTGGTTTCATAAACACACTTGAGTCACACTCATCCCCTTACATAAATCAGGCAGAGCAACAAATATCCCTCCTCGTCTAGACAGTCAGCTCAAAGGCTCCCGTCTGTTTCTTTTCCTCTCATTTCTTTCCCTTTCTCTCTGTTTTTTTCTGAGGCAGGAAATGGCATTAAAACAGCTCTGGCACAGGGGCCAAGACTCATGCCATGATGGAAAAATAGGAGCAGCACATATATGAAAGAACTTGAAGATTTTTTTCACATTTTTCTTTCTTGTTTAAAATGCGTGATATAGAGGGTAGAAATGGAGGCATGGACATAAGGATGCAGACAATGACAAAGGAAAAGGGGATGGAAGTAAAGAGAAATAAGTGATTGACCATCACTTTAACATTTCTTTTCATTTGCAAACATTTTTTCAGCGTTGATACTGAAGCAGAACTTATCTTATCTTCTAACATAGCATACAAACGTGCTCACAATGATAATACTAACATGCTGATGTTTAGCAGGTATATGTTAATCATGTTCATCATCTTTGTGGTAACCTCTAGCACTAAACACAAACTGCAGCTGAAGCTGATGGGAATGGCATTCATTTTGCATACATTTGCTCATAAATCAAAGTATATTGCATTTAATTTCATGGTTTATTTGATAGGGACAGATACAGTGTACATAGACAACTTAAAAACGGCTATCTGATGCAAGTATCATAGTGCTTTTAGCGGATGCTATTTTGCAACATCTGTCCCTAGAAGGGCTTATGCCTCCGCCAACCAGTCAAGTTGCCGCTTACATCCAACATGTCATCACTTCATCATTTTATCCTATTAGACATTTGTGTGAAATTGTCATAATTGGAAAATGAATTCTTGAGTTATGGCCAAAAACAGTTTTGTGAGGTCACAGTGACCTTAACATTTAACCACCAAACTCTAATTAGTTCATTCTTGAGATCAAGTGGACGTTTGTGACAGATTTGAAGAAATTCCTTCGTCCCTGAAATATTGCATTCATGAGAATGGGTGGGACGGACGTACAGACGGCGCCGGCGCAGAGGCATAATAACACATCAGTGAGCCACACTGTTGCACTGGGTGACATGCCCCTTCATTACTTTACAACTTCTCTTATGATTTGGCGCTATATGAAAATAAATTCAACTGAATTGAATTTAACGCACACACTGTCATTCATTTTGACTCATCCCACATACACTGTACTGCTGCCACAAACACTCACGAGCACCAAATGTGGATTAATCCGCCGTTGAAAATAGTCCCCAACAAATGCACTATTACCTCCTTTTTAAAAAAAATGAAATTATGTATTTGTGACCAGATTCATCTCTGTATTAGAAACCAAAGGGCTTGTAGATGAGTGTCACAGACAGTATATAGTACTGAGGGACTAACACATTGTTGGGTTTGATCTTTTCATAGGATTCATTGAAAATAAGAAAAATACAGAATTAAGTCAGCCTTATCCTTTAAGGGTCACTATCAGCATGCTGATAATTTCACAACCCTAAACATAGACCATTAAATTAAAACTACAAAGGGCTTTATCCTAAATATGATCCCATGTGATTTTTTAATAAAATGTATATGGGATTTAACAATTAGTTACATATATTTATGTTTCAAAAGCAAGTTCTAATGAATGAATGAAACCCCAATCATGTGTTTGTGTGTGTGTGTGTGTGTGTGTGTGTGTGTGTGTGTGTGTGTGTGTGTATGTACTGTGTGTGTGTCTTACCATCACAGGAGGGCGTGTCGTGGTTGACGGTGAATCCGCTCTCACACACACACAGATAGGATCCCTCCGTGTTGAGACACTCGCCGTGGGGGTAACAGAGCTCTGGTTCATCCGCACACTCATCAACATCTGGGAGGACAGAGACAGAAATCCACTGAGAGATGTGTGTGTGTGTGTGTGTGTGTGTGTGTGTGTGTGTGTGTGTGTGTGTGTGTGTGTGTGCGCGTGTGCGTGTGCGTGTGCGTGTGTGTGTGTGTGTGGTCGTGGTCTGGTGGTGAGAGGTTGTATCCATGCTCCAGCGCTCACCTCTGCAGCTGGTGCCGTTGATCTGTCGGTATCCCTGGGGGCAGGTGCAGGTGTAGGAGCCCATGTTGTTAACACACTCCCCTACAGTCTCACAGGGCCTGGATAGTTCTAAACACTCATCCACATCTGGAACATACATCAGTCTTATGAGCGTGTTTTTTTTTAGGTTGAAACAGACCTTTGTGATGAAAAGTTATTAAAAGTTTGAGCTTTAATAAGTTCGTAATATGATCCTTAAATGTGTATACAGCACCGATAGTGTTATATATCATACCGTCACAATGGTCTCCAGCGGAGGACACTCTAAAACCTGGTCCACACTGACAGATAAAGGAGCCTTCAGTATTCTGGCAGTGGCCCCTGGTACAGACCTGCTGATCCTGGCACTCGTCTATATCTGAAACACAAAACAATGAAATGATACGTCACGTAAGCAGAATGCAAAGGTTCGTGCAAATGCATTTCGCTCACATTTTTGACCAGCACTTTAGTTGCTTAACAGTAGATAAATAATGTGCTAAAAGCAGTGAATTGCCTTTGGTAAAATCATATAAGTTAACTGCTATAAAAACATTTGAAAGAATAGCGAATAAGCTGCTTGTATAACTGACTACAATGTCTTCTCATACACTGTGGAAGCAGTGAGGTCTGTGGTTTATAGCCTGAGTGCTAGACAGTGTTCAAGGGCTGAAAACTTCAGGTAAACACAGGCAGAATAATAATAATTATTATTATATTGATATACAGTACAATGGCAGTGTTGAGTGGTACTTAATAATTAAAAATTGTTTATGTGGCACCAAAATCAACTGTAGAGTAAATATTGAAGTTCAATAATTTGTTGATCCAGATCATGAACTCCAACGGCTCCAGGGTAACTCTGAAAAGGTTTATAAAGCCAGGAAGTAATGTCTCCAGTTTGATCAAGCTTCAGTGTGCATGCATAAACAACAAAAGTCCCCTTGGTAAAATAATATTGACTATATATATTGACTAAATGGCGGTTTTCACCCTTTCAAAATTAAGTACTTTAAAAGACAGGCAGTGCAGACAGGTTCAGGATTCAGTTTTAGGATTCCAAAATAGGTCTAAAACCTCCTCTTCCTGAGACTGTTTTTGTATTGATCTTATTAATAGACACCTTGGTTGCATAGCCACATCATTATAAACCTCTCAAAGAAGTCATAATAAGATCCCTCAGCCTCTGCAGATGAGGAAAAGAGATTTTATTGCAGCTCTGGGGAAACAACCATCATGCAGGTTTGCCCTCACAGCCCTAATTCAGTATCCTTTTGGTGGGTGGGGAAAGCTGCGTTGAAATGGCAGGAAACCACGTAATGACAGAGT
Source organism: Sebastes fasciatus (assembly GCF_043250625.1). Classification (NCBI taxonomy): domain Eukaryota; kingdom Metazoa; phylum Chordata; class Actinopteri; order Perciformes; family Sebastidae; genus Sebastes; species Sebastes fasciatus. Next base: position 7,125,528 of record NC_133803.1, on the reverse strand, counting down.
GCCTCAAATTTATATCCCGTAAGGGGGACAAAGCAGGGAGGAGGGTGGTGCAGACGCTGGTAACAGTGTGGTCACTGGTCTCGTCCAAAATTCCACTGACTTATAATTCTATTAGTATGCACTTGTTAGTGTGCAGAGCTTGCATTTGACCAGGTGTTTGACCAAGTGTTGACCAGTGCCAGAAGCTGTGGTTGTGCGGTGTCATTTTGTTTTGATATGAAATGTGCTGTGCTGATACATTTTTATGCCCTGCTAGCAGAAGGAGTGAATCCGTCAATAGGTCCATACATCCATCCATCAAACACTCCCTCACATGTGCTTTGTGACATAAATCATTGAATGGTAACAGTCCGTCTGCATCGTCTGCATTTGGGTCCTATCCCTGTTGCCACCATGACAATATGTTTCAGGGTTGACAGCACAGATGGGCCAGAATTTGACAACTCCTAAATGCAATTTAATTTCTTCATTTATTTATTTTCTTTTTTCTTGTTTATTTTGCCTCAGTTAGGAGTACTTGATTCATTTTTTTCATGGAAATAATAAAGAATAATATGGAAAAAATAATAGCTCAGACGAAGATTATCATAAAAGTGACTGTTCCATCCACTACTTTCCTGGTAGCGAGTAATGAACAATACAGACAGTAGGGACACTAGTGGCAAGGCTTTAGACTTTTAGTCTCGATTATTCCCCACTGAATGCCAGGTATATGAATTACACTGGTCTAAAAAGCAAAAGACAACTCACTTACAAAAAAAATATTCAAAACATTAAAGTATTCATAGTTCATGCTGTCACGTGACTTTTAAATCGTATGATTTCATGAAATGGCACCACAGACACTCATTCAGGACTCATTACATCAGTTTCTGCTGCAACTGCAAACTGGGTGCGTCTTACGCATGTTATACGTGTTTGTATATGCATAGGAAATTGTGTGTGTGTGAGAAAAACAGAAAAAAATCATGTGAATGTAACAGAGTCTTTCAAAGAAACATCAAAATACGCTTTGGCAGCATGAGCTGTGGGTACGTACCAAAACAATTGGTTCCCTCTTCATCGACGAGGAATCCCTGCTGACACACACACAGAAAACTGCCCTCTGTGTTCTTGCAGCGACCGTGAAAGCACAAAGATGGGCTTTCCAAACACTCATCTACATCTGGACAAACACAAGATAGGACAGCATCAGTATACAATTGACTGGAACCCAATGCTTAACCCCTTTATAGCTGAAGATGCTAACACCCCTATTTGTCACTTTGTTGTAAAAAAAATCAGCATTTCACTTCAGCATTTTTTGGGACATATGGGGACTACTGTCCTTCACTGGCCGAGCCACTTAAGCAAGTCTTGCTCTTACTGAGCTGGCTTCATGTTGGCTCCCTGCACACATGAATGGTATACAAACAATACAAAAAATTTATTCATCGTTTTAGAGCCATTCTTTTTGTAATCACTTTGCACAGGAAAATGTCTTTTAGGGCCAATGAGCTCTCCACCTCCCGCCAGAACTCCGACTGCAGGTCGAAGGCAGCAGTAAAGCCAGATCTGGGTCTGTCCGTGGCGGGCTGGTTGCTGCCGGAGACCCTGCTGGAGTCTGAGCTGAAAGAGTTTCTGGTGAACCTGCAGGATTTCTTCCGATCGGCGTTAAGTATAACTATATAGAAATAGCCAATCTTCTCACTGATGGTTTTGTTTGCTTATGTAAGTCATATAGAGGCATCAGTATTAAATTGAGACTGTTTCATAACAAATTCCTCACATTAACAATAAAACTTTAATAAATAAATGGGGTGCCATTCAATCGAGTAAAAAAGACCACTCCAATGCAAGTCATCCATGGGTTTATCCTGAGCTGTATGACTTCATTAATGTACATGAGAAGGTCTAGAGGACAATAATCCAAACAACTTGAGTTCCCAGTAAGTTGGAAACCAGCTAAACTGTCACAGGAACAATCGATGCTCGTTGTAAGTTGGGGCACACAGCCATTGGCTGCTTGTATCTATTGTAAAAGGCCAATAATTAAATCCAAGTAACTGTCGTATCTTTGTTGTAGGACTGGCTATTATCATAGCATGATAGAGATGCTGCAAGTGTTAAAAAAAACAGCTCTGAGCTTCAGGTAAAATCACAGTGTTTTGCTCCCACTGCACACTGCATACAAAGCTGGTTATTATTTTTTTCCGATCTGCTGAAATGGGCTTGCACAAGATGACCTTTGACCTCAATAACTGGCTTTGACCACTGGACTGGACTCCTCACCTACACAGGTGGTTTGGGCGTCATCCAGGTGGTATCCCTCATCACAGTGGCAGGTGTAACCCTCAGCTGTGTTGTAACAAATCCCCTGGCCACAAATATAAGGGTTGATCTGGCACTCATCCACCTCTGGGCCAGAAGAGAGAGAGAGAGAGAGAGAGAGAGAGAGAGGAGAGAGTATTAATACAGCAGCAGTTTTAGAACTAGTAATGGGTCCCATAAAATACTATAAAGAGCCACAAGGAAGCACAACATACTGTTAATGTACCACAAGTTAAGAGCTTAATAGAAAAGCACCATAAGTTCACAATGTGTAGGGCCCCAAGGAATTGACTACAGGGAAAGTGACTGCAATGCAATTAACTGAACAGAATTAATTTAAATTAACGTGATTCCTCCTTAGTTTAATTAATTGATTTTTTTTATCGATATTTTAACAAAGCCAACCAGTTGCCTTGTTTTCCTTCATTTCAGCCGATTTCTCCACAGCAACTCGTGAAGACAATCCCCCAAATGAATAACTCATCTTGTCCACTTGATACTGTGCAAGCCTCTGTATATGTGGTATTGTTTCAGCTCTTCATAAATCAACTGGTCATGTTCCCTCTTAAATTAACGCCCCCCTCTTGTCGTATTCACGACCTTGGAAGTGGAAAGTTTCTGAAACCTCAGAGTTCACGACTTGCTAGCTTGCTAAATTGTTAGCCTCTGTGGCTTCTAGACGCCGACAGTAGCGTCCATATTGCCGTTGCTTAGCAGCGGTGTTCTTCACGACTTCACCACTTGAACGCCAAGCATATCGTGTACACAACTTCCCACGTTGTAAATACGAGCTCACGAGTTTCATTTGAAGGCACTATATACCACAACAGATGAGGAGAAAAGAAAAGAGCAGAGATAAGAATGCTTTAATCTTACCTGCTGACTGGGTGGGAGCGATGTCCTGGCCTGCGTTAGATGGGAGGATCTCTACTGGTGCAGGTGGAGAGCTCCTCTCAACAACCTCTAGCAAATCAAAAAAAAATACACAGTAATATACATTAATTCCATGTAGTTTATGTTTAATTCGGTCAACATGCGTCAAACATGGCACTTCTTTTTACTTTTAGTATTATATATTTTTTAGGTGCCGTTTCCACATTTGAGTTTTCAGTCTGCAACAAAGGATGTGTAGAGTTTCTGCTGTACAGTCCTGTCTTCCTTTAAAAAAGTAATTCCATGCTTTCATCTCGTTACTTTTGCACAAGCGTCATAAAATTGTGTTTGCATAGCTTACATTCTCAATAGCTTACATTACAATGCACGTACCTGTTTGTTACCTTATGAATGCAATACTTTATTTTCTTCCGCCTGTTTATGTATCTCTTGTATAGACTAATTTCACTGGCTTTTTCAGGAGGATTGGTGATGCCATTGCCCAACCTTTTCTGATTGAATGTGCTGAATGAAAGGGCAGGCAGGGATGTTACCAAAATGATTCTGTGTCCCTGCCAAATTTTTTGGCAAGCTAGGAAGTAGCGGCTGAAATACCTTGCCCTGTGTAAAAATCTTTAACAGACAAATTGACTTCACTCAATAAGCAGCGGTTTTTATGAATGAAAATGTGCTGATAATCCATCCACCCATTTTCTTCCGCTTATCCGTGACCGGGTGGCGGGGGCAGCAGGCTTAGCAGGGAATTCCAGACGTCCCTCTCCCCAGCAACGTTTTCCAGCTCTTCCTGGGGGACCCCGAGGCGTTCCCAGGCCAGATGAGATAATCTCTCCGGCGTGTTCTGGGTGTACCCCGGGGCCTCTTACCAGTTGGACGTGCCCAGAAAACCTCCAAAGGGAGGCGTCCAGGAGGCATCCTGATCGGATGCCCGAACGGCCTCAGCTGGCCCCTTTTAACACGAAGGAGCAGTGACTCTATTCCGAGCTTCCTCCGGATGTCTGAGCTCCTCAACCTATCTCTAAGGCTGAGCCCAGCCACCCTACAAAAGGAAATTAATTTCAGCCGCTTGTATCCGCGATCTCATTCTTTCGGTCACTACCCGAAGCTCATGACCATAGGTGAGGGTTGGAACGTAGATGGACTGGTAAATCAAGGGCTTTGCCTTCCGGCCCTTTTCACCACAATGGTCCGGTATAGCGCCCGCATAACTGCAGACGCTGCACCGAATCGCCTGTCCATCTCCTACTCCATTTTTTGCTCACTCGTGAACAAGACCCCGAGATACTTAAGCTCGCTTGGGGCAGTGACTCACTCCCAACCCGGAGGGCGCAATCCACCATTTTCCGGCAGAGAACCATGGCCTCAGACTTGGTGGTACTGACTCTCATCCCGACCGCTTCACACTCTGCTGCAAACCACCCCAATGGGTGCTGAAGGTCACGGTCGGATGAAGCCAATGGAACCACATCATCTGCAAAGAGCAGAGATGGAATTTTGAGGTCCCCAAACCGGACACTCTCCTCCCCCCCGGCTGCACATTGAGATTCTGTCCATGAAATTCACGAACAGGATCGGCAACAAGGGACAACCCTGGCGGGGGCAAACACCCACTGGAAACGTGTTTGACTTTGTGCCAAGTATACGGACACAGCTCTCACTTTGGTTATACAAGGACCGGTCCTCCCTGGCTCGCAATAGCGACCCCAGTACTCCATATTCCTGCAGTATCCCCCACAGGAATCCCCCGGGGGACACATGTAGGTTCAAAACACATGTAGACTGGATGGGCAAACTCCCATGCCCCCTCCAACAGCCCCGCTGGTCCACTGTTCCACAGCCAGGATGGAGTCCGCATTGTTCCTCCTGGATCTGGGGTTTGACAATCGGTCGGAGCCTCCTTTCCAGCACCCAAGAATAAACTTTCCCGGGGAGCTGAGCACTGTGATACCCCGATAAATGCACTGATAATTTCTCCAATATACTGTATATTGTGAAATGAAAAAATAGAAGAATTTTCACTCAATTTTGCTCTCAAAGTGCACCAGCTGCACTTTGTCGTTCTTAGCTGTACCTCCACACACTTTAGCACGAATTAGCATGTGTTTTTGTGCTCTTGTAAACAATTTTGTGCGATTTATCATAAACCCATAGGTTGTATAGATACAAATGATGATGACACGTCAAAAAGTCACACCCAAAAAGCATGGTAAGCAAGGCCCGTGCTCGGGGTGCTGTAAAGCTCAAGGCCAGATCCTTCGCCCCGGGCCTTTCCAAGCCAACTTAGTGCCGGTCGCGGCACACCACCACGGAGGAAATGTCCCTGTCGAGTGCCAGCAAGCGCTGAGGAGAGGTCCCACATGGGGAATTCTCCCTCTCCAAGTGGTCATCCCCGACTCGCTGAGTTGAATCCCCTGGGCAGACTGTAAGGATCTCACCCGTTGAGAATTGTAAAAATATATATACGGTTCATTATGAAACTGTGGCAGACCTACTTAGACTCTAATTAATGGGAAACACTGGCTTAGTCAGGGAAAATGAGAACCGTGCGAATTTTCCTTTCGTATCAAGCAGCAGAAAAATGATGTCCCTTGTGGCTGTCAGACCAATTTGGCGAAGGACGACAGACATGTTGGATTTTCTCTTGTTTGAAAAGTATGCATGAGAAGTAACAATCCTATAAATTATATAAATCTATGATCAAGTATCAAGCTGGCTTGATCTAATACTGAGGACTAAAAAGGAATATATGGAGTAAACTCATCACAGAGCCTCCAGAAAATTGGCAGCTCCATCAGTAAAGGAGTTCCACTGTTCTGAAAACATAATTGTGGCTTGAAATGATAAAACACTACAAGAAGGTATACAAATGGCAATACTAAATAAAGAAAATAATGAATGAACTACTTCTTTCCTATTTAATGCCAGTGCAAAAAGATCACAGTACAGGTGGCCTTTTTAGGACATCAGACTAATCTTGTCAGCAGCAGACTCATCTCTGCTTTCAGAAGTCTGAGCTGCACTTTGTCGTTCTTAGCTGTACCTCCACACACTTTAGCACGAATTAGCATGTGTTTTTCTGTGTATGTGTTTTTCTCACATTTTTGCTAAAATTATGAGTGTGCTAATGTCAGCATTCTAACATTACAGCACAACTGGAGCTGACAAACTATAGTTGAACTTGTGTACAGTTGAGTTAAATGCTGACAAAGTGCTCTAAGCTTGACAAGCTGTGCCTGAGATGTCCTAAACTGCCAACCATACCACAAAGTTTAAAAGGGTAGTGAAGCAGACACCTGGGTAGGCTGCCTCGATCTTGACAGTGGATACACCCGGAGATAGCTGGGGCAGGATAGGTTCAACTAGCCTATTACTAACCACAGGATCTACCAGCTCCTTCAACGACAAGACACAGACAATAATACCAAATGGACAAGATCAACAGAGCACTGTATGCATTTCTTTCAGTCCATTATTTCAGCTTTGCACACTGCTTCTGTCATGCAATACAGGCATTGTGCTATGAAGCAGATTAGCATTCAGCTTACATGGCAACTGACTGCAATTTAAAAACAGGGCAAAAATTTACAGCTCAGCAAGCAAGCCAGAGAACAAACAATTCCTGTCACTTCTGCATTGACATCTGTCTGGATTTTTTGGGGGGACAAACATTTAAACACTGCTCAGTGCTGGACCAGCTCAAAGTCATGCAGCAATGTTGCTGACTTCATGCAAAGGTGATTCTGCAACTCCTCAGCGGCTGAGTGGAGTGGCTGTGTGCATGCAAACTGCTTCTACATTTTTAAAGCGCCCAACCTACCTGATCTGGTGCAGTTGTTGCTACTGACCACAGAAAAAAAAGAAACAAAAATGTTGAAATGTAAGTTTTAGGTTTCATGGAAAATTCAGTTTGTGGTTGTCGAATGTCCCCCAGTCAAACTTAGTTTAGTTAAATATAAAAAAAATAAAAAAATAAAAGAGAGAGAGACAGAGAGACAGAGACAGACAGAGAGAGAGAGAGAGAGAGAGAGAGAGAGAGAGAGAGAGAGAGAGAGAGAGAGAGAGAGAGAGAGATGAAAAGTATAATATGAGGATGTGGATATAAATTTCAGAAATAATTAAATGCAAATATTAAATGAATTTGATGCTTTGAATGCACAAATATTGCATTCCAATGAATATTAAGTTAGTAAATATAACATTTGCCCGATTTAACGTAACTTCCGGTATAAACCACGCCCAAGTCCGGACTCCTATCCGAATGCAGTTGGCGACAAATAAATTTGTTGGTTGAACAGATACAGATACAGATAATGATGCCTCTGTAGTTTCAGCGTTAGTAACAGTGTTTTCATTATTTTGTCCACCCCATTTATAACAATGAGAGTATAGTAAAATAACACAGTATAGAGTAACTCAGTATATACAGACGTAGGCAAAATTGTTGGTACTCTTCCGTTAAAGAAAGAAAAACCCACAAAGGTCACTGAAATAACTTGAAACTGAGAAAAGTAATAATAAATAAAAATGTATTGAAAATTAACTAATGAAAATGAGACATTGCTTTTGAATTTTGGTTCAACAGAATCATTTTAAAAAACAAACTAATGAAACTGGCCTGGACAAAAATGATGGTACTCTTAACTTAATATTTAGTTGCACAACCTTTTGAGGCAATCACTGCAAACAAGCGATTTCTGTAACTCTCAATGAGACTTCTGCACCTGTCGACAGGTATGTTGGCCCACTCCTCTTGAGCAAACTGCTCTAGCTGTCTCAGGTTTGAAGGGTGCCTTCTCCAGACTGCATGTTTCAGCTCCTTCCACAGATGTTCAATAGGATTTAGATCAGGGCTCATAGAAGGCCACTTCAGAACAGTCCAATGTTTTGTTCTTAGCCATTCTTGGGTGTTTTTAGCTGTGTTTTGGGTCATTATCCTGTTGGAGGACCCATGACCTGCGACGGAGACCAAGCTTTCTGACACTGGGCAGCACATTTCGCTCCAGAATGCCTTGATAGTCTTGAGATTTCATTGTACCCGGCACAGATTCAAGACACCCCGTGCCAGATGCAGCAAAGCAGCCCCAGAACATAACCGAGCCTCCTCCATGTTTCACTGTATGTACAGTGTTCTTTTCTTTGTATGCTTCATTTTTGCGTCTGTAAACATAGAGCTGATTTGACTTGCCAAAAAGCTCCAGTTTTGTCTCATCTGTCCAAAGGACATTCTCCCAGAAGCTTTGTGGCTTGTCAATATGCATTTTGGCATATTCCAGTCTCGCTTTTTTATGATTTGCTTTCAACAGTGGTGTCCTCCTCGGTCGTCTTCCATTAAGTCCACTTTGGCTCAAACAGCGACGGATGGTGCGATCTGACACTGATGTACCTTGACCTTGGAGTTCACCTCTAATCTCTTTGGAAGTTGTTCTGGGCTCTTTGGTTACCATTCGTATTATCCGTCTCTTCAATTTGTCATCAATTTTCCTCTTGCGGCCACGTCCAGGGAGGTTGGCTACAGTCCCGTGGACCTTAAACTTCTGAATAATATGTGTAACTGTAGTCACAGGAACATCAAGCTGCTTGGAGATGGTCTTATAGCCTTTACCTTTAACATGCTTGTCAATAATTTTCTTTCTCATCTCCTGAGACAACTCTCTCCTTAGCTTTCTGTGGTCCATGTTCAGTGTGGTACACACCATGATACCAAACAGCACAGTGACTACTTTTCACCCTTTAAATAGGCAGACTGACTGATTACAAGTTTGAAGACACCTGTGATGCTAATTACAGGACACACCTTAGTTTAACATGTCCCTATGGTCACATTATTTTACATCTTTTCTAGGGCTACCATCATTTTTGTCTAGGCCAGTTTCATCAGTTTGTTTTTTAAAATGATTCTGTTGAACCACAATTCAAAAGCAACAGCTGATTTTCATTAGTTAATTTTCAGTAAATTTTTATTTATTATTACTTTTGTCAGTTTCAAGTTATTTCAGTGACCATTGTGGGGTTTTCTTTCTTTAACGGAAGAGTACCAACAATTTTGCCTACGTCTGTAACACAATACAGTTCAACAGCACAACAAACATCCTCCAAAATGATCATAGAGTTGAATCAACACCTCTCTAAAACAGTTTCTCAAAAAAACTGAACCTTAAAACCTTCATGGAGGGAGGATTTATGGCAGTATTGTTGTATTAGACCGTATTAGTTTTAGCTAGGTGTACCAAATAAACTGGCAACTGAGTGAATATCGACATTACAGATTTTTCTAATAGCGGTGACATTACTGTGTTTGCTTCATAAAGAGGACCTATTGTGCTTATTTTCAGGTGTATACTTGTATTTTGGGTTTTCTACTCGAACATGTTTCCATGCTTTAATATTCAAACACTTTACTTTTCTCATAGCGGCTTTTCTGCAGCACCTCTTTTCACCCTCTGCCTGAAACTGCCTGTTCGAGCAAGCGAGCTAGCTCCCTTGCTAACCAGACAATTAGTTAAAGGTTATATTGATAACATTTTTAGGTAGACGAATCATTTAAAAAAAATAATACATCCACAGAGCTTTTAGAAAGGTGCTGAATAAAAGTATGGCTAAAGTATTTCTCCTTCTCTGGTCACGTTCACCAGGGAGGAACTCTTGAACATCCGACAACAAACTTGTTATACTTCTCCCAATCAGAAAGTCTTAATGAGCTTTTAGTTGGCGGAGCAGCAGCTCTCTGTGGGTTTAGCAGGGGGATGCAGACGAGGGAAACTGCGACAGCGGGGATTTCGAACTGCGCTCCCGTCAAAATATCTGGTGAATGTCCACTCTTTGGCCAACAAGATGGAGCCACTGCTTCTCAACAGAGCAAACACGGACTTTTGCAGATCCACTCCCCCTGTGCTTCACTGAAACCTGGCTTGGCGAGCACAACCCGCACACTTCACTCCATCTGACATGCTTCCAACTCCTCCGAGCGGACCACATAACAGAGCTTTCGGGGAAAGTGAAGAGGCGGCGGAATCTGCTTTTACACAAACAAAGGTTGGTGTACAGATGTCACAGTGTTGAAGAAAATGTTCAGCCCTAACTTGGAACTTTTTTTGATTAACTCGAAACCGTTTTATTCACCACAGTTTTCCTCGTTTATTCTGGTCGGTGTTAACATCCCACATCAGGCCTGTGTTAGTGAGGCACTACAACACAGATTACTAACGTAGAGCAAAAACACCCAGACTCCCTGCTCATTGTTATTGGGGACTTTAAGAGAGCAAACCGCAGCAAAGAACTACCAAAACATATTAAGACCAATGTTACACAACATTAAAGGACGCCTATCGCTCTGGGCCCCGTGCAGCTTTGGGACTATCTGATAATTGTCTGGTTCGTCTTCTCCGGATTTACAGGCAGAAACTTAAATCTGCTAAGCCTGTGGTCATGACTGTGAAAAGATGGACCATCGAGGCAAAGCTGGAGTTACAAGCCTGCTTTCACTGCACTAATTGGAATGTTTTTGAGGCGCAGCCACATACTTGGATGAACTCTCTGACACTGTGACATCATACATCAGTTTTTGTGAGGACATGTGTGTGCCGACTAAAACCTTCTGCACATACAATAACAATACACCCTGGTTTACAGAAAAACTCAGCTCTGTCAGCCTAAGGAGGAGGCCTACAGTAGTGGAGACAGGCTCCTGTACAACCAGGCTAGGAACACATTGACAAAGTAGATCAGAGTAGCAGAGTGGAGCTACAGTATAATAGGTTTTCAGCCAAAGACTCTGCGTTGGTGCGGAGTAGCCTGCAGGACATCACCAGCTTCAGGAGAACATCCCCCACACTGTGGAGACCCATCAACTGGCCGACAATCTGGCAATGTTTTTTTTATGATTGATATCTTATAAAAGTTTTTAAATTTAACACAGTACAAATAAACATGACTAACAAACATCACATACTTGTTTGCATAAGAAATTAACAAAATAAAAATAAAACAAAAATGCCAAAAGGTGCAGGTCTTTAGTAATATTTGAATGCCACCAAGTGATGTGTATCCCTATTGTGCTATCAGCACGAGCCTAGGATCCAAACTTAGATATACAATGTATTTTCTCCATTTTTCAATATATATATGCTCTTAAGAGGCTACTTTACAAATTTCAGTAAACCAGTCCTGAAAGGCAGGACTCCCTGGTGTCTTCCATCCCCTCATTAAAACCTGTCTACCCACCATGATGTCAGCTTTTACAGGATCACCCAGTACATACAGCTTTGGTTTGAAATAAAAATGGTCCTTCTGTAATACGTCTGTGTACCCACTTCTAAAAGTCTTGGATCACCGGGCACTAAATAAAATAAAGTGCCCTTTGAGTCTGGGCCTGGACACCTCATGCACTCAGCTCTTCTAGACTAGGTCCTTAAGACCTGGTCTAGAAGTTGAGGAGGTGTCCAGTAAAACTGGTTGAGAATTTTGAATTGGATGAGCCTACTATTCTAATATCCCTCGGAAATTTCTTAAGAGTTTCCACAGATCAACCTCCGAAGTGGGTTGTATTCATTCAACTAAACATTACAGCAGTGGTCGTTGCAAACACTCCTGGTGGAGATCTGCATTCTACTGAATGCACCTTTCTAGCTGTGCATGTACATTGAGAACAGTCACATTCATGTTAAAACTGATTCTGACTCAACAGGACATATGAACAGATAGAACACTAGCCTGACTCTATCCACTTACTCAAATGCAACAAATCACCTAAATGAGCCCCACAACGGAAACTGTTGTTGTCAATCAATCGACAGAAAACGTATCACAAACAATTTTGATAATCAATTATTAGTAGTAAGGTATTTCTACACCAAATTTATGTGAGCTAGTCACACAAAATCAAAAAACTATTTAAATCCTTCTTTCTTTTCCTTCTTGCACACTGTACTTGTCAGAAATTAGCATTTGACCAAATTTGTGTCTCTTACATGACTTAATGAGAGTGAAACTGCTTTTCTCTGTTTTATATATTTGAAAACTAAATCTTTGCTAGTCACGAAGCAATTGGAAAACGTCACACTGGACTCCTAGAAAATTGTGATTCCCCCCAATTTCCCCTCTGTTTTGTTTTTTTAACTTCCTGTCCCTACACTGGAAGTGGGAATGTGTCATGCTGCGTAAAGTGGTGGACACACTGCCCGCTTGAGGCTCGCGTGAGTCTCGCGTGGCGTGTTGTTTTTTATTTCGGCGTCCATGTTAACAGGTTAGAGTGGACACACTGCCCGCATGGGACGCGCGTCAGATAGGTGCTCCTAACGGCATCTGCAAGATTTCACAGACCAGAGGAAAACAAACAATCAGAGCTGATCTGGAGTCTGAAGTCCAGCTTCCGTCTATGAGAGCCGGCTGTTAATCACTCGCAAACTCCGATCAAACGGTCAAACTAGGCAGCGCTAATCAAATATGAATCAATATTCTGTTACTGTAATGCCTATTTCTCTCCTCAAATGTTTTCAGAAACATCTTGTAGTGTACTGTTCAGCTGTAAAATGAGAAAGTTTGTGGCAGCCATTTTTAAAATAGTTGAGGAATTATCAAGCACCGCCCACTAGCCGGAGCACAGCCAATAGGAACACTCTCTCTGAAATGGCCTGTGATTGGTCAAAGTCTTCTGTCACAGGCCTGAATACAGAGCCATGATGAGGTGCAGAAGTCTAGTTTTATCTCAGAACACTTGAGTTACAATATGCTGAAAGGTTATTATGTATTTATTTGCACAATGATGCCAAAAACGTGTTGCCTACTGAAACTTTAACACTTGTAAGACAAAGGAGTTGGTGAAGGACTTCAGTAGGCGGCAAACACCCCCTACAACAGTGATCTAGTTTATTGTAGTGGGTATACTGTGATGATCTCCCCCCACCTCGCACACACCCGTCCCGGAGCAACACCCCATGAGCACCACCACACTCACTAATGCATAGAGCACCTGCATTCACACATAACTGAGGGTCATGATTTACACATATCAAATGAAACTAAACATTATTATCATCATCATATTGACAATATGCCAGTATTTGAGTGCCTTAACTGCTACAGTAAGAATTATGGCCAATGATAAATGAAAAAAGTTTTATTTTCTGCATTTTCTTTGTTTTCCCTGTCGTACCAAAAATGTACCGAACCGTGACCCCAAAATCGATGTACATACCGATCCGTGAATTTTGTGTACCATTACACCCCTAATGCACTGGTAATATTACATGGTAGAGACTCACCTGGTATAATCTCTTCTGGTTTCCCAAAGGCTTCCACTGGTCTCTGTGGTGTTGGCAGGGGTTGGGGGAGTACGGGGTCAATGGGCTCCTGGTGAACGGTGACCGGCTTATTGACAGGTGGATTTGGTAGAACAGTGTAGCCCATTCCACCGGGACAGATGTCTTTGAACTTAGCTACATAATGAAAAAAAATACAAGTGTTATCATACAAGTGAAAATAAGAAATGCAAAAAATCATTCTTTTCAATAGTAAATATGTCAATATTGTTAATTGTTTAACGTAAATGTATATCTATCATAAAGACTGTATGATCTCTGACATTATATTCTGTACAGCTACATGCTGCAGGGATTCTGACAATGCTAATTTTAACTAGTAAACAATCATTTGAGCATCACAAAGTAGAATATAATCTCTAGCATATGTTCTAGGAATATTATTTGAATGGCTCTAATTGTGGTTTAAGGTAGATATGTATACAAAATGTGACATGCACAATGTTAAGATTGTGTTTTGCAGCTTATATCAATAGCAATATGAGACAATTCTACCAAAAATTCCTGATAAAGAGACAAAATGAAGACACAGTTTTGTCTCCATGATTGCACTCGACATTTTAAATATATCTGCCAACTTTTTCAAAGCAGCAAACAAAGCTGTTTCTTTTCTACCTCTCCACTCTTACACCAGTATAATTCAGAGGTAAATCTCTTAGCCTCATTTAAACGACTTTGCCAGTATTTATCAATAACACATGCATAACACAAAAAATAGATACATTCACAATGCAATGACAGTAAAATAGTCCATTCCCATTGAGAGATGATGGAGAATTAACTCATAGTTTTTTTCCAAGAGAAGCTGATAAGTCTTAAATAACTGGAGACATTCAGTGTTGAAGACAACTGTGGCTGATGAAATTCCCTCCAGGCGTTCCTGACATATCGCGGTCACGAGATGGTCAGAGGTATGGATGTAAGGACAGACGGACGGACAACCCAAAAGCATTACACTGGCTTGAAAGTAAACATATTATATCTATTTAAAAATACTTTCTGTGCAAATTTGTCCTTGTATATACAGTAAATATGATTCCCTTATGATTTCCGTTACAGGAATTTGACTGTAAAAATTGTCCAAAAAAAAGAAGCACATCAGTCGTTTTTTCTGCAAACAGACATGAGCTCTCTGTATATACAAAATATGTTAAGAATTGGCACTGAATGTTTTCTACGGTCTTGCAGCTGTTGTTGTGTCTCCACTGCAGAACAACTTAACACCCTGTTTTAGCTTGAACACTGCCCCTTCAAAAAATTACAAAAATGCATTGGAACCAAGGCACCACCACCACCACAACCCTGCCCACCACTGCTGTGGTAACCTGTGACTGCTGACACAACCAGCCCCCTCACAGCTCTGTCAGATCATTGCTCTGGTGTTCCTCCATCTCTACTCTTGTCTAAACATACATTGCAATTCCGATTTTAACATGTTTCACTGGCACAACACAAGGTGTCTTTCATACCAGCCGAAATTGAAAGCAGTGACAGTGACTTCAGCTCAAAGCTGCTTCCCCAAGATCTTCAGAAGCACATGCAGCGATACAGAGCTACAGGTCAGAGGAGTGCACCAGCGCAGGCTATTCCATACAAAACTATGAAAAGCTTCACGCAAAAGATTCAGAAAAAAAGGAGTGTCTTTAAACTATATTACAGTCATCATATATGAAATTTGACCTCTGCATTTAACCAATCCTTAAGAGCAGTGGGCTGTTGTAAAGCGCAGGGGTTCAGTGTCTCACTCAAGGACACTTCAATATGCAGACAGTAGGAACTGGTAGACTCGTGGTCGGAGACAAGGACGACCCGCTCTACCCACTGAGCTACAGCCGCCCAAGCAGGGAAAGCCTCGTCGAAAACAAAGCTTCACTTGATGGTGGTAAAAGCAAGTCTAAGGATAAAAATGTGAATTTGAATGTAGGAATGTTAGAAAGATCAACTCATTACAGCCATAGTGTACAATCTTCTTCGACAGCAAAGAAGGAAGAAAGAGAAAAGGCGAGCACAGTTTGTTAAAGACACATACAGCTTAACCAGGACTGTTCTCAGCCAACAAAAAACTGTCTCTATCCAGTTTGAAGCCATAGTTAGAGGAGTTCCTGCAGGATGCACACAGCGACCCCGTATGTGCCAGGGACTAGGAGCCCATCGGAAACCTTGCAAACCTGGAACACCATCAACTGAGCTGATTATTAAGGAGCCTACATGGCAGGAAATCCAGACATCATCTAGAAAGCCAAAGCATCAGCTGCCCCAGGCTCAAGCGGTATACCTTATAAGGTCGACAGGTCGAGGTTGAGAAGATCATGAGAAAGATCTGGGCCAAAGGCATGATTCCATCAAGCTGGAAATTAGCAGAGGGATGTTTTGTTCCAAAGGAAGAGAGTTCCTCCACAATCGCCGGGTTTAGGACAATCTCCCACCTGAATGTGGAATGCAAGATTTTCCTCTCTGTGCTTGCAAGAAGGCTGACCTTGTATAGCACCACTACATCAACACATCCATCCAGAAGGGTGGTATCCCAGGCTTTTCAGGGTGTCTGGAACATACAGCAATGATCAACCAACTGATCTGAGAGGCCAAGCAGAAAAAAGGCAACCTCACAGTTGTCTGGTAAAGACCTGGGTCAAACCCACGTGACCTCACCCAATAAGGACTTGGACTACTACTACATCCCAGTGGCTTTTCGAGACATGATCACCAGCTACCTAGGAGGGTTCAAACTCAGATTCACATCAGCCCACTTCACAACCAGCTGGTATGTGAAACCCTGGACAACGAAGTCACTTGGGCGAGGATTATCCTCAGGACAGACTGAAGAATGGCTGCAAGCTCTGCGGTCAAAAGGGGACACTGGCACACGTACTGTCAGGACAAACATCTCAAGCTCAAGGACGGTGCAGGTGGCGCCATAAGGAGGTGCTTTTGTCTCTTGCCGACACACTGGGAGAGATGAAAGAAGAGGCCAGCCGACACAGACTTGAGGAAGGCCATCACCTTCATCAAGGAGGGAGCCAGGCTTTTCTCAACCAAAAAACCAAAGCCCAATCCGTTGCAAACAGCCAGGTCCTGCGAGATGAGGATCGACATGGGAAAGAGGCTGCAGTTCCCCAGAGATGGTGCACACAACCTCTGATCGGGCATTGTAAAAAGCACCACAACAGGTATATGTCACAAATATATATATGCGGCTGTAGGCTGTAGCTCAGTAGGGTAGAGTGGTCGTCCTTTAACCTCACGGTTGGCTGTTCGATCCCTGGCTCCAACTGTTGGCTTCTACTGTCTGTCTGTCGTAGTGTCCTTGAGCGAGACACTGAACTCCAAGTTGGTCCCCGGGCGCTTTACAGCAGTTCACTGCTCCTACAATGCTTAGGATGGGTTAATTGCAGAGGTAACATTCTCATGTATGTATGTACCTGTATGTATATGATGAATGTAAAAAAGTTGAAGTATATATATATATATATATGTTGTTTTTTTTTTCATGAATGCTATATGTATTTTAGTTTGTTCCCATCAGTCTATTAATGTCATTTCCTTGCAATTCTCTGCCTCAGTTGCGCTGCTTCCAGTGCAGCCCATATAAATTGGAGCTTTTATCCAATCAGATTACCCAACCGTGCTGTTTCCGGGTGAAAAATCTACTCTGAGGCCTTCAGAATTTCGAGTGAATCCCTCTGCTGTTGAAGCAAATTGGGACGATGTTGTTGATTGTCATATTCTTTGCCATATTAGGCGTATCCGTTGACACGCCAGAGCCTTCTGGCTTGCCTAGTCAGTATTTTCATAGGCCGTGATTTGAGCCAGTTAGCAGTTAACTGAAATAAGATAAGATAAGATAAGATAAGATAAGATAAGATAAGATAAGATAAGATAAGATAAGATAAGATAAGATAAGATAAGATAAGATATTCCTTTATTAGTCCCACAGTGGGGAAATTTGCAGTGATAAAAACAAAACTAGCTAGCTAGCAAATTATGTAGCATTAATCCAAGTTCAGGTTCTGAGATTTATTTAAACTTTCTTCTGTGACGTTGCAGATTTTTTAGATGTAGTTCTTTAGTTTTTTTGTTTAGACTTTTACTTCGTTGTTTTTTAATTCACAGATTTAGTGGCGGATTTACTGGCAAAGCCTTTTTCAGTGTCCTTGAAATCTTTTTAAAGAAAGAAAGGAGGATGGACTTTGTCTTGAAATGATGATCAGCTTTGGTAAGTTTAATGAGTTTTCATGTATCTTTATTAGCTATTGATTATGCTTGTTACATTGCTGCTGGTGTAAATGATGTTCAGATTCAGTGGCCTGGCTGTGCATTTGAATGTGCATTGTTTGGCATGTGTGTTTTTTTCCCAGCAGCTTGACTGGAATATATGGGGAAGCCTGTTGAATCCTGTTTGTGTTATTTGTGTTGTACAGCATTTTTACTTGCTTAGTGGTCATATATGATAGTGCTCTGATATTTAGCACTATTAGAGTGCTGAAACAACCGCTTGTCACTGTCCGAATGAGTTGTGTTAATATTGTATATTATAAACAATTGTAAATAAAGGGCAGAAAGTTTTGGACCTTTAGTTCCCATTGAGACAGGATAAATGGATGACGTGGCTGGGGGGCCTTACCTGTTCCTGGAGGGGGGCATTTGTCACAATGAGGGCCCCAGGCTTTACCCACACTGCAGCAGCAGAGCTGTTGGCTCAGCTGGGTAGACACTGGGTGCAAACACTGCCTCCCTGAGCTGACCAAACGGAAGCAAGCCCCCTTCTCCTCTTGGGCGGCAGGCGTGTTGGCTAAAGCGGAGCGTAGGAGGAAGAGAGGGGGTGGTGGTGCACCAGAGTGTAGGAGACACATACATGGGGGGGAAGAGAGAACAGAGAGTGGAGAAATAAAGAGGTACCCTTCACCAAAGCAACCTTCCCTTCTCACCTGAATAAACTTTTGCCACAAACATAAATTCTAAAGCAACACCAGTGCATAGAGAAAAATACACATTTTACAGTGAGAGGTCGGGCAACCGTTTTGTGGTGGCGCAAACAACTACATTTAAACAATTAAAGCCAAACACAGAAACACATTCAAAGCACTGAAGTTGATGACTGATGTTGTAGGAAAAGAAACAGTTTTCATGCCAATGCTTCATGCTATCAAAGTCAAGTGCCGGCTCAGATGGAGGCATGCGGGATAGTTTGGCTAAGTTTTTGTTTTTCAAGTCTTAGGCTGCATTCACACCAGATCAGGCGTTGCAGCGATTCGCCTCAGGGTTGCGCGGCGGTGTGGGAGAGTCACTTTAATGGCCCATTGACTGCAACAATTAACGTCTTTTGTTCCCTCAAGGCTTGGTTGTACAGCTCTGGATCGCCGGTTACGTGATTGGCCACTGCAGCGTGACTTCAGGTTGTGTTTCTCCAAAAGTTGATTCTGTTTCTACTTTTCTATTTTTTCGGCACTCCCTCTGCGGCCGCCGCAGCCCAAACATGCTACCCCCATTAAAAATGAATGGGAGGATTTGCGTTTTCGCCACACCACCGGAACTGGAGTGAATGCAACCCTAATGGTATAAGTTATTAGTAGAGTGGAGATCTCCACCAGGTGTGTCTGCAATGACCACTACTGTAATGTTTGACTGAACGAATAAAAATCACAACTGTATAACCCCCTGGCTTGGCCGCAAGCGTATCAGACGTGTTTTTCACTCACACATGTCACGCAGCTGATACGCTCTCATTTTAATATATGCAGCTGTCTGCACCGGGTCTGTGCAGGCCTGCGTCTCAGCTGCGTCCCACGGGCATAACCACGACCTGAAACCACTTCAAGTCTATTTTTTCAACAATACGTGTGTAAACACAAGGTTATATGCATCTACATTTTGCAAACTAGGCAGAGCAGAGTCTGTCCAGAGACTGGTTTGTAATATCTCAGACTCTCCCTTCACTTTTGCCCAGCAGCTGGGAAGTAAGACACGAGACCTTCTTGGGTATTGAGGAGTGTATTTTCGCAGTGTTTATTCATGGGCCAACTGTAACCTACACTGTACATTTACCGCCACTAGACAACTTCACTGCTAACTGTTCCCTCTGCTTCGATCACCAACACCTGTCTGCCCCATGGATGTATTAAAAGAACGTCTGCCCTGAGTGCAGCCACTGTCTCTCTCTTTCTCTCTCTCTCTCTCGGTCAACCACACACACTCACTATGCCCTGCCCCACTGAGCCACAATCACATCCATCAGTGTTGATGGAAAAATAGATCAGGAATACTACTGGACTGATGTTTGTGGCTTACCAAGGCATGCAAATATGGACAGGAACAATTCCTAATCCATAGCAGAAACATGATTCCAAACTGTAGCCGTTATTGATCACCGGCCGGTTAAGAAGGGTGAGGAGTCAGCTGTCAATGACGGTATAAAACAGTTAATAAAATATATTTTTCAAAAAGTGTGAATCACTGCAACAACAAAAAGCATAAAAAAAGCTCAAAGTGGTGGAGCACCAACTGACCTTTGCCATTCCTTGGTGGCTTTTGGGGAAGTTATGTGCATTGGAACTATTTCTTGATGAAACATCCGCCGTGTACTTCAGTGAAGCGTCTCCGATTGTATCCAGGGTGTCAAATACAGTCATTGGGCTCAGGTTTTGGTGTCTGTACTGTATAGGCAGGATGGTACCAAACATGGCAACCTCACTGTGACCACACAGTGACTTTGAGATGTCCCAGCTGTTGTTCGCCAATAAATACTTAGAGGATGTTAACTCCCCCTAAAAAAACTATTGTAGCTTTAACATTGCTGTGTGAGCTTTAGAGGTGTTGGTAAGAGTATTTTTGAACTTTGGATAGAGTCAGAACTGTTTCCCCCTATTTCCGGTCCTTCTGCTAAGCTAGGCTAATTGCCTACTTGCTCCAGCTACATACTTAATACACACTAAGTAAGATGAAACTGATGTCCATGTTCTCATCTTACTCTCAGAAGAAAACTATTCCTTTAATGCTTCCTGATTCCTTTGGTCATCCTTGAGGTGCCACCATACATGAACACAGTCCACTGTGACTTAGAAAGGTATATGTCCACATCATTTATATCATATTTATATAATGTCCCACAAATCAGTGTATGTCAGATCAAAAACAGAGTTGTGTCGAGGCAGAGTCCTTGGGAAAGGTATAAAAACATTTATAGTACCCAAGAGCCCATTATTGTGAAATAGAAGAAGTCTGAAACCACCAAGACTCTTCCTTACAGTAGGCCATCTGGCCAAAATGAGTAAATGGGCAAGGAGAGCCTTGGTCAGGCTGGTAACCAAGAAATCAATGGCTTCTCGCTGCAGAGTTTGTCTGCAGTAATGGGACAATCTGCCAGAAGGAAAACTATCCCTGCAGCTCTCTGCCGGTCTGGCGATTATGGCAGAGTGAGTAGATGGAGCCACTGCTAAGTAAAAGGCAGATGACAGCCAACCTGGAGTTTGCCAAACTGCACTTAAAGGACTGTGAGAGCATGAGGAAGATGTTTCTGTGGTTTGATGAGGCAAAAAGTCAGCACTTTGGTCTTAATGCTGCTTAACGTGCACTGCATTTGCCAAGAAACAGCATGGTGGTTGCAGCATCATGCTATGGGTATGCTTTTCATCATGAGGGAGTCCATTTCTGATCAGGATTTAGGTAAACGGGGAAAAAGATTCGATTAGCCACGGTGGCTTATGTTGGTAATTGTGATTTTCGTGCTGGTTTACAGTTCAAACCATTAGCGAGATGGCTGTTATATTTCCTTCCTACGCACGAGAGGGGGCGGAGGCGGAGAAAAAAAAATAATCGTCGATCCTGCTTTTGATTTCGATGGTCAAGATTGAAAGCCAATTTTCGATCGTGACGCCCCTAGTGGAAAGATATTCATGCCCAGCTGAGCCACGACCAACTGTGACCATTCAAGTTGTGCTGCCACAGCAAGGTTTTCCACTGGACGGCACGGCAAGGTAAAAGGTGTTGTTTACATGTTGACATGTTGGAGTCATGCTGGTTCACACAAACCTCAGTAAGAGCCTGCAGAACCCTAACAGCTCACTGCATGCTTCGTTTTGGAACAGTTTATTTATATTCATAAACAAGAATGGATGGTGCAACACAGATAATAGGCTATGATAGCGTCCTCTATTTCGAACATTTCAGCTCTCCGTTCTCTCAAAGGTCAGCAGTGTCAAGACGGTGAACTCCAGGCAAAAGATTTGGGCCGTTTTACTTTGTCCCCACCAGTGATATATCATGATTATCAAAAGTCATAAGTAGGCCTGTTGCAATTATTACATAATTGCCTGATTGCGATTATTTGAACTGACTGCAATCACTTTGCATAGTGTAATTGAATAGAATCAAAGGCATTTTACGTAAATGTTAGAAATATCACAACAAGTATAATGCAAGTTAGGTGCGTTTTCCATCATCTGGGTTGAGGCAAATAAACCTGAGCATACTGTAAGGTTCCCGTGTCAGGGGA
This sequence comes from Sebastes fasciatus, assembly GCF_043250625.1. Lineage (NCBI taxonomy): Eukaryota > Metazoa > Chordata > Actinopteri > Perciformes > Sebastidae > Sebastes > Sebastes fasciatus. The sequence goes on along the minus strand of NC_133803.1, from coordinate 7,103,523 downwards.
AAAAAAACCTGGTGTGTTTGACAGCTCTGGGGGAAAGTTATGCAGGAGATGATTTGCAGACAGTCCTTTGCTGCTTCATTTCTGTAATGAAATCGCAATGTAATCGGACCAAACATCTTATCTGTCATGTAATATTCGCTGCATCATTATTTATTCGACTAACGCCCTTCCATCCAACCCAATATCACACAAAAGCATGTAACAGACCCGCCTTTCCACCAGAGGATAGCGTGTCAGTGTCATATTTTTGCCTCGCCAAGGCGTGAATATTACACGTGTATTAACGTGCAATACCAGCAGGGGGCAACAAAACCACTTAGTTAGGTTTAGGAAAAATGTCATAGTTGGGCATAAAATAAGTATGTAAACCATACGTACGGAAACAACGTAACATAAGTAAGGAAAACAACTGCAAAACATGTGACAAACGTCACGAACGTAACTTACAAAACAAAACACCGTTGTCGATCACCGGCCTCCTGGTTGAAAGTTGTGGGTTTGTTGCATTAAATGAACATAAAAAGACCTAAATTAATTCATCATTCAAATTAAATCATTAATCACAATGAACGGGTACTTGCCTTTTATTAGTCATAAGACAAAACCAGAGAACCAGGACACAGCCCTACCCCCCAACCCGCAACTCGCAGTACTGCTGTTCCAGGGTTCCTTAGTCAAGACTAAGGGGAAATTGAAGACTAACACTGCTGTTCAATCATGTTCAAGATTGATCACTTCTGTATAAACTGATGCTTTTCTAACTTCATCCTCTCTGTTCCCCCAATGATCTACTTCATCTCATCCTCTCTCCCCACATCCTCCCTGCCGTGCTCCTTTTATATAAGAGCCATGAGGTGTTGGGTTTGGTTATATGTTCTGCCTTGCGGTACATGCTAGAGGGGGAATCTGATTATAGTGAACACCATGCTTTCATCCATGAACTGTTTTTATATGCAAATCATCAAACACACATTTCAGCTTTAGCAGCATTCCTCTCAGCTATATGCTTGCACTTGGGAGCAGGTGGCAGAGGGGGGAAATTAAACTTATATTCCACATGTCTTCTGTCATTAAGTGATATTAAATATCAAGCCCATATACGTCAGACCGGCACATACGGGTACTTTGCAAAAAAGTCAAGGCCACGCCCCCTTTTTGGGGAAAGAAAACCAAAGATCCCATAGACTCCAATGCAATCTGACGTATGTTTGGATTGTAATTTTGACAAATCGGTATGCATTCATCTCTTGTTATACAAACGTTTGTTTTATACACATGTCTAATAAATTATTTTGTGCCTGAACCTGAGCGTTGGCAATACCTTAATAAATGAATAATGTCCCTTCAGTCTTCCCCCATCCAACACAGTGGAGGATATACTTATCCAGACATCTCTACATATCTGATTGAATCCCGTTAGGCTAAGTGTTGTCTGTTGATAGCCAACTGTTTGATCTATAGGCTGAGATTTAGTTGGAGACAATTAATGTATGACTGTATTACTGCAGCAGCCTCACACTAAAGCTAACGTTACTGTAGCTAGCCATGCTGGTCACTGTCACCAGCATCATTTAGTGATTTAGCACACTGACAGTGAATATTCACGTATAGTATGAGCCTCAGAAATCAGTGTGAAAGCCTCGGTTAACCTGCTACACAACAGCTTTTCATAATTTTCTCTCCTGTGACAGTGAGTTTCTTTACCCCAAAAGGGAGCGCAGCCTCGGAGATGACGCCATGCTGGTCTGGTCTATAGCTTGGAGCCATAAAGCCCCTCTATTAGATCTTTTTAAGGACATGGCAGGGGAACAAATCAGAGATCAGCGTTTTTTGGATTTATTGCTGGTGCAACCAACCACAGCAACTCTTGGGCATAGCGTTATTACTATTAGCTATTACTATTACTATTACTATTATTATTACTATTACTATTAGTTTGTTTAACGTAGAAGTTTGGAGACATGTTTCAACTTCTTCTGTTTACTGTGTTACCGTCTATAAGGGACTCGGGATTGGTTTCCCTCAAAAGGGGCCATGCCATGCAAGCCTACTTGAGATGACGTATTGCCGGTCTGATATATGGGGAAGCTTTTGTTTGAGCAAATCTGCACATCGGACCAGCATGCAAATGTGATGCATTCATCTTTGTCAATATGAGATTTTTGCTCAGTTTGGCACTGCACTGTTGGAGATTTGGAAGTCAACGAATGAGAAAGTGATGAGAGAAAGAAATGTAAGAAAATGTTAAATTGTAAGACTTACATATGCAAGTGCTGAGCGTGGAGTCAGGTACATAGCCGGGTTTGCACATGCACCTGTAGCTGCCCACGGTGTTTAGACAGTTTCCATTGGGACACACGCCTTGTAGCTGGCACTCATCTAAATCTGTTAGTCAACAAAAAAATGAAAAACATAATCAATCCAGGGATTTTTCAAAGGATTCCTTAACATTGCAGAAGATAAATGAAAGAAATCTGGCACATGTATCCCAGGATTGTCTTTCACTGCATATTTTCTTGTTCCATATGCAGCTTATACATGTATAATCATTTACTATTATTAAACAACTACATTTGTGTGCCTTGACAGTTATGTGTCCTCTGAGCCCTTTTGTAGTTTCAGCTCAGATTCCTGTAAACCATTTCAAAAAGGCAAGGGATGTCCCAAACCAATACTAATCTACACTGTAGAAAAATAGTTATACGTAGTTATATATTGTAACATTATGTACATCATTTACATGTTACACATTTCTGAGATGTTTTCAAAGTAGCCTACAGTAAATATAGTAAATATCTAGAACAAATAGAACAAATACATGGAAATAATACTAGTAATACAGGTAAAACAACTAATTCCATGTTAACAAATTGACATATGTTGGTATACTAACCTGTTACTAGCATAATAACAGTACATGGTTTGTGTTTTTCATTATAGTGAGTCCCAGCACCTCCTGACAGTCTTTGACTACACACACACACACACCCACACACACACACACACTGGTCTGGCAGCAGTCTGAATCGGCAGCAGGCCCTCACTCTGTCCTGCCAGAGCCCTTCTGCTTCCAGCCACAGAGTTGGCAAACACCGTGGATAACATTGCACTGTGCCACCAGTGGTAATGGTGAATTCACCATCCCACCATTGGTGCTATAAAGAACCACAAATTATTGTAGTGAATGACTTTCCCGATAGAAAAGCATAAAATTCTTGAGTTACATTAGTCCTGTGCCCATATGAACACTGAAACAGCTTTTGCTTGCTGTAATCATTCCTCCTGGCATACATACTGGCTATCAAGAGGTCCCTTCCTAAAGCAGCAGCTGGGGCGGGGCTCAGGGCTCTGCGGACTGAGCCGAGCACGTCGTCCACAGCGGGGCTTTAAAGGCTGCGGCTCATTGACTGCAGTTCACTTTTGCTGCTGGATTGCTGGATATACTGACGTTACAACCAAACTCTTCGTCACTTCCCTGGAGTTCTTTACAATGCTGCAAGGAGCACTTCTGGGGGCCAAGCAATCGGCCATGCACTCTGAACGGCCACAATGCAAGCAGCAATACCATGAGCCAAGCAATCGGCCCATTCCGAACAGGCACTGCACCAGTTTCAACAAAAGCAAGAGCCCTTACCTTGGCAATGAGAGCTGTTGATTCTCTTGTAACCCTGAGGACAATCTATCAGAGGAATAGCTGATGAGAGGAGAATGAAAGGAAGAGAAGGGAGAAAACATGTCAGTCATTGCATTCAGACAGACAGTGCAAACCAATACATTACAAACGTGTTTTTCAGTTTTCTGGTTCGGTGTAGCCATGATTTCCTATGTTACTCTATCATTTACATACCACATTTCTCTTGCAGTGTTCTGATATGCTAAAATTAAAACACATTTGACATGTGTTGCCCGTATAAGTGTCGTCAAATTAAATATTTATTTCCAAAATATCTTGTATTTATGGGCTCTTACTTATTACATACTAGTTTATTTATGTTTTGCATTGTTTCATTTCTTATTCAGATCCCAACACTATAGTACTCAATACAGAGTAAAATATCACACAATACCATTCTCTAACCCTGCCTTAGCAAACTAAAGAAGATGTGTGTGAGTGTTCAGATTTTTTGGTCAGATCTATTTTTTTTTGTTTGGCTGTTCACATTATTTTTAAATGAGGCCAATATCAGAGTCCAGTGTGGACTTGTCACGGTCCTGAACTGACACAAAAGAACAACGACAAAAACGTCACACGCAGCACGCTGTCGTGCGGTGGTAAACATTGAGGCCATTGAAGCCAGTGTTTACGGTTTCATATATAAGTTGATGTGCAGGGGATGCTAGTAAATTTGTGAGCAGATGATAATTATGATGAGGATGAAGAGAAAGAGAGCTAAATATTTAATTATGGCATTTTGTGGAGCAATGGCAGCTACTTCTGTACAGATGTGTGTGTGTGTGTGGAGTCAGAGACAGAATTGGTGGGGTTTTGATGTGAATGGCTTCACAGCACAGAATTGGGACAAATCGATGTCGATCAAGAGTGTCTTTTTGCAAAATTGCATTGCAAAAATCAAATCTGTATCTGATTCAGGACCACATATAAAAGTGGCCCAAATCAGAATTGAAAAGTTCAGATTCCATGTGATTTGAGCTCCTCACACTGTTATGAAAAAAAAATAAAAATGATCTTGCATGTGCACAAAGAAAAATCTGAATTAGGCCACTGTTGCCTGCAGTGTGAACACAGCCTAAGAGAGCAGGCAAGTCTACAGGGTCATCAGGTAACATGCACGATGCACCAAAATTCACAAATTCAATCTTACACATTTATAAAACAACCTTTAATAAAGCCTTCTTTCATATGAAAAATATTATTTTTTTTAAAATAACTGCTTCAAAAGCTTTTTTACCTGCTATCAACTACCTACTCAATGAGAAGAATGTTTTAGTACTTACACAGCCCAACAAACATATTGTATGTAAATATAATAGACTTCATTTGGGCGGCTGCTCATATAAACGGTCACCCAAGTATATTTGGCAACCCATTTTAGTAATTTAGCGGCCTGGCACTGAAAGTGTGATGGACCTTATTGTTTTTGGAGAGATTATTAGGGCCCAAGCACGAACGTGCCAAGGGCTCAAAGGTTTGAGGGGCTTGGGATGCTCGAAAGCTCAGGAAAATGGGAACATGCTTCAGAACTGGCAAAAATTGCAAAGTTCTGCAGTGATTGGGCTCAGGCGTGGCCAGCTGGCTCCATAGCGCCACCCAAACACACGCCAGTGTTGGGATAAAGTTCCTTCGATGTTGACGAAACTTGGTGGATCATTGCTCTTAATCTTTAAGAACATCTTTCGACGGACAGGAAGTCAGCCATGTTGGATTTCGTGTGTTAATTTTCATTTCACGTGCACATGATTAAAGTTGTGGGCTGGACAGATACACAATGAGCTGAAACTCGCTCACTCACATTGTCATTTGAAACATTGTTGTTATGAAAAAAAAAGATTTATTATAGCCGCTTTAAGCTAACTAGCATAGGTTTATTATGTTTTGTGCATGTGTGTGATGTATTGCAATGTTTTAAACATGTTTGATGTGGTCTAGGCCTTATGAGCCACATTTTTCTTTTAACTGAGCTAAATTAGGGACCATACCATGTTTATTTTGTTATGAAATTTTGCAAGAATTGTTACATTTTTTAACATTTATTTTTCTCTAAATAAGTCACTATACATGCTAAATATTTTGTGTATTTTTTTTCATATATTATTAAGTCAATGATATTCTTAATGCATAGGTTGCATAACCTTTGTTGTATTTTAATATTCTGCTCTGGAAATATATATGATTTTATGTAAAGTCAGTACAGCTTGTTGAAAAAAAGTGTATTTGAACAGACATGCAAAAATGTATATCTCAACTGCATTAAGGTAAAAGGCAGGAAAGACATAAAAAGAACACACTGGAATTCCCATTATAATGTAGTTGAGATATACATTTAAAAAGAAGCTAATTCGATGTTTGTTTCATCCGTTAGCATCATAAACAGCAAGTCTATCGCACTTAACTAGAAAGCATATCCAGTCAGCTTCATAGACAAAAAAAAGAATAATTAATCATAGAGCTTTTTTCTATCCAATAATGAATATTAACTTATTATTAACTATTAACTCATGCCCTCCTATTTAGAGAAAAAAAAAACTTCATTGAATTGAGCTGAAGAAATACTAAATTGACTAATGAAAAGACAGATGAAGAAAGGATGAAGACAGTGAGAGGTAATGATGAATAAAAAATAGTCAACATGAGGTAGTGAAAAAGATCAGGGAAGGAGCCAGAGGCTAGAGAGCTGAAAGCTGCTCACACAACCAGTAGCTCACAATAAACCACAGACTGTAAATCTCTGCTGCAGGTTAGAAACTAGATGCTGCTGTAACGCTGGACAAAGGCACCAGTGGGGAGGTGGTACCCAAATACCTGAAAGCAGATTGATATTTTGCTCAACAGGAAACAACAAGGCGATGTTTGTTTGACCAATAAAGCCAGTTTATTTACCAGCTACCAGTGTCTCCGTGGCACAATGGACTGTTTCACATTTCGCTGTAAAGCCCCTGCCATTCCTGAGGAGAACAGAGGGAAGGACAAACCTCTGACTTTGTAGTGACTCCCACTGAAATATGTGAATATTAAGGCTGAAATTTCCCTCTCGTGGTGTTTATGAGGCATGTGGGCTAAAAGCTGGCCAGAGTCACCAATGATAAACAGGGTTTGTCATATTTTAAATGCACATTATGAACAAAAGTGTGAACTTGCTCAGAATCTTAATCATCTCTGATCTGAGTTTAATGTATTGAATACAATGGGGAGTTTTAAACCTAATCTCTGTCCTTCTCTCTATGCAAGTATATCACGCCACAGAAAGATGTGTTATTAACCACCCAGCCACATTTAAATGATTAAAAAAAATCGCCAAGTATACAAAGTTAGGTTTCAAAATCATGAAAAAATTATCAATACTGTATTCTGTGCTCTGACACACTGAAGGCTCTCAAACCAACGGCCAATTGCAGGTGAGGACTGATTACATATGTACAGTTACAGTACATACGACATCGGTCATCTCACACTGGTGCACGCTACTTTGCAGAATGCCAACACGCACGCTCTATCTATAGGCAGATCATGCGCCAGTGACATCCCGCTGGCTGAGCTGGCTAACTTTCAGTTCAGCTCTACGTTAACTTGAATGGGGATATAAGAAGTTCCACAGCTGAAGATGTCATCCAAAAGACCCAGAATCTGAAAATGAACTTTTTTAAAGTACTGAATGTATTCTTCAGCTTAGTTTATTATAGTACAAGCTCAGTGATTGGATGTTTCCTATACCCAAACACATCTTATGAGTCTTAGTTAACTTTTCTCCTCATGTTTTATGAACTTTTTATCATTGAATCACATATTTTCGGACATTGCTGCTCATGTTTTGCACTGATTCAATAGTATCTTACAGTTCCATGTCCATCCAAGCCTTTACAACATACATTTTATATTATATACAGTATATACTGTAGACTCTACAGTATATACTGTATATAATATAAAATGTCTACAGTGTAGAGCACCCATATACTTCATGCCACAGCGCACGGATTGATTGGAAGTATAAAACATTACATGTCCCTTCTAAATTAAAAATAAAATACCACTAATTTCTGAGGGAAATGTCCTATTTCTTTGGTTTTTGGGTTGCTGGAAAAATATATATATAATTAATGCCACAATGACTGATATATTTGACTTCAGGACATCTCTGACTACATAAATTCTGAAAAAAACAGTTTTACTGGATTAATTTAGGTATATTCCAAATTAAAGTTCCTACAAGTGTTTGATTCCACATTCCATGGTCTAGTGTTACAAAAAAAGTTAACAAAAAAATTGCAATAACTCCTAATATCAAATTGCAATATTTGTAGAATCGCAATACTTAAAAATCGCATTGCATATTGAATCGGCACCCAAGTATCTTGATGGTATCAAATCGGGAGATAGTTGTATCGTCCCAGCACCTAATATTTTCAATTATCATCAGATGATAAACATACAAAACGAAGACGTTTCATTATTAAGACACACTCCATAATGAGAATTAAGCCCAGATTGATATAGTAACATTGGGATTCAGCAGAGGTCTAGAGATTATTTGCCATCAAGCCGTTGAAAATGTTGTGGGTATTTAAGTTGATGTTGAACTTCATCAGGTGTCCAAAAGGACAAAAAAAGGACCAACGTCTGGGAAAAACAGCTGTACTTACATGGTTTCTGTGGACACATCTGGCATTTGTGGAAACCCCAGGACGTCCCAATGGTCCCACAGCACTGCTCCTGCTTGGTGAGACCTGGCAGAGCCTTCCCACACTGAAAGATACAGAGCAGGAGAGAAAGAAAGGAACGGAAGGGGAATTATTATTTCTATCTAAATAAAAATTATGTTTTTGTATTGTCTGCCTCCAATGTGGTCTGATCCCGAGGTCAATCAGATGGCCCCACATGCAGATAAGAACATACTGACAGTTCCTTATCTTTATGGCAACAACTGCTCTGTATAATGTGACCTGGTGATGGAGTGACTGATTTATGATCTTCACTTAAACAAGACAAAGTGGATATCTGGACTTGATAACTACAATATAGATGTGGTTACAGTATAATTGTAATGATAAATTATGATCATATTATACCAGCTGTTGCGGTTAGATGTATACAGTCAGTGGATTCACCTTGGCTCTGTGCTCTGATTTAAAGGTCCCATATTGTAAAAAGTGAGATTTCCATGTCTTTTATATTATAAAACAGGTTTAAGTGCTTTATAAATACTGTTCAACTATCAAAACGCTCAATATACGGAGAAATAGACGCAGCCCGTATCCGTATTGTGCGTTTGAAACAAGCCGTTATAGGATTTCTCTCCGTTTGTGATGTCACAAATCTACAATATTTAGACCATTACACGGTTTTAAATGTAAACATTCTAAATGTGTCCCAGTTTATTTCCTGTTGCAGTGTATGTAAATAACATCAGCTGACAGAAAGTAAACATGGACCCAAACTGTTGCCTAGCAACGCAATTCCGTTGCAATTCCATTGAAATGCACTAAAACGGAGTGTTTCATACAGAGGGTAAATACAGGTATATTCAGGCAGACAGTATGAGGAAAATAAAGGTTTTTTTGAACATTACAGCATGTAAACATGTTTTAGTAGAAACCCAAAATACAAGTATGAACCTGAAAATGAGCACAATATGGGACCTTTAAAATAACTCTGATCACAGTCACTGTTGTAAACAGACAGTTGAGTCTAACTGATCAATCCCAACTTTAAACTAACTTCAACTTAGTGCACACCCTGTTGGATATGCACTGAGCTGGTGATTGTTAATCTAACTTCAGCCGGCTGTTGGACTGGCAGCTCTGTCTGCTCTCCTCTGCTTCCTTGGTGACTTTTTCCTCCTGACTGACTGACTGACTGACTGCACCGTTAGCCTCTACTCTTCCCAAACATTTTATAGCATTTTTTTTCATGCTGTCACGATGTGGTTCTCTGATTAATTATTGCAACGTTATGATAAAATGTCACGATCAAGCAATCATCGTCACCTGAGCTGAATCAGATCCTGATGCAACTCGTCTTGCAGGCAATGTAGTTACTAGATGATAAAGTACGATGTGTGTTGTAGCACATTTGCTCTTTATCTCTGAAGTTCATGTTATCAAAAACATCTAAACAACTGAAGTTTTATGGAACTGACTCCTTCAGAGCGGAGCCAGCAGCAACGTAACGTTCACTTTCAGCCATGTGTGTTGCTGTTGTACCTGTACGTAGTCATAAAGTAAAATATGTCAACAGGTCACACTAATGTAAATGACGTGATATGACAAATTTATATTGCATTAAGATTTATACCGGTATTATCATGATTGATTGACATGACATGGCACACCCCTAGTTTAAATATTTTGTCTTCCTTTGATTGATTGTTTTACAATATTTGCTAGGATGCTGGCAATAATGCAACCAGCCCCAAAATAGTTCTGACTTTTTTTAAACTAAATTCAAATATTTGGTTCATTTGCTACAAGATCTTTCTTGTTCCATCAGATGTTCTTCAGTTGTATTGAGCTAACATGCAGTAGACATTGATGACAGTGTACCTGACTCCCTGCTGTCTCCTGGAAGCAGCGTCCCAGTGTGTTCTTGGAGGTGACAGGCTGGTACTGGGGGACCTGGTAGCCATGCTGGTTAGGATAGGCTACGTTGTAGCCGTGGTGCTGGCGGCTCTCTGTGTGGTGATAGGTGTAGCTGGTGGATGAAGAGGAGCCTGACTGGGGGCCTTTCAGCTGGTGCCCGTTGTTGTGGTAGTTATCCAGCTGAGACACCTGGTGGACCTGGACAGAGGCCTCTGGAGGATGTTTGATATGGATGTTGACGATGCTGGGGCTGAACACTGAAGGCACATGGGACAACATGAGCAATAGAATTAGTACAGTGCATTATCATTATAAAAAAGGGACTTGTGGGTATTACTTGAAATAATGTGTAATATTTTTTAGGGACACTCCACAGACTAAGATTAGTTTTCTCATCATGAGACTGTGGTTAGGGGAGCTTTGTCAAGTCTGAGGGCGACAGCATTTACGTGGGCCTCCTCCATTGCTGTGAATGTGGTGTGCTGCAATGTGTTGCGGTGCAGGGGTTGCTCCAACAGTTCATAATTGTCTGACCTTTGTGGGCGTGTAGTGTCGCGGGATTCTACTTCAAAACTCCTTAGAACATTTCCTCAGAAAATAATAAACATATTTATGCTGATCACATGACACTGAAAATGCGTGAGAACGCTCATTTTAACGGGGGAACTTATTACGCCCCCGTTTTGCCAGTCAAACTCATGAACGGAACATGATGGGATGGACAGGCAGCGTTTCATCGACTGCTGAGTGAGAATAATGTTTGTGTGAATATATGCGTACAGTAAACAGCAGAACAATCAAGTGTGCACCCTTGGTTGCACTACTGAAAAACAGTTTAGGGGAGAGGGATATGTCGCGAGGTGTTTCCTTAAAGCCTCGTCCACACTGGGAACGTCAGGAGCGCGTGGCGGCTGCATTACCTGTTGTTTTTTTATTTCGGCATCCGTGCTAACAGGTTAGAGCAGCCACACTGCGTGAGACGCACTTCTTACGCACATCTTACGTGCGTCTCAGCTGCGTCTCTTCTAGAGATTCGAGGTCTCGCCTATTTTTAACGTGAGCCGTGCAGTTCACAGCAATAACAAACAGTGAAAGTGATCTATTGACTGTATATTGACATCATCAACCAGCAACATTACTACAGTTTCAATGTCTCTATCTGTAGAAAATGTTACAGAGATGAAAAAAAGTAAAGACTTATTTTTAAATCAACACTTCCTGCTTTCATTTCAAAATAAAAGCCCTCAAGCTTTTTTTCTGTGGACAGAATTCCATCATTTATTAACACAAGGCTTTTATTCTGAAATATGTGCCGGACAATGTTGTAGAACATGCAGTGACTTGGAGAGCTCCATGAATGAATATAGTACGTTGTTTTAATTGTTGATTATTACCGTTATTTACGAATTACCACCCGTTTTCTAACCTTACTCTGTCTAAAATAAATATAAATAATATTTATAATGAAATTAAATGGCCATTAAAAGGCAAACTCTATGTAGAAAGAAAGGGCTGACAGCAGCAGCTGCAGCAGACATGCAGCAGACACGCAGCTGGTGTGAAGACCCGTAGCAAGTAGTAACGCAGGCTCTCCAGTGCCCACTTAATGGCCGGGCCCACTTTTTCCACAGTGGAATACCTGGTCTCAAGTGGCTGCAGCTTGCGGCTGAGATACAAAATTGTGTGTTTGATTGCGAGCAGCTTGCAATATTGAATTGCGTTCCATGTCCTTTCTATATATAGAGGTATGAATAGCTCCAGTTTCATCTTTGTGTATGGTTAAGTCCAAGTAGTTGATTTTGTCAGTGCTGAATTCGTAGGTGAATTTCAGGAAACTTGAGATGTTATTAAGATATGACACAAAGTCTATCAATTCCTTATAGCATTCCCTCCCAAAATAGCACAATGTCATCAATGCAATGTTTGTATAGTTTTATCTTTGAGTGATATGGGTTGTTATTAGGATCATGTACAACAGTTTCTTCCCATTTCCCCTCAACCAGTCCCGCCACAGAGGGCACTGTTGCTGTTCCCATTGCAGTCCCAGCCTGTTGGAGACATGTTACTATGTCCCTGCGGTCTAGCATATGTTGGACAAACCAAACGACCCCTTCAACAACGAATATCTGAGCACAAAACTGCAATCCGCACAGGCAATATGCAATTGCAAAACATTATGCTGATTATGCCCTCTTCATTAAAATTCTGTGGGATTGAAAGAGTCATGATGCCCACTAGAGGAGGTGATATTTTAAAGAAACTGGCCCAGAGGGAAATGTTTTGGATATACACACCAAACACTATGACACCAAATGGACTGAATGATGACTTCAGCTTAAAATGCTTTTTAATCCACTTCACCACCCTCCAGAGCTGCAGAATTTCATATTTGTGAATTGTGCTTTTTACGACCTTCAGCCTTTGCCATGCGTGACTTGCAGTAAAAGTGCTCAAACATGCATCCCTTTCAGGGAGTTCACTGATAAACAACACCCACATTTTCCATCTACATCACTTTAATTGTTTCCTTTCACTCACCAGGATTCTGGCCGTTGTTGTAGGTCAGAGGCAGTGTATGTGTGGAGTGGACCTGAGTTTGGCTGTAGCCACCTGATGTCTGCTGGTGCTGCTGGTGTCTGTTCTGAACGGGCATCTGGCAGAACTTTCCGGTAAAGTTGGGAGGGCACTGACACTTGTCCCTGGTGCTGCACTTCCCGCCATTTATACACGGCAGGTGACACACCACTGAGAAGAGAAAAAAAGAAACAGGAAGTAAATGAAGTTGCTGCACTAATGGTCCCACACATACAGTAAATACAAACCAAAAAAGGCCAATCCAAACACATCTGTGAGTGCATTTGGATTCCCATTTGTCTGACTTTTCAACACATCTGTCAATAATTAGGCTAAAGTACGTCATAGTTGGATTGGGCTGCATCCGGAAGCTGAGCAGATTCACTGCTGATATAAAGCTCAGGGAATCGAAACGGTGCATGTCATCCATTCTAACAAAATTGAATTCACAAGCTTTGATGTCAGAAATCTATCACTGAAAAGAAAAAAATAAGCAACCATGCATGTCACCAACAGTTTTAAAGTTTATTTTATTGTATACCACGGCTACTGCTTCTCGATTCTGATTAGCTGGAAGGTGTAGATTAACTTTTAGTGACCGGACAGTATAATCGGACAGGTGCGTTTCCATCCAAGATGGTCCCAGGTGATGACGGTAATGTTGGTTGAGTGGAGATGGAGATATGTCTTGGATGAAGGTGAGACAGGAACTTGTGGATGAACGACGGCAGATGAGCTGATAGACAAACAAACACAAGACTTTCAACCCAGGAGACTGCTGTTCTTCGCCAAAGCCGAGGGCCTAGGAAGGAGGTTATGTTTACACCGGCGTTGGTTTGTTGGTTTGTCCGTTTGCAGGATTATTCCAAAAGTCTGCGATGGATTTGAATTAAATTCTTTGGAGGGGTGTGGTGTGGCACAATGAACAATCCATTAGATTTTGGTGGCGATCCGGATCATGATCCAGATTCAGGAATTTTTTTAAGGATTCCGATCAGCCAGAACATTAAGACCTCTGGGTATAACACATGCGCAGTGTAACTGATGATGCGTTGATGACGCATGACCCCGCCTCTTTCCTTCAGAGAGAGAGACAGAGAGAGAGCAGGGGGGTGTAACAACTGTAGATTCAGCGTTTTTTTCACATTAAACTCCAGACCAAAGACCAAAGCACACTTGGTGATTGTTGGAAAGAGTAACGACGACGGTTTAGGTGAGTTTTATTTTGTTTCTGTCCTGTTTGAATTAAGTGTTTTACGATGCTCCACTACGTACAGCTGATCTCAACATAAACAAGAATACACGTGGATGATGGCGCAAGTTGAACGGAGAGGGGGGGCAGAGGTCTGCGCTCTCCGAGTGCCATTCTAGTTACGTCATGTGCTCATGGTTTTATTGGATTATGTGCTGATTATTACATTATGAGTTGTTACATGAGCTGAAGTCTCTCAGTGTGAGGCGAGTAACAATTGCATTACAGTAATCAAGTTGGCTTAAAATGAAGGCATGAATCAGTTTTTCTGCATCTTTTTGATTTATAAATCGTGTGCATTTAAAACTGTAAAACTATAATCTATAATGGAGGTAAGTGGATGTTTTAGTGTTACAGGGTTATTGCATAGGGATTGTTTCTGACACATCAGAGTGATGGCGATGTGATGTTTCCTGCACGTTTCCTGATTCTGGACATGTATAAGTCCTGAATGGAGGGCAGGTTGGCAGCAGTATTTTTTTCTGCAGTCCCAACTGTCCATTGTAGTCTGTTCCTGTCCTGTTTGGTGGCTTATCGTAAGCAGTTGTGCAGAGCACAATGGATGGATGATTGCAGAGTAGAAGTGGAGCAGCAGCTCCTTAGGCAGGTTGAACTTCCTGAGCTGGCGCAGAAATCTGATCTCATGAGGTCATCATTGTTTACGTTTGCATGACATTAGAGCAAGTCAGGAATAGAGGTCTGTGCTACGAAGCAGGATTTGTGGTTAGCGAGGTAACTTCAGGGTTAACCCTTCAGGGTTTTCAGTCCTACGACGGTGGCTCATTTCTTACCAGGGTAGATCGCCATGGTAACTGATGCTGAACACCTGACCTGCTCTGGAGCAGGTTATGTTCCAGATAAGAGATCAACTCGTATAAAAGCATCTCCTACTGACCAATCAGAGCTCAGTGCACAGATCGTATGATAATACACAAATATGAAGAAATTGAAGTCATAATCCAGACTAAAAGCAACACAGTTTAAATTGACAAATACAGAAAGGACAGCTGACAAAAAAAATCGCTGACGGTGTGAAATGGACTTGGGAGCAAATACAAAATAAATGAATTAATACATGAGAGTTGTGCATTTACAGTCCCGCAGACTGTTTGCATTGCCTTGCATTACTTTGCTACCGGTACTTTTATGTATGCTGTGGGTGATTATAAGACATGAAAGTAAGCCTGCTTACCGGCTTATTTCTTTATTTGCTCTCAAGTCTGTTTCACACTGCCGGGGTCGGGGACGCAGCTGAAAGAAGGCTTAAAGTGTCACACATGCCAGAATTTTCCTAAAGGGAATAATAAAGTATCTTCTAGTCTTCTATTCTATTCTAAAAGCAACATATTAACTTAACGTAATACACCCATTACACAAAAGTAATTATAGTCAGATTTGCTCATGCCTTAGTGATAGTGCAGTGCTATTATAATTCTATTAATTTACGCATTCACACAGTCGTTGATTTTCTTTTTGCCAGCTGTCCTTCCTGCATTTGGCAGCTTCAACTGTGATGCTTTTAGTCTGGATTATGTGTTTAACTTCTTCGCATTTGTCTAATATTACAGTTCGCTCTTCATATGTAATATTTGCTGCTACGTTGACAGTAGATTTGTCCATGTCTGTGATTGGTCAGATGCTGCAAACCCCACCCCTTTAATGTTAACACGCTCATAGCCAGATAGAGAAACTCTGGGTTGATTTACCAAGTTGATAACCACCGTCGTAGGACCGCTTAGCGGGATCTCGTTTGTTAGGGTTAGTGTAGCCAGATAAGGAGAAGATACACTGGGTATGTTGAACTTGCTTCGTAGTACAGACCCCAGGTTGGACAAAAATCTAACCGGCTGCATTGTGCCAGCCATCAACGGTGATCGGACATCTCGAACGAGCGAATTGATGAGTGTGCAACTCCATACTTTTCACTTGCACAAAAAGTTTGGAAAAAAAACCACCAGGAAAACATCAAGCTTGGTGCAAGAGAGGAGTGAATATCAGGAAACAAAGGAAAGCAATGTTTTAGCAATGGAGCTAGTGAATACTGTTCATCCTTAAGATATGTCCAGTGGATTAAAAGGTGCAATATTTCTTATTTATTATTATTGTTATTGTATAGTGGAGTTATTTTCTGATAAATTGAAAACCTCAAGTGAAGTACAAATCCTAAAAGTACAGTAAAACATTTTTGTTTTAAGTTTACCACTATATAACTAGAAACAATGTGACAGCCCTGAGGCATCTATATAACTAGACTACATTTGGTTAAAAACAAAGTTAAACTAACTGTGATATGATCATTATTTCAAGTACGTGATGCATACTCTCCAATACAAGACAATCTAAAATTACAAAACATTTTCATACGTTTATATCTTTCCTTAGCCTCATCTTCTGGACTTAGCCGGCTCTGTTAATTGGCCAACGTGTCATCAAGGGGGTTGTGGGCCTAGTATAAAAGATCCTCCCCTTCCTTCCATTATATCATGAATCAACAGTCCTCCCTAACCGCCTCTCTCATCGGGTAAGTATGATAAACAAGACAAGTGCGATTTATTCTGTCTCGGCTCTTTGAGCTCGGTCTGGACTGCAAATAAACTTTCAGCAACCAGTTCCTTGGCTCAGGTCTGCACCCTATCACACAGATGAGAAAGAGAGAGGAAGAATGGGAAGAAAGAGTCAGGCAGGGGAGGAATGAGGCAAGCCTGGACAGGCACATGAGAGTAAAGCTCTATTTCTCCACCTTCAGTCACATCCATGTGAATCTGCAACATTCTCTCAAAATACCAACAGTAGGTCGGAAAAGTAATAAATAAATATCTGTTTTACTGTTCTGTATTTTTTGACTGATGCAACCTATGGATGACTCTTTGTTGTTGGCAGTAGTCGAAGTAAACAAACCACCATTAATACGGTGGCACCTAACATGTGAACCAGCATATAACACTATATGAATTATTCACTTCCTTAGAGCCTTTGCTAAGAAATCTTTCCAAAAGATACAGTAGAACCTTTAACAGGTCAAACATATAGTCATTACAATTATTATCAACTCTCCAGTTAACTAACAGCTTGACGTATCTTCTGTTCTGGACCGTTACTGGCTGTTCTAACAATACTTTTCAACTTCGATAAAAAACAAGCAAATGCCACGAGCCTCTCTTCCATGAATTATTTTTTCCTAAAGAGAGAGCGGTCTACTGCAACGTATCTTCATACAACGGTTCTAATGATACCTGACAAAAAGTTATTCCTCATTTTTCATGTGTTCTCCTATGAATGTCTAGCAACACGTGATAATTTTCGCATACGTTACAAGCAAACGGTCTTTTCAAAATAAACAACTTGGTTAGGTTTAGGAATGTGGTTTGGGTTAAAATAACTACATTTGAAATACTTGGGTAGGTCATAGACTGTAAATAAGAAGTGGACGTAGTCACCGTGACATCACCCATTGGTTTGTGGACTGCCGCTTTGAAGTCTCGAGTTTGGCATTTTGGCAATCTTAAATCATAGCCCCTTTCCAACTGTCTTTTTAGCAAACGTAGCATCTCATGCGACTGCAAACGCTGTTGTGTAACATTAATCACCATGTGACCATACCAGCTGAGATACATTACAATTATTGCTAATTTAGCGTTGGTCTGATCACTTTATTTATTTTTTATTTCTACATTTATCATAGGAACTTCTTGATGGAAAATCTTCCTCTGTCTGTCTTTGCGTGCAGATTTGTGGTGATGTGTCTTCATGTCGTGACGCTCTGAACCCTCCAGACATTTCATGAGGTACCGATCTCCGTTTGCTGAGATATACCTTCAGCCAGCCCTTTTGGACGAAGGTGCGCATAAAGAAGCCCACACAGTCTGCGGCCTAGTTCTACCATCGTGCGCTTGGCATTTATTATTCAACTTTCAACTGAGGGTGCAATGCATGCTTTTGCACACTCGTAGAACCGGGCCTGTTTAGCGTCATCATCATAAAAACAGTCAGGCAGTAACAGCAGTATGCAACTGCACGGTGCGTACATATGGCTGCCGGTGCCACTGCTACTGGCTAGCTCCTGGCCGCTGCTCTGCACTGCTGATAACGGCATGCCGACTGACGGCTTTGTTGCGGAAGCGTAACTGCACAATGAACTTCATCGCTTTTAGCCTTAACTGCAGCGAGATCCTGCCCTGTTCACAAATGTTGATCTTGAAGCGAAATGTATTTAACTGCTACGAGTGAACCCTGACATTACTACAAATCCATCCCAAACAAAAGAAAACCATCACTCCACGTCACCCAGAGTTAACAGTCTGGTGGGGTTTTTTCATGTTTGAGCTGGTGTTAGTCCAGTTATACTAATTTGTTCAGCTGAGTCAGACAGGAATTCATCTTGTTCCATGTTTCTGCATGTGTCAGAGCTGGAGATCTGCTCCTTGTAAGGAACCGAGGCAGGTTCAGACACAGTTTGCCGGGTCTGTGCAACACTTAAAAGAACATCACGTGCTCCATAACACAGATCTTGTTTCATGGTAACCTGAGGCTGTAATATTATTGTACACACTCAATTCACATAAATTTACCCTACACGTTTGATTCACTACCTGACACATCAAACCAATTTAAACATGTTATAATTTCTTTCTAACATACAGACAATGCGTCTAGATTTCTAAAGGAAACTGTAAGAGCTAAGAGCCAAATTAACTGACAGGTAGCCTATCAAGATGGATCCACGGGTTAGCATAGACCGCGGAAGGGGGGCTGCGGCCCGGGTAGCTTTTGGAGTCTGATTTAATATTTTTAGGAACAAAAGCCTGAATTGTGTCTGTGTTTGATCTCAAAACTTGCACTTTAATCGAGTCACCCACTCCCACTACTGCGGGTTGCAATTTGACTTACCGATCATGTGCATTGTTTATCAGCAGCATTGTTTGGGAACCATGGACAGCGCTGTTTGTTGTGTGTGGAGGCTGTGTATGTGTGTGTGTAGGTGAGAGGTGGAGATAGGTAGAGATAGAGCGAGAGAGCACTAAAAGTGCTAACAGCTGTTTCTAGCGCCACAAACAGCTGTTTCTACGCACCTTTCCCAGCTGATTTGACGTAAATTCAAAATATAGCGCTCTTATAGTGCTAAAAAGTTATTTTATTATGTGAGTGCTAAATGTATTCTTTGATTTTGAAACAGTAGCCTTATGCTGTTGTTGTCCTTAAGCCTTCTGAGGCTATTGTATAGTAGTTTCAGATGTGTTCATGTGGGTATACTTCTACCTCTGCTAACTCTTTGAGGATCTACTGCACAATCAAGCAAACTGATCAAGTTACAAGTCTTTTGATCTCCTATAGAGCTCAAGATGAGGGTTACTCTTAAATAAATAAGTTTGTCAACCAAGAAAAAGTTGCCCTCGACTGAATTTGAAAATTTCTTTGAGTTTGTCCAACTTTTTATTGAACACCTTTGGGAATATAAATCTCAAAAACAATGCTAGTAAATGGCTGTATTAATCAGTAATCAGTCTTACATCTAACAATTTGAATTTAAAGTAATGTTTACCTATCAAGTACAGAGATGGGTCTGGAACGTGGATAGCTGTGAAACAAACACTGGAAGCAGAGAGAAACTGCTAGCTTAATAGCATTAAAAGTGAACAAATACCCTTTATCAACTCCAAAGCTGTCTCAACTATAATTTCCATCTTGTTTATTAAACATGTAGAAAAATTAAAGAAAAAAGTGACACATTCAGATATTTCTTGACCAACAAACACTGGACACAGTGACTGCATTACATTATACTTAAGTCTCGGAAATTAACTACATTAACCAGATTAATTTTCTGACACAACATTGACATATTACCACTTTATAAAGTTGATATAGGGAATATTTTAGAACACAATTGCTCTGTCCCCCCCCCCCCCCGTTATAAAATAAATCTGTCTCTTTAGCTGCTAAATGCTCCACTATTTTCACACGGTAGTCGCCGACTTTGTCTGTCTGCTGCTGGGTGTCGGGCAGGTTGTGTAAAGTGAGTTTATCAGATCTTTTTGGTTGATGAGAGCAGAGTTTGTGAGCAGCAAACCAAAACAAGTAGCTAAAAGATGCTAAAACACTCCATAGAGATGAGGGGGGCTGCAGCGGGTTCGTCAAATGACTCCTTTCCTTTCGCACATAGTCATTAGATCCATTGTTAATATAAATGCATTTGAGATTATGTAAGTTTATAGTATTATACGTTAATAGCAGCACCCAGGTCAGATTGTGCAACTGCAGTCAGTGTCAGAGTGCGATCCTGTACACCAGAGTGAATTGGGGAGTATACAGGTTCTCAATAGCAATATACAAAAGTGCGGATCTCTTACCTACTCTGAAGTTGGGTGCTGTCAGGGTGTCTGTAGCGTGGCCGTTCTCACTTATGATGGTGGTGGTGTTTCCCAGCTCGCAGTTGTTGTGACATCTGCCTCCTACGCAGGTTAATTTGCAGATGGTTGGTGTGAAGACCACCTTAATCCTTCCCGTGTGGTTGCCCACTGCCACCGAAAACACGGCATAAACCAGGAGGACGGGGAGAGAGAGCAGACGAACTCTGGTTATTCTTTGATCCATTGGGAAAATGTTAAATCACTTCAGCTCGACACAATCAGCCGGCGAGGCCCCAGTCAAAACAAAAACACAAAAATGGGCTGTGTAATTTGAAATTTTGAAAAAACGTATGATGTGTCTCCTCCCTGCACTTCCAACTACCCCTCTCTATCTGTTTCTCCTCCTCTTCCACTGCTCCTAAATCCAGTGGCGCCTTTGAAATGTGAGCAGGAATACAGAAAAGAAAAAAAAATCTGGGAGAGGGAGAAGTCAGCAAACAAAACTCTGGGATGTCTTCCAATTCTTCATTATAAGTCTCTGAGAGGTGGATATTGGCATATGAGCATACTGAGCTTTATTCCAAAACAGACAAACAGCAGGCATGCCACCTTCCGCTTCTGTGCCTGCTTTCCTTGCTCCCTGGTTTTCTATCTTCCTACTTAGTTTTTACTGTTGATGTTTAGCAAACTATGCTCAGGAACTTAACCACCACAAATAAAGAAAAAGAGCAGTAGTCTTTTGAAGTACTGGAAGACAAAAGCTTATCAACCCATTTCCCTGTCCGCCGAGTTCCTCCCCACCCTCATAAGCCCAGCCCTCAGTACAGACTGATAGAGTCCAAACTATGACAGACGTACTGGATTCCATCTCAAAGTATCTGACACATTTAATCTTTCTACCTACTGTACACCAATACCTTACATCTCTTCAGGCACATTTAGCTTTTTCCTCCAATTCTTTCAACTTGATTCACTTTTAATATCTCTTCCCGGTTGCGGTTGTTCTTGGCATCCCTGCGTCAGCTCCAAACCCCTGTCTCCAGTGCTCGGTGCTTTGTCTGTGGCTGTCAGCTGTTCACACCAGTGCAGACGCATGGAGTGAGGCCAAGCAGCCGGAGGAATGTTTTCTAAACCTGAGAGGCAGGAAAAACCACTGGATAAGAAGCCCCAGCCTACCTAAACATTTGCTAATAGGTGCAAAAATTAACTATTTTCGAGGGACCTAATATGATGTAGTGGTTACAACCAAATGCCAGTGGAAAGGTGGTTTTAGAAATGCTGCCAGGACCATATATGGATGTCCAAGATTTGAAGTCTAAACATGGTTTGCCCAATTCACTTTGATGGGAAGATTATCCCCAAAAAAGAAATAGGAAGGTTCTCGCTTCATTAAAGGAACCATACATGAGCCAAAACATAAACAAAAGATTCCAAATCACAAAACTGGAAACTGCTTACTCACAAATAGATTGATAGATTATTTTGAACGCCTACATTTCACAACAACTAAATTGAAGTTATCAATGTTTATTGATGCTGTTAGATTTCCATTTACATCAGTCATTTTCTAAACGTGGTAAAAGTGACTTATGTTTCAGCCGATTAGACTGTTGTCAGGCTATGAAACAGTTGCTATAAGCCCCATAGATGTGGGTAAATAGGGGCCTAATACACCTACTAGTAGGTTTTATCACCTATTCACATGGTAGATCTCCAAAAGAAGGTATAAAAGAACACGATAGCGACCTCTAGCGACTGTAGTAATTATGACAGGAGTAGAAGCGGAAGTCAGGCGCTACAGTGTGAAACTCCATAAAGGACGGAGGCTGGGGGTGATGGATGGGACACAAAACACAGGGTTTTCACCCAGGAGACTGGAGTTTGCATCCCGTGTGAAACCAACAATGTGTAGTTGTCTTTGTGTTCGTAGTTATTTGACCCAAAACATGGTGTTCCCTAAACTTGACTAAGTGTTGTTGTTTTTTTGCCTAAACCTAAAGAAGTCTTTTTGTTTGTGTTCAAAACGTGACGTTTCATTCAATTTTATGTGTTAGAACGTGTTGCTTTTAAGTTTCACTTTCACAACATTGTAGGCGTAGTAGGCCCCTAATGACCTATATCGATGGTGCTTACAGTGACTGATAACGCCTATTAAATGGCCTGATAACAGTCGAATCAGGTGTATATTTTCGATCATACTTAACTGCAGAGGTGGGGGACTCGAGTCACATGACTTGACTCGAGTCACATGACTTGACTCGAGTCAGACTCGAGTCGCAAATTTGAGGACTTGAGACTTGCTTGACTACATTGATAAAACACTCGACTTGACTTTGATTTGGTATTCACTACTTGAGACTTGACTTAAACTTAAGAAGGATGACTCGAATGCGTGACTTTTTTTTTAATTAAATATTTTAATTTTTCTAGATATTGAGAAGTTACGTTTTGTTTTTGAAACATCGGGTGATTTCTAGTACAATGCGTGCAAACCTTGCAACCTACTAGGACGCAGCAGAGGCCAACGGCGGAGACAGCGAGCTGTCATAGAGAGGCCTACAAAAATAATAAAATTTGGATTCAATGATTATGTTGTCGATGACGGTAGTAAGAAGAGAACAGCGGTATGTAAGGTCTGCGGCTCAAAAATCAGTGACGCGACCACCACAACATCCTACTTCATCCGTCACCACAAAACCCACAAAGGTAGGATACGTGAGTGTGTCTTTTTAGCTAACTTATTGGCTGGTTAAATGTTAGCTAGAAAGATAACGTTAAGTTGAAGCTACGTTAGACTTGGCTTTGAATCGATTATGCATTTTATTGAGAAGACATATCGTTAATGTAAAAGAATCGGGGGTATGATTCAGGGCCATATAACCAGTTAAACTATGGGGGCACGTTACTAGCTAACACAGCTGCGTGCTCAATTTCACAGGTTATCAATATGGGTGATGGAGGCACCGGTATTTTGGTGTTTGTTTACGGTGACCAGACGTCCCGGTTTGTCCGGGACAGTCTCGGTTTCAAGCACACCACAATTAAAATAATAATGTTATACTTATATACAGTATACAGTATATAGGTTTATCATGTAGATTAGCCACAGCACCAGACAAATGGGATTACAGCCCAGGTGTTGATTGCTTCATTCATAATTACGATGCATTATTTTCTGATGATCTGAAATGTATGCCTTTGTTGTTTTATAGCTAAGGGATAGTTTATAGCCTACCAATGCACAATTAATAATCAGAGGAGGTTTGTAAATGTTTCATTTCAATACGTGATATTCCCATAACATTTGCTGTTATTATTATTTTATATTGTTATTATTATTATTATTATTATTATTATTATTAAAGCAGCCTCCGGATCGAAATAAAAGGAAGAAAGAAGGAATGAAGCATACAGATTTTGTTACCAATATTTAATTATCCTTAACTCAATATTTTCAAGGGACACTTCACTTACAACTTTTTTTTTAATTTGCCATGTTGAGCATTTTAATTTGAACAAGCAAGGCCTAGTGAATGAGGCTGGGACACGGGCGGAACACGGGTCCTGGGGTGTAACTGAAGCTGCGGTCGTGCGTTGTGATTTGCTCAATTTCGGCGAGTGCTGACCAGATTTTACTGCGCATGTGTTGTACCCCAAAGACCCAGCCTCCTTCGATAGGCCTTGATATCAAGATGTACGGAGGACGGAGGAGGAGGCGTGCATTAACCCTCCTAATCTGTGACATGCTCATCGGCCGAAAATATTTCTGCCTGACATAACACTTGTTTAGTACTGATGTGAATAGCGAGGGCAAGCGTAGGCTCTTTTGTAGTAATGTTGTCTGGTGTCTTGTGTTGACATGCACAGCGCAGCTTGCTACCGGAGCTGGTTGAATCCAAAAGGCACGGTGCTTTCTCCAGTTGGGCCGGAACGATTCGTTTGGAGGTCTCAAGGAGGTCTCGGTTCGCTTGTTTTGGTGCTGCACCCGAGTGCGATTGCTGTGTTCACACCTGCCCAAACGGACCGCACCGAGAGGGTAAACGCTCCAGGGTTCGATTCAACCAGACTAAACAAGGCAGGTGTGAATACGCCCTAAGACCACTTGGCACTCCCCTGATTTTACATATGAAGTGCAGTTTACTGTCTTAACTGTCCTATACTGTCAAAATGTTATAAAGTTAAAATCACTGCTTCACTAAACTTAACAGCCAGTCAGACAGCTCTCTCTCTCTCATCAACTGCTGATGAGGGCACCGCACTGCTGGACACACCGCAAAAAGTACAGGAAACCTACAGCCCCATGACGCTTGATGGCTAAAATGCCAGCTCGGTATGTTAGGACCCTTTGGCACAACACTGTGAATTTCCCACAGAATCCAATCACTTAAATAGTGATAGAGTTTTCATGGCTGTTTACTCTGGTCAGTTTAAATGTGGTTGGTAGATGACAGGTGGTAGATATCTGCTTCAGAGGAGGAAAATCACTGCAAATTCTCTTCACATGTAGAAATAGACAAGCAGTGTATTGTTTTCACACCCATCCTAGCCCGTCAAAACTACTTTGACAAGTCTCTGAGCGGTAGCGGCCATAGCGATGATAAAACATTTCCAAATCCTCTGAAATCCCCTTCCCTCCTCCTCGTGTCTATGCCTCTGTAAGTATGCGCACGTTGCTGGCGGATCACTTTGGTTGTGTCAAGCATATGGAGAGGGAGTCAGGAGAGCATCTCAGACACAACATAGACATCAATCAACTTGAAGGACAAAAATGTTGAGGGAGAGATTCATCCAGGCTGCAGGGGGGGGTCTGTCTGATGTTTTCCATTGGACCACAGGAGGTTTTTGTGTGATCCATGTAAGGGACTAAAAGTGCACAGGCCTCAGAAGTAAAGTGTGTGCAGTACAGACGCTGATGTCAGGATTGACTAAGAACGCATTTAATGGCTGTGAGAGAATCAAAGTATAGGTTCTCTTTAAGGTTCTTTGGTCTCAAATAGAAGTTTGTCTCCCTTGCTGGCTTCATATGGTGGCAAAGGGTCTTTGAATGGATTTTATAAACAGTAGAGTAATTTGGCTCAAATACAGTCCAGCCTTTTGACAAGAAAGATGGGTGTGCTGTAGGAGGTTAACGATTAAATATCAATCTATGTAAATTATTGGTACCAGTATATACAGTATATGGCAATATCGGTCCAAGTGCGTGTTGTGAACGTATCATCTTTACTTTTTCTGGCCCATGCTTAAAGGACAACTCCACCAATTTACATAGCACCAATTTTACACATCAAAGTCTGTGTCCAGGTCTCGGGGAGTACTACTGCAAGATGGCGGCGTGTGCACAACACGAGGCTTTGTGCCTCTATACTACTGTCTATACTATATATATATATATATATTACATCTAGTGTATTCACTGTATTCATATCACACCTCCAGCTGTTTATTCTGTATATAATATCTTACTATTAGCATTGCTGTAATTACACTATGCACTATTTATTTTATAATTGTACTTATACCCGCATTGCCTACTATGTTCATACAGTATACGGTGTATCCATACACATTGTTAATACTGTTCATACTCTGCATATCTAATGTATTCATACCCCTTTATTCTATTGATTCTATATTTTATTCTGTATATTATTATGTACATTACTCTGCAATTTACTGCTTTTTGCACTTCTGGTTAGATGCTGAACTGCATTTTGTTGTCTCAGTACCTGTACTCTGTGCAATGACAATCTAATCCGATTTAATCTAATATGTGTGGGAAAAAAACTTGTATAAAGCCTTTAGTGTCTCCAGAAAGAGCTGTGCAAAGTCTGATAAATGTCATCCAGTGATGTCACCTGAGTCAGTGTCAGTTGGGGTTGCAGACTACAAGTTTGAAAAGTAAAAAAAATCTGGAGATGTGGAGTTAGAAATAAGATATTTTACCAGACCTCTTTAGCCCGCTCTTCTCATCTCTGCTTGAAGCTACATTAGCCGCTACTAGCATAACACACCTGCATCTCCGATCGCACTGTTGGAGGTCAGTTGCACTGTCGGTTTTTGGCACCAGGTTTTGAAAAGGAAGAGGAATAGCTGCATCTATTTTTATCCTTTTTTTTTTTCAATTGTCAATCGTGAGTCCGACAATGCAATAGGAGTGCAATGCTAAAGAAGTGGAGTACTCTTCCTACACCATCATGAGAGGTCGATGCTCCAGTAACACTTGTAGTATAAACTTTATTTAGAGACCAACGTGTTTCAGCTTTTGGCCTACATCAAGGTGCCTGGCATGGAAGTGATTTAGCCCAGCCAAAGAGGTTTTCTCAGTTCAAAAGAAAAACTCCAAGAGAGATAAGCTTTGTTTTTTTTTACCTCAAAGGTTTATTGCTGGGGAGCATGAATGAACACTTGTCTTGTATACTACAAGTGTTGCTGGAGTTTTAGAACTCGGTGAAGCTGTGCCAGAAATCCGTTCTCTGATTGCACACCTTCATGGCACTCGTATTTGGTCATTGCGGCAATGGCGAAGTGATCCTCTCTGCCCAAACCTTCAGTCAGGGCCAAGATTATTAACATTTGTCTGAGGGTGTTTTGGCAGTGTGGGAGAGCTGAGGGATAGTTGAGGGGAGACGGGGAATAACTTTCCCAGATGTGGCACCAAAGCCAGTTGCTGACAGGCCGTCTGTCGCGTGAGACAGGGCTGAAAGAAAGGCTGCGAGCTTCCTGTTTTAGAAGAGCAAACGCGTCTGCTACTCTCACACAGTGTAGCGCTGACTGCATACTGGGCAAAAACCAGCCGTGGTATTCCCTAAATTAGGCTCAGAGGCCTTAAGTGGTATTTGTAGATATACAAATTTGCTGTCAGTGGGTAGGCCTGAATTGACCAGAACCAGGGGTTAGACAACATGATCTTCATAATATGATTGAAATGGCAGCTCACGTTGCTCTGTTTAACGGAAGTTGAAAAGCTGATGCGGTTGGCAGAATGGGTACAATTAGAGGGTTATTGGGGCCTTGGTACACTGGCACACAGTCTGTCATTATTACTTTAACTATGTAGCTGGTATCAATGAAGTTAAAGCCCCAATGTTTACAATCTTCATGTGATATCAGTGTGCATTGCTGTCTTTTTCTTTATACTTTCATTAGGAGACATCAAAATCCGATTTTGTTTTCATTTCCTACACAAAAAGGGAAAGAATGCCGAGGAATGTTTAGTGTGCCACTGATAAATTATCTTAGTAAATGTGAACTAAAACTATATAAAACCAGTTATTTCTCTCCACTTTCCCAACAAATGTTGTAATTCATTAATTATTTCAGTTTATTTTTTATACAGCGTCAAATCATAACAGTTATGAGACCAAACAAGAGCATGCATTATATGCGACATTGGCATTCTTGCGACATTGACAAGAAAAAACGTCCCTTTAATGGGTAGAAAACTTTGGGCAGAACGCGGCTCTGTGTGGGCGGCCATCTGCTGCTGTTGAATATGAATGAATTGGAAATGTTGGTGGCTGTTGTCTTCCCTCCCTATGTGTTTGTGTCCCATTTCCCCCTTGATGTCTGGCCATTTCTCTGGCATTTACAAACTACTAGCTGACTAGCTTAAACTGAGCTGAGGTTATTTTGAAACTGGGTCTGGGTCACTGTGGCCATGGCTGGGGCTGCTTGAGTCTACAGCACTGTAAAAACCAAGTATCAACACTGTTCTGTCTGCTGACCCACCCTTTAATATCCCCAAGTCGGTCCGCCTGGCTGTGGCCAGAGGCACAACCATTCAAACTGCAGTCTACAGATTCTTTGAAAAATATTGACTTATTCATAGATGTATATTGGCGAGTCTGACATTGGCCTTGAATTTCTGACAAACCAAAATAACCAACCACAAGCTGGTGAATTATAGCTGCTGTTGATCTGTCAGATCTATAAGAGTTTGACTGCCAGCCAAAGTTGGTCCAGTTGGTTTGGGCAGCTCAAAAATAAAATGTGTCTCTTAAAAAATGTGAATACCACAAACCAATAGCAGCCATCATAGGAAGCTACGCCTTACATAGCTGAAGGTGTGGTGTATTAGCTGTTTGTCTATAAATACATACAATGCACAGGGAAGTATCATGGGTGTTATGGGTTCCACTTTAAAACTATAAATGGAAGATAATGTGTCTTCTGTGGGAAGGCTGGTGAGTAGCAGAGAGACTTTAATGGGGGGTACATAACAGGTATTCAGACTCCGCTCTCGACAGCCTTCCCCCACCATTCATATCCATCCAGGCCCTTGTTGTTTCAGCAAATTGAGGGGTTCTCCCCCAAATGACACAGTTATTTTATTCCATCTCTCTCCTATCTTAACTCTCACACTCTGTCTTTGTCTGAAATTGCCCTCAGAAAATGAGACTAATAACTCATTTTCGACAGCCCTAAGCAGCAGGCAATGCTTAAGTCTTTATGCCATTACCGCTGGAGCTGCAATTTGAACAAATCCTGTTACTGCCCAATTGCAAGCTCCATATTCTCCCCATATCCTCACAGTGTGAGAGCAGATGTGACGTGTTCTGTGTACGTTTGTATGTGGCATGTGTGTATAAATTAAGGTTGAAGGTTTTCCAGTGTTTTAAAATGATTACTTCCCGGGAATATATCACACTTTTTTCTAGGATTCACTGGGATTTCTCGCCATAAACAAAGTTTGACTTTGAAAACAGAACTGTACTTATTTATACAATTTCATCCATTTTTTCTGATGTTAGTGTAACCCTGTGGGAAAGCCAGTTGTTACTAAAACATGTAGAGCTATTTCCCCTCACTGAGAATTCATTTTATTTCATTAATAAGCACATTCTTTATTTTTATTCTGTATTTAATTTATTATTATTTATTTTATTTCCTTTTTGCTCAGAGGTCTACTTTTGCATCAGGAGGTGTTCTACTGGTCAACAACTTGACAACAAATAAGCTTATTGGTTCAAAGTGAAATAACTGGTTGCTATTGGTGTAAAACAATCCAAGTCCCGCCTCCTCACTCACGTTAGAGAGTGTGGAAAAAATCTTAGCATGATGAGACAGCAGCGGAGACACTGGAATTACGGAGTGATATCACTGTTAGTTGTACTTGATATGCTACTGTACCGAGAGAAGTAAAACTATTAGAGCTATTTGTGTGACGATGAATATAAAGTT
This sequence comes from Sebastes fasciatus, assembly GCF_043250625.1. NCBI lineage: Eukaryota > Metazoa > Chordata > Actinopteri > Perciformes > Sebastidae > Sebastes > Sebastes fasciatus. The sequence goes on along the minus strand of NC_133803.1, from coordinate 7,073,916 downwards.
AGTAGTAAGGTAATAGCTGTAAATGTAGCAGTACAGAGTGTCAGTGAATAAATGCTACAACTCCTCAAGACCAAAGCCAAGTTCCTGTGTCTTGCTTGCCACCTGCTGATTAAAGTGAAGGAGTTAGCCCCAAAGTTAGTGACGACTTCGGCCCAGGCTCACTTAAGGTGGACTGACCTTTAAAGGTGGACCGGCTATTCTCATTGTAGTGACAAGCCGCTCCTCTTTGTCTCTCAACTGGAAGTACAGATAATTAATAATAAACCTCCTCATTTTCCTTCACCACGGCATGTCTTTGAAAGCACGCTGACTTCTATATACATAACATACAACATATGTGACATGTGAAGCTGTCCTCGACTCTCCCACAGCTAGTTTAAACTGATTTCTTATTAAAAGACAGATATAGGCTCAGTCATCCACCTCTGACATAACGGAGGTCGGTCCCATCTGAACCACAGCTAAACAATTTTATCTCTGTTTACATATATCAAACGGATGATGAATTGTTCCACTGTGGTGTTACAAAGTGTCTCAATACTCACCCTTCAGGGCTGTCATTCTGTAAAACTTACAATCAAACCTGCTTTTTCTAAACCTAAACAATCAGTGTTTATACATGTTGTAACCTACCAACCATAAAATGATGTACAGTTATGCACAATGCCTTAGTTTGTTGTGTTTTTTCCTTCCTTGCAGGCATCCATTGGTTTGGTCAAATTATTCCCATATGTATAAAAAAAAAACTCAACTTAAAGGTAAGCCATCATCGTGATCATCATGACTGCTTTAATATTTAACAAGGTGAAAGTCCGGTAACTCTTGGAAATAATACTAGCACTAATGATTTTCACTGTGATGGACCTTAAGTAGCATCAGGTCTCTGAAGGTTGATTTTCATACCACAGTGGCATTAGGACAATGCATTCAAAAATCGACACTCTTCGGGAACACCGTTTGCATACAAATGAAAGTAAACGGGGGATCTGTAGATTTACTCACCATGGATGTGGTTGTGTCCCACTGTCAGGGGGATCGGCCTCTCAGGTTGGGATTGGACATGCGTCTGTGTGCGCGTGGTGTGTTTGTGGTAGTATTTGGGCTTTATAACAAACGGCTGGCTCTGACCTGGGTGCATGGGCACGGGCCGGATCCTGGAGGTAAAAGAAGAACATAATAAGTTGTCAAATAGAATATGCATTAAAAAAAAAAGAAGAAGAAGAAAATTAAATGGTAACATAAACCTCTTAAGAAACATGACAAAATGACAAAGACAGATATCCATACACATTAAAATCATTCCTGTTTTCTAGTAGCCAGGAACAAGACTAGAATATTTTTCAGTATCTATGCAGAACTTTATGGCTGACTATGGTGCTTTTCCATTGACATATATGTATATATATATATACTAAGCGACCCAACCACTTATTCTGCCTGCCTGTTACCCGCTTTAATAGTGCGTCAGACTTTTGACTCTCTATTTGATTTTCCAGTCGCTTTAGTCAGCGATGCAGAACTGTGTATGAGTTTTTCATTATAGCAGAAAAACAAAACAGTAAAGCATTTCAGTACTTTTATTGTATGAACACAAAATGTCATGGTACCAGATCAACAACTACTTCTATGGAGGCTTGGCAACAACAAAGAGCTTCAAACCTGAGCTGTGAGACAGAGAGAACAGTGACAGTTATAAACAGAAGATCTCATTCCAGTCTCAACAACATATCTATGACCGCGTGCGTTGGCAATGACTGAGCCGTTAAATGAAAAAAAGTAAGAGAAGAGTTTGGAGAATGTCCAAGGAATGGTTACAAGAGCCTCTGGTCTTAAATATCAGAGAAGAGATTTTACTAATTTCTACATAAACAGATCAGTGAGTCGGGGTTGAGTGAGCAAGGTGTGTCACAATCCACTGCCGACCTCTACACTTGAGTCGTCCAAGTCTTCTTCCCCACGAGAACCAACATACTCGAGTCAAATGTAATGAACCCACTGAACCTCACCAGAGCCCTCTCACATATTAGCAATGTCTCAACTGAGATATTCCCTCCAGGGAGGGAAAGGAAGAATATCTCTGCAGTGTATGCCAGTGCTTGGTTTTGGGTAACAGGTGTCTGGTGTCTGACTGTCTGACCGAGGGGATCAGAGAGACTGTGATGGCTCTCACAGTGTGTAAGAACCATGAAAGAGTTTAATAATCTGCAGGTTACCTGTCACTGCTTGATGCACTCAGATGGGCTGATATCAATGTCAGAAGGTATAGGCCTAGCATAATTCTCTCATCAGTTTCTTTTATATAATAATTGCAATCATCCATCCGCAGCAGGGTAGGTCAGGAAGACCAGACGTTTGTCGAGACCATATTTTTAACTTAGATTGAGTTTGAGCAAATTAAGTTTTCAAATTAGCACATTAAAGTATGCCTCAACTAGTTCCATCTATTTGTTTCATTATACAGTGATTTTCCTCAGTTCAGCCGATGAATCTCAGCTTGTCAACACAGAAAAGCTAATCTGAGAGGTTCTCCAGTGTGTTGTAATTGCAGGGAAAGTTATACTCCCTCTAGTGGTACATTAGGGTAATGTAGGCTGTAGATTGTGTACTTCCTCCACAGAAGAAGTAGTTAGACAGGACCAGCACCGTAACGCAAAGACGTGAGGCCTAACATCTTTTATAGTGAGGATACTTAACACACCACTTTAGAACACTGGACACAGATTATGAGGTTAGCTGTATTGAGCAAATTTTAAACTGTTGGAGCTTTTTAACAAACTATAGAGATACAACCGCCGTCAAGGTGCTGATCCTGACGCCGGTGGACAGGAACTGTCCAGGGTGCTCCGTATTTGACTCCTCCTCATTACTCATTGTCGAGTGCAGGATTTCTTTATCAAAGCCCACTCAAGTCAGATTGTTACACAAGTGTACTGTGAAGATCTACAGAACAAGTTTTTCCTATGAGGCCAAATTATTTTGGGATGACCGCAGCCTTGAGAAGATTGTCAAGCGAAGCCGATTCAAAAGGTTGGAAGAGCTTCACAAGGAGTGGACTGAGGCTGGAGTCGGTGCATCAAGAGCCACCACTCACAGACGCCTTCAGGAAACGGGCTACAGCTGTTGCATTCCTAGTATCAAGCCACTCCTGAACCAGAGACAACGTCAGAAGCAGGAAAAGAAGAAATGGACCATTGCTCAGTGGTTCAAAGTGCATTTCATTTGGAAGTCAAGGTCCCATGCAGAGTCTGGAGGAGGAGTGGAGACGTACAGAATCCAAGTTGCTTGAAGTCCAGTGTGAAGTTTCCACAGTCGGTGATGATTTGGGGTGGCATGTCTGTTGTTGGTCTACTGTGTTTTATCAAGTCCAAAGTCAACGCAGCCGTCTACCAGGAACTTTTAGAGCACTTCATGCTTCCGTCTGCTGACGAGCTTTACGGAGATGCCGGTGCTAAGTCCAGCGGGACTTAGCACCGGCCCACAGTGCCAAAACTACTACCAACTCGGTTTGCTGACCATGATATTACTGTGCTTGACCTGAACCCTGTAGAGAATCTATGGGGTATTGTCAAGAGGAAGATGAAAAACAACCAACCCAACAATACATGAAAAAATGCTTGAAACATTTTAGCTTACGTGTAATGAGTCTAGAATATATTCAATTTTCACTTTCTTAAATAACTGACGAAGAATATTGAACTTTTTCATGATATTCAAATTTTTTGAGCTGCACATGTATGTATGTATGTATATACAGTATATATATATATATATATACATATATATATATATATATATATATATATAGAGAGAGAGAGAGAGAGAGAGAGAGAGAGAGAGATGTGTGAATAATTGTGATATACGATATGACCAGGACAATAATTCAAATATGCTTAAACCTCTTAAAATGTCACTAAAACATACTGCAATCACTTTACCTTACATTTTTATTGCAAGAAACACACTTTTTTTTAGTGAAAAACAAACAAACAATCTTAAACGAGGTAATCATAAGTCATAAGGTCCATCTGCATAAATAAAGTCTGTTCTTTCTTACATGATAATTCCTGTATTTTTACACTATGCATTTTCCTAAAGAAACAATGTAGAGACTCGTACTAAAATAATCCGTCTCAATCACCATTCCTGACCCACCAGTAGTTTGTGCTGGTGTCTGTATCCACAGAGACCCTGCAGCCCTCTGTCTGGATTTTTCTCTTTTCTTATTATTTTGCTGTTATCGTTTCTGGGCGTCAGCCTCCAATATCATCTTTGGGAAGTGGGTGTGTGTGTTTTGTGTCTACATTCACCGATTGGACCAGTCAAGGCATTGGGGACATTTCTACTGTGTATGATGCAACTGCACATTCTCCAGTCGTCTGCTGTGGTGACCGAACCAACAGTTAACCACAGCAGGAGTTAGTGGCATTTCAATTCGACTTCTAGAAATTCTACCTATTATTACACCGATGGTTGGTGATAATGAAATTATACTGACCGGGCAAACCACAATAACACAGCCTTCAAAGTGAGGGATCCATGTTTAAAGAAAACACTGAATATTCCCTATGCTTGTATCAGCAGCTGTGTAGCTTGCGGGCTTCACCATTCACCATGTTGTCAAAGAGTCAGCGTGCTATTAAACACACTGCCTGTGTGATTATCCACAGATGAAACCTCACAGCATGTGAGGGTAATGTTAGACATCATACTGGACTCCACCAGGAAACACAATGGTGAGGATTGATTATTTGTACCAGATTTTCCATCTCAGTGGAGACAATTAGCCAAAAAATGGAGGGCCAAGATGTCAGAGGTATATGAGCTTGTAGCAGAGCGGGTCACTGCTGTAAAAGCAAGACCTGGGAAAATGTGGCAAAGTGAAGCAAACATACATCTGGATGTCCATGTAATAAAATGTATTATTATTATTATTATTATTATTATTATTATTATTATTAATGTTGATGTGAGCCTGAACTGGGCAGACAATACAAACTGCCAGTGTAATCCAAGGTTCCTCTCCTCAGGACATATAAATCCTTTGAGGCACAAGCAAACAATATGATTTGGATAAAGCTGAATAGTAGAATATAGTAATTATATTTACAGGTGATAATAACCGTCCGTCTGTTTTACATCCTGTCAAGCCCACAACAACAAGTTAACAATTTTGAACTAACACAGGTTATCAAACAGTCGGCAAATGTTTTTTTGGTAACAATCGTTATATCAGACAATTTCTGTCCTCACATCCACATCTGTGGTGTTAAACTTATTATAAAGAATCCTAATTCACAAGGATGAGTGAAAACAAATCAGTGGTCTGCACATGATTAAATGTAGGGTTTTCTTGTTTTTCTCTTACGCAGGTTTACTGAGAAATTTAAGAAAAAATAAGACAATTGTGGAATGTTTTTCTGTGTTTTTTCGGATATGAGTGATCTGTCTTTTATTCGATTTGGTTATCTTTTTTGTTGTCGTTGTGGTTAATCAACCCAGTTTCTCCATATTGTGCTTAAACAGGTAATCTATCACTCCACTAGGGATGTTAATAATTAACCGTTTAACCGGCATTAAGCATTTTAACCGATTAACGCTATCGGTTAAAACGGTTAAAAGAAATATTAATAATTAATTAAAAAGCTGAGCGGTTCAGAGGAGCGACTCAGAGGAGATAAGCTGGTCCAGCCCACCTTAAGAGGCAGAGCCGGGGTTGCGGGATGCAGGAAGTTGACTCCAGTCTCTCAGCTCACTTCAGCGGAGCGGAGGAGCAGTAGTTTCGTAGCATTTATTCACCGACAAATAAACTGTACACACACTGCTACACCTACGTTCACAGCTATAACGCCACCAACAACCTCACACACACACACGGTCTGTCGGGCACTCGTCAAAGTTACGCCGCGCTGACAGACTGTACGTGTGTGGCGGCGGCGGTGAGCACGTAGCCATTGGCAATGCTAGAGCTGCTAACATAGCACAAATACACACAATGTTTGTCGGACACTTGCTAAAGTTACGCCGGGCAGACACACAGCTGACAACCTGTTAACTAAACTAAATGTGTGGTGGAGACTTTTACTGGGAAAGTGGCTGCATGTTCGCGACAGTACACGCAGCACCGTGGGTGCTAAGTTAACGCTCCCGAACGGGTGAACTGGGGACTCAGTTGTCTGCTGTGCTCCTGCACTGCAGCTGGCGCACCGCTGCATGAGACGCACAAATCTTGTCGGTTAACGGTTAATAATCTGTTAACGAGGGTCGGTTATCGGTTAAGAACATTTTTAAAAACTAGCACACTCTACCATGCCCAGGGTTATCAGTAACAGAATGTATGGGCAGCTTGGCAATGAAAGACATGTGACATTCTCCCGGAGCCCAGAGTTAGTGAAACTACATTCATCAGAAGCTGGTGGAAGACAGCTTGGAACTCAGCTGATTTCACCTGAACAAATAAATGTAGAATGTAGGCGTGTTACTTACTGTTGTTGGATGTGCTGTTGGATGTAATGTGGTCGCACGAGCTGGGGGGCCGACTTGACACTCAGTTTCATCTGAGCCACGTTGTTAGACGGAGAGGGAGCAGAGGCATAACTATTAGGATGACCTTGCTGAGGTATCGGCCGCTGTGGTACCACATTGTGTCCAGTAGTGTGTCCGTTTGAGTTACCGGTGGCGTGCCCCCCGTTGGTGGGACCATTCTCGGGCTGTCCTGGATAGGGGTGTGAGGGCACCGTCCTCTGTTCGCATGCCTTCCCCTTTGAGCCAGGCTTGCAGACACAGAGCTGAGGCCTGAGGCACATTCCTCCGTTCTGGCATTGAGGGATGCAGTTGGCTACAACACAGAATCCAGACGGAGCAGAGAGAGGAGAAGAAAAGAAAGAGAGGAGGGAGAAACAGATGGAGAATGAAGATGAGTGACGACAGTAAATAGATGCAAGCATACGGATAAATTGGACTTTCATGATTTTAAATGCACTCATGCTCATCATTCATTTTTGCATTGTAGGGTATCTACAATTATGTTAGAAGGTAAAAGTATGAAAACTAAGTTCAAGTCACACTTTTACAAGAGGAATATGCAATCATACATCAGCGCCGTTTCAAATGTAGATTTTTAAAGGTGCTTTCACACCTAACAAACAAAGTCTGGTGTGTTTGCCGTTTGTCTCGGTTAGTTTAGGCTGGTGTGAAAGTCGTAAATTGAACTTGTCAATTGAACTTGTGTGGACCAAACGCCCGGACTGAAGCAGTGGGTTAGAGCAATGTGTTGTGCTTGTACCCTACTATGTGTATTTTGGCAGTTCCTCAATAAAAAGTGAGGTAAACATAGCAGCCACAAAGTTTTCTTTTTTGTCCTGTTTCTACCATAGTCAACATTATTTATGACATATTGGTTCCAATTACAGTCTTGACTAATTCTAGTTCATAATCAGTGGTTAAACTGGGATTTGGGTATGGGATGGGTGGTTCCCACAGACCACACTGTCATGGGATTATTTCTTCAGCAGAAAGTCATTCCAATGAAAACGGTAAGATGTTGTGTTCTGTGGATGTGGATGTGGATTGTCCAGAGTAACAAGGGCAGTGTTTCTGGAAAGAGATGTTGCTGTTGAATTTCATAGATGTCTTTTTTTACTTATTTAATTTTTTTTAAAGCCTATCACTTTAAGAGAATCGGGACCTCTGGGTTCAGTCCAATATCAAACATTGTCAGTGTCAGAGGTGAGGATGAGGGGAATCTTCATTTATCAACCAAATAAGAACTAAAGACTGGCTTCAACAGACAGGGCATTGAGTACAGTTAGAGTTAGAGCTTTTGAATAAGCTGCAGCAGCTGACATTTTGACATAAAGCAGTGGTGGTGTAGACATTTAAATTGCCTGTGCCCGGCTAATAGCTGTTTCTCGTAGGATGGACGGGTTCTGGGCATTGCTTGTGTTTTAGCATCGGCAAATCGTTCACAAACCTTATGTTTACAACTCTTGGTTTATTTGTAAAAAAGACAGTGTGAACAAAAATTTCATTCAAATCCATTGAGGACTTTTGGAGTAATCCTGCTAACAGACAAACCAACAAACCAACAAACCAACAAACCAACGCTGGTGAAAACATAACCTCCTTCCTAGACCTTCGGAGGTAATAAAACACTTGATTGTACTGAGTGTGATTGTCTTGAGTAATGTGGACAACAGCAGAGGAGGTAACTTTTCCTCATGCCAGCAGATGTCTTTCATCAACCATTTAGTTTCCCATTCATTAATCATTTTCTCAAATCTCAAAGCCACTAATTAGACTAACAAGCTTAGTGAGGAGGTGACACACCCTCAGGAACCCTGGGGAGAATGAGAGGGCCTCTTTCTGAGTCATTTGTCCCGCTGGCTTTACGCACACACACACACACACACACACACAAACACAGTGAAATGCTTTCAGCAGAGCGTATCGTTCGAAGGTGGCCGAGTGTGTGGGTCTGTGTGTTCTAGTACTTCTGCCTTTGTGAGAACCAGTTGGAGTTTTATACCTTTTGGATCAAACCTCACTACTTCAACACGTTACGACTTGGGTTTAGTATTTATCATATTAGTAAGAATACTAGTAAGATAACAGTATGTTTATGTTGAGGAATGATTAAAGTCAGAGGAAGGTCGGGATGTGTGTGTTATCTGCTATCAACTTCCTTTGTATGGTTTTATCCAAACATATCTAAGCATTCATGTGCATGTGTGTGTGTTGGAGTACAGTGTGTAAACTTCTTCCATGTTGTCTGTGCGACAGGCTTTGTAGTTGATAAATGGATGCCCCTATTATCTGCTTGGGGAGAACAGAGCCCTGTGTAATTACCGGCTTTTTTGACGGTCTCCCAGTGGTGGATGAAGTTCCTGAAAGCCACACTTGAGTAAAAGTACAGATATCTAACCAGAAAATGACTTTAGTAGATGTTAAAGTCACCTAATAGAATATTACTTGAATAAAAGTCTTAAAATGTCTGATATTTACTGTACTTAAAGCTGATGTAGGCGAGATTGGAGCAAATATGATTAAAAAATGAAATTTTATAAAACAGTCGCTATATCGTGACAGTATTACATGAAACAGGTAACCTGAAAAAAAATCATGTTTTTTCATATACCGGAGGAAAACAATGGCATGATGGGAAACGCCTGGCTGTCACCTGATCAAAGAGCTGATTGGCTCTTAGTTTTGACAGCGAACACCAGTGTTATAGAAAGTCCAAACTTTCTGTGTTTGTATTGTAATATTTAACGCTAAATTGTAGGATATTAGTCTCATGTTGTGCAATGAAGGTTTCACCTGTTAACAAACACATCTTGTGTGGTTGATAATAATAATAATGAATGTTATTTATATTTACTCTTATCCGTACAATCCTCGCCTGTATATATATGTGCAATGACAAAAAGTTTAATCTAATATAATCTAATCAGAGCACTTATCAAAACAAGTGCTCATTATAACGTGCTTTACACGGCGGACCTAAAAAATAATAAAGGATATAATACAATGCCAGATACAGGCACATTTCCACATATATTAACAAACAAATATAAATAAATCCCATCTTGGTCTGAAAACTAAAAGTAGCCTACAGATCAGGATGTAACAGGATGTCACTTTTCCTGTGACTTCCTGTAAATTCAGTGAGGGATGCTGGAAACTGTCCGACTCGACCGCAGCTTTTAGTTTTATATGTTGATGTAAAGTGTTCCGGCAGCAGAAGGAGCTGCAGTATCTCTCTTTCACACACCGACGGGGGAAGCAGCCTCGTAAAGTCGTAAATTGGTGAGCCTGGTTTGATATCTCAGGGCTTCTGCCCTTTTCTATCCAGAGGAAATCATTGGAGGGAGGAGAGAGGATATGGAGGAGGAGCCCAGTTGGTGCTGAGGCATCATGGCCCATGCCCGGCCAGTTGAGGAGGTTTTTTGTTTTTTTCTTCTTCTTTTTCTTCCTTTTCCTCATAACATAATGAAATAAAATGAAATATGGATAAAACAAAATGGAGAGAAAAATAAATTAAAGAAAGAAAGAAAATAAATAAATAAATAAACAAACAAATAAACAAACAAAGAAAGAAAACTTTAAAAAACTTAACATAACTAGGCAAGATCAATATCATGTGACTGTGTGTGTGTGTGTGTGTGTGTGTGTGTGTGTGTGTGTGTGTGTGTGTGTGTGTGTGTGTGTGTGTGTGCGCTTGAGAGGGATGGGGTGGCTGGCTGGGAGTCAGGGTGCAAATCAAATTAAGGCAAGATTAAAAAGAATAAGATAAAATAAAGTAAAATAAATATAAATAGGTATAGATAGATAGAAGTAAAAATAATGATGGCTAAAAGGATGGTGTTTAATAGGGTGATGGATAAAAAGATGATGTGTTTTAAAAGAGAATGATGGATAAAAAAGGATGAAATGGTTGTATGTGGTGTGTGGACTGTAACTGGAGTTAAATGTAAGCAAAGGGGGAGCAGTCTGTCACTGAAAGACCTATTTAACAACACACGAGCAGCGCCTTTTGTAGTCCATCTTTGGAACATTGTAGTTTTCACCACGGCGGACCTACGTCACTAACACTCGCCGCCGTCGCATCATTATAACTGAGTCTAGTGAATGAGCAGTCGGATTGTTTTGCTCTGAACTCCACGGTTGTGTTTTCCAAAGTCCTTCTGACTTCTCCTTCACATCTTTCCTTGAACTCTTGATTTTTTCCCATCGAGGTCAAAGGAGACGTGGTTAGGAAAAGACTTTAGGACGTAATTATTCTGTACTTTCCCAGGTCGATGGCGGACCGTCCTCCTCCTGCTGGGAAGCTCGCTATTCCACCGCTGGCAACAACTGCATACACCTCGAAGCAGCCCAAGAAAAGAAAGACAGACTTTTCTAAAAGAGAATCTAAACGAGAGTCGGACAATAAACGCAATAAAACGCGGGTGAACATCGGAGAGGCGTTTCAGAGGTGGAGAGATCTCCGGGACTGCATCGGCCTCACGTTGGACTCTGAGCTCGCTGCTCTGCTGCTGGACAGGTGAAGCTGACAACTGCGTTTACCTGTTAATATCTACATGTGTTGTGCTGACTTGTTTGTAGTTTGCTTTACAGTGAAAGCAGGCTATGAGTGGTCATGTTTATGTAGCTGGCTAGATGCTCAACTCAACATCACAGACAGTAGTAGTCGATACAGTAACCTGGAGGAGTATTGATGTTGTTTATTGTCCCATGGGGGGGAGAAAGAAAGAGCATTTTCCACCGAGATCATCTAGTTCTTTTGTTATAAACCAGTTTCTTTAGTTTTCTTGGTTTGCATAAAAACAAACTACCCCCATGATGACCATCCCCGATCCCAGCAACACTGACCCCCTGGAGAGCTGTTTGTGTTTACAGTCACAATCTGAACAGGGCTGGCAGCAACTATTATTTAGCCAACTAAACTATTACTTTTTTTTATATCATATTGAGTCCTGATTTCCAAATTACATTCCAATTTGTGATTCACATTTTCCCGTTTTCTTTTTGTTTTTCAGCAATAAGCAAGCTAATGCACCGATATATATATATATATATATATATATATATATATATATATATATATATATATATACCAAGTATTTCCTTTATTATTGTACTGTATATTATTTGTAAATATTTTTTTTTATTATAAATTATAAAAAAAATATATATATATTTTGTTATCGTTGTGTCATTTGTTATTATTTTTATTTTTTGCTACTTAACATACTGTTTTCTTAATAGAGCTTCCTAGCAAAATGTATTTCACACGATTGTACTTGTATAACCGGTGTGAGAAGAAACATCTTGAATCTTTTATATTCCTTTTGCAATGACATGTATGAGCAAACTCTATAATGGTAATGTATGTAAATGTCTTGCAGCTATGAGAAGATAAGGGGAACGTCAACACGGCACAAGGTTGGACACATTGCCAGCCTGCCGTACACAGAGATATCCTGCATTTTGACTGAATCTCTCTCTGACCGGTGAGTCCAACTTTTTTCGTGGCTATTATATGCGATCACAATTGGTTTAAATAGCCCTTTCCATTGATGTCCTCACGAAGAATCATCAGGAAACCAGCTGAACTTGTCAAGACGGATGCTCTCTCTCTCTCTGGTTCATTTAAACTTTATTCCCTAATTTTCAGAGATGATGACTTCTCTGTAGCTGGTGTCGGAGAGCTGGATACCAGCGACAATGAGGCTGCATCGGTACAGGAACTTGATACAAGGTATAATTTCTATTCCAGTGACAAATACGGTAGCATATGAATTATATCCTGCGTTCGTGGTGGTTATATTCTGGTCTCAACGTTATTGATGAGCAGTAATGTGATGTTATTCTCATATTATTTCATTGTGCTTAGTATGACATCACTTGATCTGAGCGCTGACGGCATCAATGTAGAGGAGTTCAACGACATTCGGAATTCCACGTAAGTTTGAATTTCCTCTTTATATTTTGAGCATGTTTCCCTTTGTATATTGGTGCAAGATAATATTACTAAATCATTTTATCCTGTCTATAGCATTGACTGGGCAGATGACACCTTGTGCCACGCTGAAGAGACAGAGTCTGTCTCATCTTTGGACGAGGAGGACGAGGAGGAAACCGGGGAAGTCGACAGTGATGAAGGCAGTGATGCTGATTACATCTTCCCTCTGTGTGTTCGGTAAGTCACAAACACCCTGTCTGTGGTGTGTATAATGATCTATTCGGGGTGTAACGATACGTTTTTACTACAATACGATTTCCAAGGTTCCGATACGATTCAAGGACGATATTTGGCTCATCTAGTACGATACGATAAGATTCAATGATTTTAAATCGATACAGTAACTTTTTTCCCAAAAAATTCTGCGTCTGCATGCACGCCATGGATGCGTGCTCGCGCTGCAGAGGGCAGAGCTGGCAAGCTCGCACATGTCTGGAGAGTGAACCGGAGTAACGTTTAACATTTCTTTACTAATAAAAGTGCTAAAAACACTTTCATAGAACGTTTGTCGTCCTTAAATACAAGGTGCAAATCCTTAGTATCGATACAATCGATTTTTGCGTTTCAAAACGATTTTATATCGATATACGTCTCCAGTGAAGGACAACTTGCAGAGTACCTATCGATGTAGTTGGATCGTAGGAATATAAATCGTTACATCAATGTTGTAGATGTATCGTTACACCTATGATCTATCCATCCATTTTCTTTTCTTTTCTTTATGTCACGGTAGGGGGTTAGAGCCTATGTTCACATTCTGTGAGTGCAAGAATTGTGATTACGTAACAGGTGTCCTTCATGTCTGAAATGATATATCCATTTCACAGTGCTTTGTTTGTGATTCATGATATTTTCCCAACAGAACTGGTGGTGCCCTCCCCTCTAAGAGCATTCGCTTTGATGCACTTCCAGCCATCAGTGTGGAGGACACTGTGCATGACTCCTCAGACGTCGGTCCAACTCACACGGATGCACCTGAGATGCCAGAAGCGCTCCAGGCCCAGAGTGAAGACGAGGTCATTGGCCAGCCAGCTTCCATCGCCTACCATCTCAACTTACAGCTGCTGGCTGAGTACCTTCTGCTGCCCATCCCCATGTGTACCGCCAAGGACCCCGTTACCAATGAGGTGTGTCAGGCACCTGGACCCTTTCGGGTGACGGTTAAATCCAGGGCCACAGCTGCCATCATTGAGTGGGTGGGTATTTATTTTACAGTATTTATATTATGTTATGTCTTTGTCTCTGACACCAGCCTGGAACGGCCATTTTTGGAAAATATATGTACTTCATGACTTTGGAGTGTGTGGTACTACTAACAGTAAGCTTTGATATGCTCACTAAAACACATTTTTGCTTTCTATCACTCTTTTTCTAGACGTGTCCCCATGGTCATATTGTGTGGCGCTGGAGTTCACAGTCCACTCTCGAGTACGGGATGCTGATAGGGGACTTCATGTTGGCCGTGAATATCCTCCTCTCTGGAAACAACTATGCAAAAGTGGCATTACTGTTCAAATTTATGAACATGGGGATGGTGGGAAGGTCCACATTTTCCAAAATACAGGACACCTACTGTGTGGACACGATAAAAGAGTTCTGGGAAGAGAAGCGAGGGGAAGTTATTTCCAAGCTACAGCCAAAAGCCAGCGTTGTGGTCCTGGGTAAGTTACATTTTTGGACACATTTGTGGATATGATACTGTACAACCGGTATTGGTCAGTATCAGATCCACCAGAGTGAAGCATAAAAAAGTGTGTTCCAATTTCTGAAATTATTATTTATATTTTGTTTTTTTTAAAAGGAGATGGTCGGATGGACAGCCCCGGGTTCTCTGCACAGTACTGCACTTATAGTGTGATGGAGAATGCCTCCAAAGAGATCATCTCCATGGTGACGGTGGACAAATGCAAAACGGCGCCGAACAGTGTCATCATGGAGAAGGAAGCCTTCACCCGGACTTTCGACACAATTCATCAGGAAATAGAAAACTTGAGCGAAATATGTACCGATGCTCATAGCCAGATAGCTGCACTCTTTAGTACGTATACAGCTCGTTGTTCCATTTTTAAATAGTGTGTTGACTCATGCAGGAGTGGTGCAGATGTCTGTACTTACGAATGTCTTTTGTTCACTGTCCATACAGCCAAGGGCATATATAAGTCATGGGGAGTTAAACATACCCTTGACATGTGGCACGGATCGAAAAACCTTGGAAAGAAGATCCAGCAGGTAATATTACGGAACGGATGTGAACTCATTTTCACTTCATCACAAAACTTGCTTACACCAATAATTTTCTTTGATTGTTTTTTTGCTTTTTCATTGTGTGGTCAGGCGAGCGAGCAGAAGGGGTGCTCCATTTTACTCATCTGGAGCAAGGACGTGTGCAACCACTTTTGGTTTTGTGCCAAAATGTCTGCAAACTACGACGACTTCTTCGTAAGTGCTACATGAACAGTTATTTATTTATAATCCTACACTTGTGGAGCGAGAAATAGTTGATAACAGCTGCAGACATCATTTCAGCGTAATGTGCCGGATCATAGCTGATTGCGTTGTTGTTCTCTTAGGACATGTGGGTTGGCATACTCCATCACGTCACGGGAGAACACGAGTGGGCTCTTGGCGCCTGTCACCACGGCCCATCGTCGGACAACGAGGACAAGGAATGGATAGGGAAGGGATCTGCGGCACACAGAGCACTCACTGAGATAGTGCTAAATGCACGCTGGCTGGGTGAAGTTGTGAAGTACCTGGGATTTAGGTATGTGGGCATGGGTTTTACATGTAATGATTATGTTCACAAGTCTTTAACTCAAACATAGACACTGGCTTACTCCCTACAAACCCACATAGGGAAGAAAAATGCGAGTAAATCTTGGGAACTGTTGTCACTGATTCTGACTATATCAACTAATGAAAACATAAAAGAGCTAATACTTGGTGTTTACTGTTTAGGTCTACAGCAGAACTTGAGTCCTTTCACAACCACATACTGATGTATGCCAACAAGAGATTCAGCTTCACCCCGCCCGTCTACTCAGCTCGCACCCTACTCGCCGGTTTGGATTACAATCATCACGTCCACCGACCAGTGCAAAGAAAAGCTGATGGCTCCATTGAGTAAGTTCTTAAAATTGAAAACAGTATAACCACTAAAACAAAGTTATATTAGTTTTATAATATAAGGTCAAATTTATACATGAATAATTATAATGAATGTTGTACAGGCAGCACAAATTTATCACAAATTCATTTTTCAGTATCCATCTTTTCCTGTTTTGGTCATTATGCTAATTTCATTATGTCAGATACCGGAAGCTGTTCAATAAGAAGTCGCAGAAGTGGAGCCTGTACACTACGAAGGTCGACAAGGACTACGGCTACATTCCTCACCTGCAGAGGGCCATCCTCCGAAGCCGCACCACAGCAGACGGAGGCATCGCTACGTGTGAGGCCCGATGACCCGCGCCACTATGTGGTATTCCACCTCCAACCACAGAGGAGCTACTGCACACACAAGTCAGTCGACGACAAGTTTTAGAAGTTCTCTGTGGGCCTCATTCAACATCCCTTCTTCAGAAACCCAATTCGCATGTTTTCACACTAACCCTCGCAGCCTTCACAAAATACTTTCTCATTACACTGATTCTGATTTTAGTTGATGAAGGTTGCATATAGACTTTGTTCATTACAAGCAGCTTTTTGCCGACTACATAGATTTGTTGTGAAAGGTATAATTTATAATAATGTAAAGACATCATCACGCATTGACACACAAAAAGACGCATTGACATGTCATTGAAATGATGTGGTACGATAGCGTGAGGCAGCGTAATAAACTTCTCTCAACCAACCAACAAAAGACCAGCATAGAGTTGCATGCTAAATAAGTTCTTATATATGCATAACAGCAGCCTTTTAAAAAATATTATAGACTATATATATATGCCCTGTATGTGTGAGACATTATAGTCCAAACTCAACAACTGAATTCAAAATTCTAACATGCTATTCTTTGTTCATTTGCAAGGCCAAGGACTACCAAAGTACTACAGCCGACCTTAGGAGAAGACGTGACCCCTGCAACTCCTCACCTGATGATGGAAGTCGCCCCCACCCACATTCCTACTATGGCTACCACTCAGAAATACTGACTAGGGGTCAGACACGTTCTATAGGCCCACTGAAAGATGGTGGACTTGTTTTTTAATTTACCATCCTTTAAACTTGGAAGACATGTTTTTTCTCATGCTTCAGGATATTTTTTGTTATGAATGTTTGGGATTGTCATCTATATTTTTGAATGCAATAAATGTGTTAACCCAAGTGAGCTGAATTTATTTACTGCACGGTATCGACACTGGCTGTCGTGAAACCGTGATTTATTGATTTGCCCTTTATTCATTCATCAATTATCCACTTATCTTCTGTTAGTAGTTTAGTAATATAGGTAGTTTAATAAACATTTAATTTATAAAGAACTTGGTTATTTGATTTGTGTGTGTATATAAAAAAACTTTAATTACTGTAAACTATGCCGTATATACTCTGTAGCATCCCTGAGATTATGAGAATCAATTGATTAATATCAGATTTTGATGTTTTCCCTGTTTTTCTAAAATGTGATAGGCGCCTGGTTGAATTCTGATATTAAAACTAAATGTGTATGATAACTGGAGCTGAGTGCCATCACCCTTTTTCACCTTTTACGACAATTCAGGGATCTATGAGTCATAATTTTTAGTTATTATTTATAGATACATATTTTTTATAATTAATTAATGATTGATTATGAAATCTCCTACAAGCAATAACGCTACACAGTTAATTTTCCACCTTGGGTGATGGACTAAGTGATGGTAATTTACTTGTTAGCTGGGGACAAAAAATAGACCAGTCATGTTGATGTCCTTGCCCTTTAGATGCAGCTATGCTGGGCTGGCTGCTCAGGGACCCCCTCCACATTCACACTGAGGTCTGCAAGAGTTAAAAATATTTTGGGTGTGTGTGTGAGTGAGTGTGTGGCTGTGTTCATGTGGTAGGGATCCAAGGTGAGAAGCAGAAACTGGGAGGCATAATGATTTTCTTTGTGTCACTGCCGCCGTGATGCAAGACCTTAAAATTCCAAAGTGAAGGGAAGAAAATTGCGTTGACCTCATGGGTAACTGCAACCGCCTGTTTAACCTAAGCATATGACTGGGACAGATGTTCACTAAATTCAGAAGTAGGTAGCGGTGGAAAGATATGACATTGATATATGAGGTATTGAATTCCACATTATCTGAGTCACCGCTGGCCCTCAGAGTTCAGATCAGCTCCGATAAGACTGTCTGTTGAGAATCTGTGGGCCTCACTAACGCTCTGGGCGAGAGATACACTTGGCTTTCCACTGGCCAGCAATGACGCTATAGAAACACCTATCATATACATCCTAGCTATTCACTGAAGCAGCTTTGACTAGATTCCAATGATGTATTCATCTCAAGGCAAACAACCACTTACACATACAAAAAAAACCATTTCTAACCTAGGAGGAAACAACAGTTTTTCCCTTTGCATTTTTTTCCGTTTTAATTTTCCCAAACTTATTTCTATATTTTTTTCTTTTTGCATTTCTTTAAACACTTCTTCATGCATTTCTCCGTCATCATGCAAACGAGGGGGCTGTCATTCAAAGTGTGTCATAGGGTCAACCTTTCGCCTATTGGTTGATCGACATCAGAGTGCATAAATCGACTATACGGTACATGCCTTGCTTCCGCAACACCAGGCTCCAAACTTGCCAGGCTCACTACAGAAATGGTAGTCTTCCATTACCAGACCCCCAAAGCCAGACCCCCATAGCCAGACCCCTATAGCCAGAACCCCTATAGCCAGACCCCTATAACCAGACCCGTGGCAGACCCACTGTATCTCCACACTTCAACCAAATTTCATGAAAATCGGTTCAACATTAATCGAGTTGCAGTCAGTTTTGTGGAGAAATCTGTGAATTCTTCCCTTATATTTGCTTCATGACATACTGCTGGCCATCTCCTGTTGACTTCCTGACGTATTTTTTTTGTATTTCCTTGGTATGTCATAACCTCCAGGTGTGTGTTAAATCTCTGGGTCAGCTGTCTTCAACACATGCATTCTTTGCATTTCTCTGCGGCAGCCTTCTCCTATCTTCCAGAGTGCACTTTTGTTACCACAAAGGAAAGCTATCAAAATGAGACAGGATCAGGCATGGCCCCTCGTTTTTTTTGTGGTAAGACTTTGCAATATGTAAACAATATTTGTGGACAATAAAATGGATAGGCACATAGCAGGCTGAGGTGGACAGAACACAGTACAGAATCTGCATTTGATCGGCTTTATTACCTCCGCCAAGGCCAAGGGGTTATGTTTTCAATGGCGTTGGTTTGTCTGTATGTCTGAGAGATACGTGTGTGGATGTGTGGCGAGACATCGAGGTGCGGCGGTAGCTGCTTGCTGTCCGCGGTGAGAAAGAGAAAAGCGGTAGATGACGGGATGAGAGACAACATAGTGTAACGTTATACAGACATAACAAGGCTGCTGAATGAGAGAGACATCCGCCGATACGTTACACGGAAACGCACCGTGTTAATAATAAGCCGACCACCTCACGGTACCGCCAGCTGTGAGCTGTGATCTGTTTTTAAAGTCACGCACCTTGGCGGAGTTCTGCGCTCTACGAGTGCCATTCTAGTTTGAACTGATACCAAGCCATTCAAACATGCACAGATCTGGCCCAAGACGGGTCCAGTATTACAGTACTAGTGATGTGAATCATCATGTGATCCCTCAATTTTATTATTCAAATGTACATATAAACCCAGTAATAGAGGAAGCTTCAAGTCCACACACCAGTATTTGTCCCCTACATTTTGGCTGCTTTCCTTCAGGACAGTAAATTGAGCAATTCCACAAAGTTACAAAGAGGATTTGTCTGCAAGATGACCACGATGTGTTCACTTTAGGCAAATTCAACAAAGCTCCATTCTGTCCTGCAATTCAGTAATCTGCCAACATTTGACTGGAAGGATCTGGAATGTCTCCTGAATCAGATGAGTTTTGTACAGACAGACGAATCACATGTTGTTACGGCTGCCAAGAAAGAGGCAAATAAAAACAATATGTCCTCTACGGCAATGAGTAAACATGCATCTTTGTCCAGAAGAACACAAGGCACATTACTGACTGACCGGTAAGAGTTTGATTTCTGCAGCAATAACAAGTTTGACCTATACCATAAAAAGACGGAAAGATAGGTCATTACTTTATCTGTTTCTAGCTGTGTCTTTGAAGTCCTTTTAAACATAATACACATCTAGTGTGTATTATGTGTGACATGTCCCAGATTTAACTTGATGTTGGACACTGACTGAGATATAACACTGGACTACTAACTCCTAAACTACTAAATGGCTCCCGTGGCCACGTGTAAAGCAGCGCCACAACAAAATCAGTTCAATTATTCCATCCCATTGTTACTCTGTTTTGTCAGCACCACTTGTTTATAAGGAAGGAGTGGAGGAGGGATCTGTTGTAACACTAGGACCGCCAGGCTCTTTATTTTCTACAAATCCCACGCCAACGCCCTATTGAAATTGCTTCGTTTATTATTATTATTTACGCAAATGAATCGCATTTTTTGAGGGGCTTAAGGTGCTCAGAAACTGATCATAGTATCAGGACCGGTGAAACATTTAGATATTTTCTGGGTCTCTTGCTCGAATGTGACAAAATGGCTCGATAGCGCCCCCTAAAAAATGCTAAAATTGAGCCCGTCATTGTGGTTTCACTTAAAAGTATGAAATTTGGTAGGTATATGTAACATGTTGAGACGTAAAAAAAAGCCTCTTGGAGGTATACCGTAAACCCAACAGGAAGTCGGACATTTTGAATTGAATATGTTATTTTAGGGCTTTCTTTTGCCATTTCCAGGCACTATACTTTATCTAACTACTCCTACAGATTTAACCTGATTGACTTTGGTCAGTACAGTCTTAAGACCTTTGTGATGAAAAGTTGTTCAAAGCTTCCATTTTTATGTTGCCGTGGTGTGGCGGCGAATAAGCGCCTTTCGCCAAAAAAACAGGAAGTGGCTGTAACTTTGTCAAACATTAACCAACCTGCTCCACATTTCTCACGCTGGATAAAAGTCCCTCCATTACGACATCCACATGCAAATTTTGTCTCGCAGTTATAGCGCCACCTAGTGGTAACAGGAAGTCAGCGTTATGTGACAAACATTATCCGATTCACATGAAATTTACATTGTGTGGTCTACACTTTATAATGAGCAACATAATGCATGTTCAGCATGTGTTCTCTAGCGCCACATAGTGGACACAGGAAGTGGTGAAAAAAATTGCAATACGTCATTTCCTGTGCCACTCAATCCACACAGGAAATAACACAAAAAACATTAACAAAGACAAATAAACAAAAAGTCACAGCAGTGCATAGTTTCCAGACAGTTTCAAATCATTCAGGATTATGAGTTCCCAAAAAACTCCATATAGGGGCTCCACAAGCGAGCAAAGGTTTTGTCTTTCCTTTTTACAATATAAGTCAGTCTCTCCAAAGCTAGACAGGCTGCCAGTTCTTTTATCTACATTCCAATAGAAGGTATATCCAAATTCTTCCACATTAGTGCAATTATCCTCCTGGCTTGTAAAAGTCCAAATTCAATGAGCAGTGACCGCTGCAGAGCTGCACTAAAGTCTTCAGGGTATATTCCCAGTACACAAAACTTGGCTCGAAAGGAATTTCCTTTCCAATTAAAAGGCTCATACATTCAACCACACTCTTCCAGCATCCTTGTAGCTTTGTATACTCCCATAAACAATGAATTAATGTGCATTTTTCCTCTATGCACTTTACACAGAATCTGGAACGTTAGGGAACATTTGACTTACTCTGCTAGGTTTAAAATGAGTTTGCATTAACCATTTGTATTGTAATAACCAGACTGGGTCTGGGCCTTAAAACAAGCTGCTTCCCAATCAGCTTCATGAATATCAACCTTCATATCAATTCTTCATGCCTCTCTAGCTTTTTGGAAGATGATAATTTTGAATAAGTTCACAATAAGTAATAAACAAAAAGTAATTGACCTTTAACATAACTGAATGTATGACAGCACGCCACCTTCTCTACACCTTTGTTAAACCACATCTTAAATCCACCATCTGCTCTACTGGGTATAAAACAACTGTTACCCCAAATAGGGGAGAACTGTGACAGCGTTGATGTGCAGAGTACCACACTGAGATCGTGTTTCTAAGGATTCTTTGTCTGTTTGACAAGCTCTTTGACCTTAGCTGAATATAAGTAAAGCTTAAGAGAAAGTTCTGATGTGAATATCTGCTCTATAGTCATCCAACCTCCTCTTTCATACGGTAAATATAATAGCCTTAGTTGAAGTCTAGACTTTTTATGATTCCACATGAATTTCTTCAATAAATCATCAATGTTATCAATCAACATTTTTTTGTATAGCCCTTTACGACAACCAAAAGGTACCCAAAGTGCTTTACAGTAACATCAAGAAATAACAGGAATAAAAACATATCATAAAATCGGAAAAAGGTATATAAAAAGCATAGGGGAAATGTCACAGCGCTACTAGGTATTAAAAGCTAAACTAAATAAAAAGTCTTGAGCTTAGATTTAAAAAAAGTACTCGGTCAGTGATAGTGCGTATATCAGGGGGTAACTTGTTCCATAGTTTAGGAGCAGCGACAGCAAAAGCACGATCACCCCACAGCTTATACCTTGACCCCGGGACTTCTAAAAAAAGTTGACCAGATGACCGCAAAGGCCTGTTATGCTCGCGGAGAGTCAAAATCTCGGACAAATAAGGTGGGATGAGGCCGTTAATGGCTTTAAGAACAAACATCGAGAGCTTAAAATCGATTCTAAAGCCAACTGGAAGCCAACGGAGTGAGTAAAGTACGGGGGTAACGTGTAGTTAAAAAGCGAGCAGCAGCATTTTGCACAAGTTGGAGGGGCGCGAGGGAAGTCTGGTTGAGACCAACATACAGTGCATTTAAATAATCAAGTCTTGAGCTAACAAAGGCATGCCGACTGAGGAAGGGCTTTACTTTAGCCAGAAGACGAAGCTGGATGTTATGAAAAAAAAGTGTTAGGTAGTGGAAGTGGAAGGGATTTGGTAACACCAACATTTTTATTTTATTTATGTGACCAATCATAGATATAGGCATTTGGGTCCATCAGTTTAACATCTCCATCAATTTTTCTACCGAGGTGTCATAATTAATCAAAATCATTTGTTCCACCCTAGGGCTAATTTGAACCCCTAGATATGTAAAACCTTCCTTAGTGGCTGCGAATGGTGTATCTATAATGTTCTGTAAACTTTTATCTTTGTTCGAAAACATTCGTCGACGTCATACAAAGGGTTAGGGTTAGGGTTAGGGTTTTGGTACAAAAGTTGGATCCATCTCAGAAATTTGACACTAATCCCAAATCTCGAAAGCAAATTAAAAAGATAGTCCCGCTCTATCCTATAAAAAGCATGGCGCGCATGTCAAAATAACACCGCTGCTAGAGTTATGTTTTTCATACAATATGTTCAAGACGGGCCTAATTTTATGAAATCTGTGTCTCTTTTTTTGACAAAGCCATTTTGAGCATTACAAACAAGATGTGGAAGGTACTTCTCCAGTCTTTTGGCCTTACTGAGTATTTCAGTGTCACATCCCATCAGACTAATGGGTCTGAAAGAAGAGCACTCAGTTGGGGGATCGCATGGCTTAAGGATTGAGGTTATCATTGCACGTCTCAATGATGGTGGAAGTATTCCCTCTGCACAAGATTCCTTAAACATGGCCAGAAGAGGGGCCAGGAGATTTTCCCTCAATCTTTCAACAGGAAAGCCATCCGGCCCAGGTGTTTTTCCAACTCTGCATACTCTGAACGGCCTCCGATAACTCCTCTATCGGTAGACGACAGTCACGTACCTGTTTTCCACCTCATGACAAGGTCTGAAATCGCAACTGATCCAACAATGAATTTTGACTCTCCCAAGTCATCTGAGCATCCTGATGCATGGACATAATAAAGACATAATAATCTTTTATTAATCACCAATGGGTCCAAGGACAGGTCACTTGTAAGTATCGCAATGCTATTAATTGCCTGTACCGTTACTGTTGTTTCTTAAGTCGCCATGCCAGCAGTTTACCACATTTTCTCCTTGATCATAGTACGATTGTTAAAGCCACATTAAACTTTTAGCAACTTTGTCTATCTATTGATAACCTAATGTATTTAGCTCTCATAATTTGTAAATCCTTTACTTTCAACAAATTCTAATCATTATACAAGTCTTGTTCCAACAACCTTATTTGATTTTTCCAATGTTTGGGATTGTTTAGCTTTAAAATTCATGTAACTAATATTATTTTCCCCCTAATGTACGCCTTGAATGCCTACCATCTGACACAGACATTAGACTGATCAAGGTTTATTTCAAAAAATTTAAATATCATCATTCAGCAAATTTGATAAACTCTGAGTCTTGCAAGAACTCAACTGGGAATCTCCATCCCCTGGAGCTGTGGATAAATGTATCTACATGCAAACTTAATGACACAGCTGCACGATCACTTATCACAACACTATTGTACCAACACTTTCATTTTTGTCAATAGTCCAGAGGAGACCAAATAATAATCAATACGTGAGTGAGTTACTTATGTGCTTGAATAACGGAAGTACTGAATTGTATCTGGGTGCAGTTCCCTCTACAATTCAACCAAAGTTAAATCTTTGCAGGACTGGCTCGATGCTTTCTTTCTCTGCACGTGAGTATGGTCGACATTAGTAGAGCGATCCTTAGTGGGCACCAAAGTGCAGTTAAAATCTCCACCAATAATGTACACACCCTGCAGAGTAGACGGAGTAATCAACATTTGGGCTGTAGACGCAAACTAGGTTCAGTTTGAGCGTGGATATACAGTATTACCCTGGACAATGATATACCTTCCACATTGATCATGAATGACATTAGCAATTTGGAACGACACAGATTTATTTATCAGTACAAGTATACCCCTAATTATTGTATGGTGCATATAAGACCTGATCTGGCCATCTTTACGTCCAACAAGGCCAAAGGCCTTGGAAGGAGGTTATGTTTTCACCGACGTTGGTTAATTTGTTGGTTTGTCCGTTTGGAGGATTACTCCAAAAGCCCGCGATGGATTTGAATGAAATTTTTTGGAGGGGTGGGGTGTGACACAATGAACAATCCCTTAGATTTTGTGGCGATCCGGATCATGATCCGGCTTCGGGAATTTTTTTTAATAACTCCGCTCAGCCTGTGCATTACCACCACAGGCATTAAGACATGTGCAGTGTAACTGATGACGTGTCCATGACGCGTCACCCTGCCTCTTTCCTTCTGCCAGCAGAGAGAGGGACAGAGAGAGAGCGGGGGGTGGAGAACACCTGTAGATTCGTCGTTTTTCACATGAAATTCTGTGAAATTACAGTTGAGTTTGACCAAAGCACACACGGTGATTGTTGGAAAGAGTAACGACGACGGTTTAGGTGAGTTTTGCTTTGTTTCTGTCCAGATTGAATGAAGTTTTTTAACGATGCTCCGCTACGTACAGTTGATCTCAACATAAACAAAATTACACGCGGATGATGGCGCAAGCTGGACGGAGAGGGGGGGCAATCATACTCGGGCAGCTTGGCGGAGGTCTGCGCTCTCCGGTTGCCATTCTAGTTTTGTAATCTATCCGTTTCTGCAGCATTTAAATGCATCTCTTGCAAGAAAATTATTTTGGACTTAAAATCGTTTTTTATTTTAACACCCTAATATTCCAGCTACTAATCTTTATTCGAGACATGTTTGTGTTTTAATCTTGAAAAGAGATGTAGTCCTACCTCGTCTAGTTGGAGAAAAACAACTAAATAAACAAAAACACTGCTGTCATGTTAACATAAAGCAGAACAAAATAACAGAAACTATGAACGTAGAATGTTCTGCCATACATCTCCCCCACCCCTGCTATAAACCTGGCCACTATCCCCCAGGTTCCCAAAATACCCCAAAATAACTGGTGACACTGATCCACATTAGCATAAGGAGCAGCTAATCTAAGTGAACCTAACCCCTAACAGTTTCACCGACTGTGCACAGTACAGCCTGTATATTATGTATTTTCCCTGGCTATTCATAAGGAATAGGCGATAAAATAACTATATTGAGTCTGCTTTCTTTTTTTTTACCAGTTTTTATAAAAATTCACTCAAATGAAAATATATCCTAGCCCTCCCTTCCAAATATCCATGTCATTTTGTAAAATACATTTTAAAAAGAAATTTGCTGGAAGGAGGTGACTAATTTTCTCTTAATCATAACGTCAATATCAAAATCAGGATGTGGGGAAAGGAAAAAAAAAACACTGCAGCAAGACAAGTCCCATTTCACACTCACTATGCATTACTGGTCATTAACACAAGATACGTTTTACATTCTTTTAAAGTTACACCGAGTCATTCACGACACTCACATCGCCAGTCCTGTTAGTCCATCCTCGCTACTGGTGGTCAGTCATAGAAGGAAAACAGAATTCATCCTTTGGGTTGTATTTCTGTTGGAATTCCTCTGCCTCCCGCGGTGAAGAGAAGAGGAGCGCCTTCCCTCTGTGGACCACTCTTATCAGGCAAGGGTTGATTTGGAATCCCCGGAATATTCCCATCTCAGTGAACAACTTTCTGTGTATGTTCATTGTTTCTGCTGAAAAATCCTGCACAAAATTGAGTTTTGCTCCATCGTGCAGGATATTCTTCTGTGATGAGAGGTAGTTGGTCTATCTTGGAATCTCCAGAAGCGAATGAGAACCGCTCTGTGTTGGTTTCGGTGGTGCCAAAGTGCAATGGACCCTTACCAACACCGGTGGAGGATGATCAGGGCTGAGCTCTTACCTCTTCGGCAACATGTCCCGAACAAAATCCCGCAGTAGTTGAGTACCCTCAGCATCTTCTCGGAGACCAAACACACACAGATTTTTCCACCCTGCTTTGATTTTCTAAATTGTCGGTCTTCATCTCCAAGTGCGTTAGCCACTCTGCAGTTGAAGCTGATTCAGCCTGTGATCTCTCTAGTTCATCTCATACCGCAGCAACCCGGCCCTCCGTTTCTTTGATGCGTTTAGCATGCGCCGACACATTCTGTTTAGATTCAGACAGCTTGCCTTCTATGGGACTCCAGACTAACTTTTTACAGTGGTTGCACTGGTGTGCAGCAACTTTTTCATTTAGGTGCACCAGCACATAATTTAGGTGCACCCAACAATTTTCACCGCGCCTTTTAGCGCTGCAATAAATTAACATTTTAAGTGTTTTGTCAGTTCCCATAGACCATCACTGGGGATGTCACCATACCAGACATTTAATAGTCAATATCAACACCAGTGAAATTCCACGATTCTCAATATCAATTTGATACCACAGTAAAAAAAACAAAAGTAAAACAATTAATCCCATGTACTTCAACATCCACTCCTCTTGTTACCGTTTGCATACTTGTTTTTGTTATGAAGTTAAACGGGTCATAATTCCCTCTCTATTATCTATTTTATATTGTTGTGAAAACATCTCCTTCAAAACAACTGGATTTATTCAACTTTCTCGCCAAAAACTACATTTTACAAGATTACATTTGAACACATCACGATATAATTTACCTTCGCCTAACACTCATCATTACTGAATAGAGCCTGAACGCATCATAATGTAAAAGAATGGCACTTCATGTTAACTAGCTCTCGTCCTGCCGATTTCAGCACTGATTTTGTTGTTTGCAATGTAGCGTTATCAGGTAAAAAAAAATCGGGTGTGTCCCTTGGACGCGTCAATAGGGAGTTTACTGAGTCCCAAACAGTCTACCTGAGAGATGCGCTCAGAGCAGAGAAGAAATTAGCTGTAAAGTTGTCTTTGTTATTAAATGTACAATGTCTCACACACACACGTTTTGCCCTCCCCACTTCCATCAGGATTAGGCATCTCACCACAGACCAGGGAGACTGCTGGGTTCGCAGTTACCTTCGCCAATAATGTTGGGTTTGGGCTGGGCCGTTCAGGGACGGGAACAGGTGTAACGGGCAATTACAATCAAAAGTTCTCTACATTTTGAATTACCAGTAGGGATGCACCGATACCGATACCAGAATCTGCAGCATGACGTTAACCTCTCGTCACCATCTTTCGGGTCCTATCGCACACGCTCACGCTCTACCTCCCGACGGTGCGGGTGAGACGGGCCGGTGGTGCGCCCGACCCCACGGGGCTGGGTTCCCACCGTTAGACTCCTTGGTCCGTGTTTCAAGACGGGTCGGGTAGGTTGCAGACATTGCCGCAGACCCCTGACGTCTTTTACGTGGGCCGAGCCCCGCTCTGGTGGTACGAGCCCCGCCCTGGTGGTACGACGCGGCTGGGGCGCACTAAGGGCAGTCTGCCCTGGTCGACAGTCGCACCGGGAGCAGGAGGCCCCGTCCCTCCCCCGCGGGGAGAGAGGGCGCAGCGAGGGCGCAGCGAGGGCGCAGCGAGGGCGCAGCGAGGGCGCAGCGAGGACTTTGGCTACGGCCCCGGGCCTTTCCAAGCCGACCTAGAGCCGGTCGCGGCGTACCGCCTCGTATGCAGGACTCCCCAGCCTGCCGGGTGTCGCTCACACCCTCCAGCTGGCTGTTAACGAGGGTCTTTTGGCACAGAGAAGTACTCGTATCGGTACTCGGTATTGGCGAGTACCCAAATGTAAGTACTTGTACTTGTACTTGGTCTGAAAAAAAGTGGTATCGGTGCATCCCTAATTACCGGTATGTTTTAAGCCCTGAAATCACGAGTGACACTATGAAATACAACATATGAAGTTTACAATTACGCATGTGCCGGATTTCACTTTGTATTTTTTTAACTATACACAACAAGGAGCCAAAATGTACAACATTTACTAAATATGTTTTGAAATACAACTAAAACGGGCCACAACTCTTTTGTGTTGAAAGGAGTTTACTGCACACTTACGCTTGATGCACCGCTGCGATCCCTGAGCTGTACTCCATCCATGACAGCACTGCCCTCCACAGATGTTCACCCTGCAAACAGAAAACAAAACAGTTGAGCTGTATTTGGAGATTCCCCATTAGATGACT
The DNA here is from genome assembly GCF_043250625.1 of Sebastes fasciatus. Lineage (NCBI taxonomy): Eukaryota > Metazoa > Chordata > Actinopteri > Perciformes > Sebastidae > Sebastes > Sebastes fasciatus. Next base: position 7,045,191 of record NC_133803.1, on the reverse strand, counting down.
GACAGTTATCTCTTTTACTAAAATGTCAACATCAATCCTTTTTACACCTGACTGGACAAATGCATCACTTGCTGTCATTGGCCTTTACTTTTTTAAGCTGGAGCCGGTTTCTAAATACATCTGAGATCCCATTTCATTTGAGGTCCGTAACACCTAGTTAAAATCGTTGTCCGCAAAGTTCTGGGGGTTTGAGACAAGTCATGTCATCATATAAATTTTCCATCATTGTTATCTGATATTTGGCACATATCTGCCGGGCTCCACTGATTCTCACCGGATGTTTTCCAGACTTGAGTGCCGTCCCAAACACAGAGCTCATGAGATGCGGTTTGGCTTTGTGATACTAAATATGACTGGGAAGGCTGGAATTTTCTACGATACTGAAGTTGCTAGGGTGTACCGTTTATTGTGGTAGGTCTGTAAAGCCTCGCAATGCCAGCATGAATCTCACAAGCTTAGTTTTACTACAAAACTTTGGTTTGGAAAAAGGGAGTCCACAGAGAGTTGATTTGAGTCAGGCTGTTGGAAGCTGAACCAACCTGGGAACTCATGACTCACATCATCATCAAAGACATTGGCTCAGATGATGAGGTGAGTCACCGCCTCTTGGATCTTTTGAAGAGTTTAAGATAAGGGTGCTCCGATCAGGATTTGTGGGGCCAATCACTGTTCGCTGGAAGCCGAATTGGCCGACGGGGTCTATTTGAAGCCATTTCTCAACGCTGGTCAACAAGCGATTCTGCTCCTCTGTTTATATTTACACATATATCTTGGTGATATACCCCATTTCAAATGTATTTTTGTATTCATTTCATTACATACATTAGGCCTACATACAACATATATTTCCAGTTTGTAACATAATGTATATTTGGTAAATAAAAACTTTTTATGTAGCTATTGATACAAATCAAATTATACACAAATATAATATTGCATATATGCTACAATAAAACTGATTGGTTGGCTTACAGATTAAATTGGATAATGACAAGGATTTCAGGATTTCAGCGCTTTTTTCCTAGCTACATGTTTACACAGAGACTCTGCTACACAGGTGTTTATGGTCCATATCTCTCATAGACCGGACAAGCTCAGAATATTCACCATCCTCAATTGGCTCGATGGTCGTACACACACACACACACACCATCTCCTCCGATGTCTTCTCTCTTTTCTGTGTTGCAGTGTTTTTTTATTAAAAGTAGCTGTTGTTCAACATTTATCAGCTCCAACTCCAACATGATCCGCTCACTTTCAGTCGCCATCGTCTGAAGCAATGTTACCGGAAGAAACTCAACACCGTGGCATAAAAGACAAACTGGAAATGTATGTTGTATGTAGGCCTAATGTATGTAATGAAATGAATACAAAGATACAATTGAAATGGGGTACATCACCAACATATATGTATAAACATAAATAGAGGAGCAGAATCGCTTGTTGACCAGCGTGGAGAAATGGCTTCAAATAGACCCCGTCATCGGATCGGCCATGACTTCTCCTTGATGCATGTTGTGTGTAAACCACTGTTTTCATGAACTTTGTCTTGAATAAATTACAGGCAAGAAATGGGCCACTCATAAATGCAGTCCTGTTTCACAAAGAGGCCCTGTTCAGACCTGGCATTAACATGCGTCCTTAGTGATCCGATCACAAGTGGACAGCTCTAAGTACAGGTGTGAACGCACTCAAGACGCATTGAGGACGCATTGACATTCAATCTTTTTCAGACCACATTCAGAGGTGGTCTGGGCCACATTGTTTTAGCAGTGTGTAGTGAATGTGTCCTGGGCCACATTAAGGACCGCCTACTGACTCTCTGTCTCTGTGCTCCTCAGGTGAACAGACAGGTAGCCACGAGCGCTCGTCTACCTCGCAGCATGGAAACAAACTCTGTGCTCTCTTGTATTCTGTCGGTACAACTGTATTTTATTAAAATATACCTTATCTATAGGCTACATATCTACAGACTATCAGACTAGGCACGGGAGGTATAATAACCTTTTATTTTGACGTTGATAAAAATTAACCCAAATTCAAGGGGGCAGCAATTCACAGCTTAACTGTGTTCACCAGTCACACATTGAAACACTCTGGTGGGCCACAAACTGAGCAGCTGAGGTCAAGCTGCCTGGTGGCCTCTTGTTATTCTATCGGTTGTTTTCCCGTCTCTTATTCTGACTAAAACTCTTTCCATGTACAGCCTACTGCAACGGGGGTTTAAAACGTTTTACAAAGCACAGTGAAGTCAACAGCTTCAGCCGCTTATCAGCGACTTACACAAGGTAGTAGGCCCTAGTGGAGGTTAGATTGGAACACTAATGCCGGTGTGATCTCATCGCCTTAGAATGGATATATATATATATATATATATACACACACACACACACATATCTTTTCACATATTTGTGTACATAATAGTCCTGTCTATTCTTAACTTTTATTTGTTGGACTTAGTTCGCCCTATTCTTAGCCGTTATGCCCATTTCAAAACAATCAAATTCCTTGTATTTGTACACATTACATTACCTTAGTTGATTCCATTACATTTGCACACAGATTGAATTTAAAGGCTCTGCAAACCCACGCAGGTGTTTTCACTTATTCAGGGTGATTAGACCTCTGCTCAATGAACCCATAAAGGCGAATTCATGGAAGAACAGCTTTTGAGCATGCTCGCCATTACTGTGAACGCACTGTGTTGCGACGGCTCTGCGCAGGTGTCCGTCGGAAGTTCAAATTTGTTGAACTTAAACCCAAGCTGACCTTTGTGACGGCAGCCAATCGCTGTTGACAACTGTTTGAACTGAAAGATGAATGAAAAATTTATTAATTGTGCTTCTGAATTTCCAGAGCTGTACAATAAAAAAATTGGCTTCATGTCAAGACCAGACAAAAAGATATTCCCTTGGTGAAATATCTAGTTTGAGTCTATGAAATGTCATGACATCGCACCCCCTACTGACACAAACTGATTATTTTCCAATCGGCCGACAATTGAACAAGTTGCGCTGCTTTCAAATTTCATGACATCAGCGACGCGGTAACATGAGGCGATGCTAGCAGACCAGCAAGCCTACACCAGATTTGACAATGACCGCAGAAAATAGCCAGGCCAATAAAAAGCAAAAAAATTTACTATTTTAATGAGGAATGGGTGATGTGTCTAATTTGCGGTGCGAGCGTGTCAGCTGGTAAAAGATGTAACGTTGAGCGCTACACTTTTCACGGGACTTTCCGGCTGGTAGCGGTTTACGAACGGAGAAGGTAAAGGAGCTGAAACAACACTTAAAAGACGACAGTCTCTGTTTACCAAACTGAGGAAGAAGAAGGCCAACGCTGCAGCAGAGGCTTCGTTTAAAGTGGCACACATCCTAAGGAAGCACAAAAAAAACTTCACCTATGGCGGGATTGTAATAGATGCGATGGCTGCGGTGGCTCTCAAAAGAAAAAAGTTTGGAGACGCCTGCTGTAGATGGAAAGAGGGGATTCACTGAAATGCAATTACTACTCTTTAAAGTGGCAGTAGGCAGTATATTTTTGGTATCATTGGGCAAACATTCCATAATAACCTTTCAGTATATTGTAATTCAAGTGTTCTGAGAGATAACTAGACTTCTGCACCTCGTCATGGCTCTGTTTTCAGGCTTTAATAATATCTGGCCCGTGACGGGAGACTTTGACCAATCACAGGTCATTTCAGAGAGAGAGCGTTCCTATTGGCTGTGCTCCGGTCATGTGACCGGTGTTTGGCGTTCCTTCAAGAGATTTCAACATGGCTGTTGGGTCACAAACTTTCTCCTTTTACAGCTAAACCGTGCTCTACAAGATGATTCTGAAAACATTTGAGGAGGGAAATAGGCATTACAGTAACATTATACAGTAATATTGATTCATGTTTGATCAGTGCGGCCTAGTTTGACCATTTGATTGGAGTTCACGAGTGATTGACAGCCGGCTCTCATGGACATGTGATGGACAGCGGTCCTCAGATCAGCTCTTACTGCTTGTTTTCCTCCAGTCTGTGAAATATTGCAGATGCCGTTTTGAGCACCGGAGGACACAGACGCACATGATTTTTTCAGGTTAATTTCTTTCATCTAATTGCCCCCAAAATAACATGGATGGTTCCCTAATCTATGGTCTTTGCAAAAACAATTAATGACCACTATACTTTCGTTGAATTATGGGTGTTTTATTCTAATTTACAGCATCTGTGGTCTTCTCGGGTCATTTTTGAGGACCACAGGTGTCATTATGTGCTGCCATTAAAAAAAATAAAATGAAACGGTTTCAAAACAATATTCTAACTAAACTTTTACATATACCCGTCTGTGATAATCCATCCACATTATGTTGCTCCGATAACTATAGTCAAAATAATTCAGAATGTCTGCTTTTTTAAAATAAAAAATGAGGTAGAATTACACCAAAATGAGGTTTATTAACCTTAAATTCCAAAACAAAAAAAGTGTAAAACTTGTGGTAATGAGTTGGAATGAAGTTGGCCAAAAAGGTGTAACACAGAATTGGGTGATAATTTATACTGTATGCTTTATAAACAGTTCATCTGTTTTTGAGTTAGGCATGATTGCATCATATTGCAATTAGACAATATCATCAGTATTCATTTAATCCAACAGCAAACCTAGTTGATTGAACAGGTCAGACAGTTTGACCAGCCCAGTGAGTGTGCAAACAAACTCCAATTAGTGTCACTGAAGTCAGCACTTGATCACAATGGTACACTGAGGCAGAAACCATAATCCACCAACACTGCATAATGAAATTAGACATGCTGATAAGATAAGGTTGTAAAAGTATAGCCTGCAGCCTATTATTTCAACTAGTGAAGTGTGCTTTTAAGATACTATCCTTAAAAGTTTTATGATACAAGTCAGGAAGTCATGACATGACAGGAAGTAATTAAGTCCCACTAGCAGCACACATTCCTCCCCGCTGACACTGATCCAGAGGTTCTTACCCAGACAGCTTCATGAGCTGCTCCTGCTGGCTCTGCGCCTGGACGACCGGCTGCTGCTGCTGCTGACTGAGCTGCTGGTTGCCCATCCTGCGGGTACGGACCTGGCTGCCGTAGTTGTGGGTGAGCTCCACGTTGTACGTGTGCGGCTGCCCCGCCGCACCGTGACGCGTCGAGATGGAGCTAACTCGCACCGCCGCTCCGTCCGCTGCTCCGCCGCCGGCCGACCCTAACCCCGGTCCCGGGCCGGGCTGCAGCACGTACAGCCTCCTGAAGCCGCCGCGGCTCTGCTGCTGCTGCTGCCGCGGCTCCGCTGACACACACACCGGGGAGAGGAACCAACCGAAGGAAAACAAGAGGCCCCATCTAATCCAAGCCATATTCACACCGAGAAGAAAAAAGGGGCTTTTTGGGGTAAAAAAAAATAGGTAACTTTCAGCTCCGTGAAACTCTCCTTTTTACTTGTTCCGAGTGAGGAAAACGGTTGTACTCCTGAGCATATTCCTGTAGGTAACGCTGCCGACCTCCAATAAGTTCAAGACACCCGAGAAAAAACGTTGTCTTCACTTTGAAACGTCTGGGATCATGTAGATCCTGTAGATCCTGTAGATATACTGTAGATATACCGGGCATGTACCGTAGAAGCGTTCCTCGGGGCGTATTAGAGTCTGTAGCTCCGCGGTGTGTCTCCTTCTCTGCCTGGAGGCCCTCCGAGCTGCTGCTGCTTCCTCTGGGCTGGATTTCACTCCGTCCGCAGTCACAAGTACCCGAAGAGGAGGAGGAGGAGGAGGAGGAGGAGGACTCCAGGAAAGTTTCTCTGTTGGAGGTGAACCGAGTCAGCTCAGCTCCAGCAGCCAGCCTCCTAAACGTGACGTCTGGGTGGGGGGTGGAGGGGTTCGGGCTGAGAGTTTTTTGGGGCCCAATTGTGGACCCAAAACCAAAGCCCCCGCCCACACAACCACACACACACACACACACACACACACACACGCGCTCACTGACTGACCCACCCCACACACACACTCACTCTCCAGCCACATTTCTGTAAGCTGATACCGACTTCCCGTCTGTGTAAACTGGGTTTAGGAGCAGTCATCCCTCAGCAGGTGGTAGTGATCACTACAGATATGGAAGCCCAGAGCAGCCCATGTTATCAGCCTATTTATTATCACTGATGTTAATTATTTTGCCATATACCTTAAGACATCATACACGTATCTTTTGTTCACAACTTCATTATCACAAAAATAATTAAATATCTATTTTAAAGGTTCTCTATATCAGTGGTTCTCAAACTATGGTACACGTACCACTGGTGGTACGCATGCTCTCTCTAGTGGTACGCGGAGGAATCTCTGACTATATCGAGTCCTCAGTATTGATGCTTTCCCACAGTTACAAATGCACACTGACGCATAAGCACGCTGTATCATGTTTCAGTTTGTTTGGGACCAGAGCCACGAAGGAGAGAAAAAAAAAGCGCTCAACAGCATGGCGCTACTAAACCTGAGGGGATGCATCTTATTACCTCCGCCAAGGCCGAAGGAGGTTGTGTTTTCACCGGTGTTGGTTTGTTTGTTTGTTGGTTTGTCCGTTTGTTTGGAGGATTACTCCAAAAGTCCGAGATGGATTTGAATGACATTTTTTGGAGGGGTGGGGTGTGGCACAATGAACAATTCATTAGATTTTGGTGGCGATCCGGATCATGAATATTAAATGGAGTGCCCTCCTAAACACAATATGAAAGTCATCATAACAAGACAATACGTCAACAATAAGTCAAGACAAAGCTAAGTTACTGAGCCAGCAGGCTTGTGTGGAAAAAACGGCAACAAGAGAAGATCAGTCTTTTCAGTTAAAAACCCGCAAACATTACTGGCAAAGAACTGGGATAAATGTTGGATTGGGCTTTGGGGGAGAAAACTTGAAGGATTTGACCTAAAACTATGCAATTTTACATAATTTTGGACCATTATCATTACTATAAATATCACCTTTCAGCTTAAAAACATTGCTATAGTTAAATAATTAGTTTATTATTTACACATATCACAGTCTTGATTTCATGAAGTTTTCACTGCTTATACCAAATATGTTTTAATATGTTTAAAGCTGCACTAATCAATGTTTATTATATTATCTTAAAGAATTGGTTAAATGACAATGTTTAATGTGAAAGGTGTGAATTATCACCTGATTCTGCCGTTTCCCTCATCTCTACGAAGCTTTCAGCATCTTTCAGATCAGTGTCGATGAGAGTCTCAGCGCTCTCACCGACTTTGTTTCAAGCAGAAGCAGGCAGCTGTTTTCAAAGAAAAAGCTCTGATGAACTGTACACTACCTGCCCAGCACCAAACACAGATAGAGACTAGCTGGGGAACATAGTTGAGCATTTAGCAGCTAAAGAACCAGATGTTTTTCTCTGGAGTAAGTGTAGACCAAAACAGAGCAAAAACGAATCAGGTCGCCCGAAACACAACTCCAAATGAATGGTAATGTTGCTCTGTGTATGCTGGATGTGTAAATAGGTAACTATTTGCCAACATGTTCACCATAACAACTTTATCAGTTGATAATATGTTCCACTCCACTTCCCCCAAGTAGCCAAAAAAATGGATTCATGCTGCTTTAAGGTCAGATCAGCCATATGTCCAAAACTAATATACAAATAGTCCAGAATTATTGTATTTCAGGGGAAAAAACTACTGTACATTCAAACCCAGCTGTATTGCACCCAGAACAGAGTTTGCATCCAAGGTCTGTTACACCTCATTAAATGTACATTTACTATGGCAGGTAGAGTATTTTGTATCATAATTCACAAGCTAGATGGTGAGTGGTATCAGTGTTGTCCAACAAGATCTCACAGATGTGATGGGACCATTTATGGCAGAGACAGGGTCAGAGTTCCGTTATACATTATTGGCATAATTAAAGTGGCTATAATCAATATTTTATAATAACTGTGTATCATATGCCAATGTGAAAACAATGTGATGATGCGAAAGGGGTCGCTCGTAGTGATGAACCTACAGAGAATTATCAGCTGAATATACACCTTCCTTTTACGCAGCTTTATAATCCAATTTAGTTTTATATAGCATTCAATGATAACAGAAGGTATCTCTTGATGCTTTTCACATAGAGCAGGTGTACTGACCGTATTCTATAATTTAGACACCCAACAAGAGATCCCCCCATGAGCATGCACAGTGAGTTTCAGCTCATTGTTTATTTGTCCGGCCCATAATTTTACTGTGTTGGACTAGCTGGTGAACATAGTGCAGCCAGATATTTTTCTCAAGAGTTGGTAGAGACCAAAAACAGCTAAAAGAGAGAGAAAACTGGATATACACTGATCAGCCATAACATTTGGTCAGCACGGGCACCCTGACCGGTCTGCAGCTACGCAGCCCCATACGCAACAAACTGCTCCTCACTGTGTGTTCTGACACCTTTCTATCGGAACCAAGCATTAACTTTTTCTTCAGTTTGAGCTAAGGTATCTCTTATATTAGATCGGACAACACGGGCCAGCCTTCGCTCCCCACGTGCATCCATGAGCCTCGGGTCTGACCCTGTCGCCGGTTCACCGGTTTTCTCTCTTTGGATCACTTTTGGTACCTGTCAGTGGTCATAATGTTATGGCTGATCGGTGTACATTCATCAGGTGGTCAGAAACACGACTCCAAATGAATGACTATGTCGCTCCGTTACTACTGGATGTCTAAATAAGCAGCCGTTTGCTGCCAAGTTTATATGCCAATGTTCACAACTTGTTTCTAGTGCCCCCAAGTGGCAAGTTTGACACATGATGAATAATCAGGCTGATTCTGCATCAACTCCATAAATGGTATGGAGTTGATGTGGAATCAGCCTGATTACGGGAAAAAAAGATGAAATTATGACATTTAGCAATTATCATACATTAAGGGGTTTATATAAGTACATCGTACAATTTGAGGCTCATCTAAAAAAAGAACATTAAAAAAGTCCATACAAAAGGGTTAGTCTTTTAAAAAATCAAAACCAGTTTCAAAATATATTTTTAGAAGGCCTTATGTGATGTGGCTTCATCAATAAATCTCAACAAAAGAACTACCAAAAGTCCCATTCAAATGTCCCAGACCTGTCCAAACTGAAACAGTCTCTCTCCCAAGTTAACTAACATATGATGTAATGGGAGTTTTTTGTGAGTGGTGACCTCAGTGCTTCAATGGCAGCCCACTGAGGAATACCAGGAATTCTGGGAGAGTGAGTCTGAAGCAGAACAAGCAAACTTGTGTTTGCTTCTATTAAAGCTGTCCTTGGGTGAACAGCAGCAAAACACTCTTATATGGTTTATCTAGAAATAGCATTTGGGAAATCTACAGTCCCATTAAGAACATTAGTCACCACTTCTGACTGATCCTGTGTCTGTGAATGTGATATGATGTGGTGATGAATGAATGAGTGATACAGGGCCTGAAATGGGTCATCATTTCTTTCCATTTTTATTCCATGACTGGTGTCTGAGGCTGGAAATGTGGATTTAATTCCCCTAACCTGCTTGTTAACCTCAAAGTATCTGAAGGAGTGAGAAAACACTTACCAGTACCTTAAAGTACTACCTATTCAATATGCAGTACTTGTACGTTACACATTGCAGTAGCGTTCCAATCCCTCGCGATAACCACATCATCAATGAACAGTGGCTTTTATTATAGCATTTATCTATCCCTATCTTAAACAAGTCTTTTCCATCCTTATCTGCTACGATAGGCTCTCCCTTCAAAGCAGAGGCTCTGTCTGCTGTGATAAAATGGCCCAGGCAAACTGAAACACACACAAAGAAAACAAAAGTGAGATTAAAAACTGAGCAATGTCAAGGTCATTTCCTTCTGGGTGAGGAAACAAATTGGAGGGAAGATTGTGGGATCCTCCCTGCACTAACCGGGGCAGCAGGATGAGCTGGCCTCTGACTATTAGTGTGTGTGTGTGTGTGTGTTTGTGTGTGTGTGTGTGTGTATGCAGTCACTGATCTCTCACAGCATCAGAGTAGCATCAGCACTGTTGTTTTTAATAGCTGAGCATACAAAGTGGAAGTGGTGCTCAGTGTACTAAACTCTAAAATGGTACAGACTGTCCAAAATGGTGACCTCACTGGCAGACGATGTTGTGGGATTGTGGCCAAAACTGTGTTTAAATCCTGTTATGGAGAATTGTAATTCCAACACAGGGATATTGTGAATTTCTGACAGCTATAATATCTCCCACTTGGCAAAAAAGAGCTACAGGAGTACCAACAAACCATTGGCAAAATGGCAACGGACAGAAGTACCAGAAGTAGGAATACTAGGAATAGGTAAACAAAGCTTGGGACTGTGACATCCATTTCTTCATGTGTGTTTACATTCTATGTATCATGCTTGTCATTTGGATTAACTTTACAGTAATGTTGTACACATGACATCTGTCCAGGGAGAGGGATCCTTCCTCTGTTGCTCTTCCTGAGGTTTCCTCCAGTTTTCCTTATCCAAAGTGAGGGTCGTAAAGGACAGAGGGTGTCGTATGCTTTACAGATTGTAACGGACCCATGAGGCAAATTTGTGATTTGGGATCTTCGGCTATATAAATAAAAATGTACTTGACCTGACGAGATAACGCTGCGGTTTCCTGTTTCCATGAGTCAGCATCCCATTATTTTAATAATTTCCTAATCTTAACCAAGTAGCTGTTGCACCTAAACTTAACCATAGATAAAGCAGATCAGAAAACAGTCAAAGATTCCATTTTGTCGTATCAACTAGGGATGCAAATTAAAAAAAAAAAAAATGGAACCGATAACCGACCCTCGTTAACCGATTATTAACCGTTAACCGACAAGATTAGTGTGTCTCATGCAGCGGTGCGCCAGCTGCAGTGTATGAGCACAACAGACAACGGAGTCCCCAGTTCACCCGTGTGGGAGAGTTACTGTAGCAGCCACGGTGCTGCGTGCAGTGCCGCGGACATGCAGCCACTTTCCCAGTAAAGGTCCGCCACCACCACCACCACCACCGCATTATTAGGCCTTGAAGGAGGTTTTGTTTTCACTGCCGTTGGTTTGTCTGTCTGTTAGCAGGATTACTCCAAAAGTTTGCGATTGATTTGAAGGAAATTTTTTGGAGGGGTGGGGTGTGGCAGAATGAACCATCCATTAGATTTTGGTGGCAATCAGGATCATGATCCGAATTTAGTAATCTTTTTAAGGATTCAGATCAGCCTGAGCATTAAGACCACAGGGTATAACACATGCACAGTGTAACTGATGACGCGTTGATGACGCGTTGATGACGCGTGACCACGCCTCCTTCCTTCTGAGAGCAGAGCATGTGTGGATGTGTGGCAAGACATCGAAGTGCGGGAGCTGCCGTCCACGCTGAGAAAGAAAAAAACGGTAGATGACGGTATGACAGACAACGTAGTGTAACGTTATACAGACATAACAAGGCTGCTGAATGAGAGAGGCATCCGCCGATACGTTCCATCACAAACTTTTGGAGTAATCTTGCTAACAGACAGACCAACAAACAAACCAACGTCGGTGAAAACATAACCTCCTTGGCCTTTGTGGAGGTAATAACAGACATCAACTCAGAGGTAGCTGGTAGGCCTGCAGAGTGCCAGACGTACATTCAGATTTAGCCTCAGATTGAGGAAAGGCAGCTCATTTTCTACACTGTAAGCAGATGGAACTCTTCAACACTGACACCGACTAGTACATTCCTCAAGATCATCTTGTGACAAATTAAGGTAATTTTAAGATCCAAATCATTTTTTTCCTAATGCAACAGAAAAAAAATCAAAGCAAGCATTCACAATTTCAAATATTTTAATATTTGATACAGTCATTGTTTACATTCCAATGTGGATATAGGTGTATAAAAAAAACTCACGATTACAAAGTGCAACCTTTGGCTTCCCATTTCTAATTTGATGTATTGATATCCTCAGTCTTCTGCTGTAAAACTCTTGATTTAAAGGGTAGCTTGTGTATTTCTCAACCCTATTTTCCCATATTTTTGTGTCTAAATGACAAATTGGGAAAACAATTTCTGAAATTGGTCCAGTATTGAGGGAGAGCGCTGAAGACTTACAGGCTGCAATATGGTGCTGTTGGGGCAAGCTGGCACCGTCATTCACATCTACTAAAGGTGCTTGTTTTTGCCGTGACAGGCTCCGATTGTTATTTCTATGTGTCTGACATAATGGAAAGAGTGTCACCGCCGGAAGACAACGGTGGAAGAGTGGAATATATCCATGGTGGAACCGCGAGTGCCAGCCGGGCAGAGTTTGTTGTGTTGGAGTCAGGGTCTGAAATTAACCCTTTTCATTTCATGCCACTGTGACAGGCAGGTATTTTTTTATCTGCCACTTTTGAAATCGCTGCGCTAAATGAAGGAATAACATTTTAGATCTGAAGTAATTCAATGTTACGATATATTTTACATGAGAAACATTGTATACATGGTAAATTACAGTGTTCAAATTCGGGGGGGGGGAGAGCCCTATTTTACAGTGGTGGGAGGTTACTGTACACAGTACTGTACTGTACTTTGTTACTGTCATCTATACTGGTTATTTGCATAAAAACACACAATTCAAATGATGAATATTTAAATATTTGCTTTGATTAGAAAAAAATCTTGGCATCAGTAGTTTCAATGATGTACTATAAGCTGTTTAGAAGTAGTGTTAGGGAGGTCAGAATTCTCTCTCTAATATCTATTTTATATCGCTGTAAAAACGTCTCTTTCAAACTACTGGATTTATTCAAGTTTCTCGCCAAAAACTTAATTTTACGAGATTACATTTGAACACATCATGATACAGTTGTAATTTACTGTACCTTCACCCAATGGTCATTTTGCTGAGCAGAGCTTGAACGCCTCATAGTGTGATGTAATGCACCTCAGTTAACGTTGGTAGCTCCGTTATTTAGTCGAGCAGGACTGTGCTGCCCACCGGCTGCTAGCGTTTCTAACGCTCCTCTTGCTGATTTCAACACAGGTTTGTTGTTCACAGTGTAGAATTATCAGGGAAAAATAGGGTGTATCCCCTAAGGTTTAGTAGTAGCGCCGTGCTTTCTTTCTCTCCGCCGTGACTTCGGTCCCAAACAAACTGAAACATGATACAGCTTGCGTATGCGTCATTGTGCATGCGTTACAGTCAGAAAGCATCGAAGAGGAATCGATAGACACGGAGGCATGAGATACCAAGGAATCGGAAAACTACAGTTCTCTATTTCCATCACTAGCGTCTGCCAAAGTGGCGGATGGCCGGTCAATTTTACCTGCCACTGCCAACAATTTACCCGCATTTGGCTGGTGCTAATATCAGACCCTGGTTGGAGTGCAGAAAGCATAGCTTAGTGTTATCTACAACATTTGGCTGAATATTCAGATGATTTAGTCAACGAGACTTCTTCTTGAACGGGACTTGGACACGATAACAAACAGACCGGATCAAGTGAAAGGTAAGAAAAACATTTTATTTCTCTGTAGGGTCCTTTTCTTTCTCCTTCTAATAACAATCTGAGCCTGTCAGTGGCAAAAATAAGCACTTTTAGTGAACGTAATGTTACGTTGATGTTTAGCGGCTGCTGGTGGACCAATTTCAATAATTGTCGTCCCCATTAGTCACTTAGACACATAAACATGGGAAAAGAGGGTCCAGTTTAAAAAATATAGAGGTTACCTTTAAAGGTGTTCAACAATAAACAAGGCTGATCACTGCAGCCGAGTCTCTGTCTGCCTCTGATTAGTCTTTACTACTGAGGAGCCTTCAGAGCCACAGCTTGTGATTTTTCCCAAGAGGTCACTGTGATTGGTCACGCAGCTTCCCGCTCAGCTCCTGCAGCTCCGAGACCAGTTGTTCCAGAGCAGCGACACCGTCCTGCAGCTCGGCGTGGACCTGACCCGTGGCCACATCTGTGTGCATTTGCTAGAACGGAGTAATGCGGAGGAAAAAGATTACATAATTATGTAATGCATTGAAGGGGCATATTGTTAATATGAATAATATGATATCAATATGCAAGACTTGAAAAACATTTAATGACTGTATATTCAAAATTATTTTTCAAAATATAGATAAACAACATAAAAAATGTGTGGGAGGGGTAGGGGTTGGGTTACAGGTAATGTTCAGAGGTATATAAAACGTCAACAGTGAATGCCACATCATTCTGATAGCTTGGAACCTGAAGATTAATTTGAGCCACAAACCAAAGACCTAGAGCATCCAGAGGATGGATGGCTTTCCTAGCTAGATTGACAATAAGGGGGTTTCAGAGCAGTTTACACAACAAAAGTGCTCGCCATCCAATCGCCGAAAAATGCAATTCTTGCAGAAATCTCCAAATGTCAAAAGTTTTTGTCACCAAATCACAGCATGGCTTTTTCTCTGGTGTTCCTCAAGGTCTTGGTGTCTTAATGTGGGATTTTGGAGGGATTATTGATCATTTTTATTAATTCTCAAGTGGTAAAAAAAAAGAGGTTAAATTTAGCATCAAATCTGTGTAACAAATGGTATCAACTCAAAAATTGCTGCAACAACTTATGAGACATAATAGAGCAGAAACTGAAATGGGTCTATTGTGGGTCTCAGAGGGTTAAAGACACTGATGCAAGAAAACAGCAATAAAAGGTAGTGAAGTCTTGATGTCATGCTCTCTACCATCATCGGATATGAGTCATGGGAAGCGGGGAGGTGGACTGTACCTTAGCTTTGGAGCTCAGACTCTTGAGGCTGAGGCGGGTGGAGGAGAGCATCTGAAGAGCTTCTGTTGGATTACTCTTCTTCTTACAGTAACTGATGGTCACTGAGAAACAGAGAGAGAGATTCAGAGAATGGATTAAGGATTTGAACTTTCACTTTTCTGTATGTTTATACTGTACTAGTGCAGTGCCCGTTGAAGCGAGCGACGGAGAGCGAGCTGAACCCAGCATGCCGTTTGGCGGCATAACAGATGATTATCCCAGGATTTGGTGGACCAAACCAGGATAAAACGCTGAATGGATTTTCTCTGGAAAGGGAAAATAACTTTAAATTTGATTGACTGATATCATGTTATAGAGGATTTGAAACCAAGTTTTCTGAGGATTTAAGCTCTGCACCACACTATTTCCCCCTTTTTTGCCAAAGAGTCCCAGGATCTTAGCTTTTACCCTGTCAAATCTGCACCGCATTATTACACCATTTCAGTCGGTAAATACGAGGACGTAAGCATGATTTCCTATTGATCATATGGTAACACTTCATTTTACGGGTAGGCAGTAGTTAGCAAGTAACGTCGAAAATTACTACAACATTATTTAATAATTATAATCCGCTATTTCCCAATAAGCAGTAATATATAGCCGGTCATTTATTTAAAACATTTCCAGGAAAAGTATACTGAGTTAATAGATAGGCATGATTACAAACGCTTCACTTCCATGTCGGCCGGTAAATAGATAATGGGCGGCTGTAGCTCAGTGGGAAGAGTGGTCGTCCTCCAGCCGCAAAGGTGGCTGGGCTCCGCCTTAGAGAGAGGTAGAGGTGCTCAGACATCCGGAGGGAGCTCGGAGTAGAGCCGCTGCTCCTCTCCAAAAGGGAGACTCAGTCGCAGGGTATCTAAAGATTATGCGTACAGCTACCCTGGAATAAAACAATACAAGCGTTTCTGTGTGGATGGTGGTTGTGTCTATAGCTGGAGGGTGCTCTCACCTTCACCCATATTGATGGCTCTTTTGATCACCTCCTTGAAGAGACCAGGTTCTTTCTCCCAGCCCCCAGCCTGAACCTTGCAGCGATGAGCCTTAGACAACATCTGTAGAGCCTGAAAAACCACACAATAACACCACCATTGTAAGAGGCGGCTACACAGAAGTCAAATGCAGTCACGGCTTTTATTTTTTCCTTTACTTTCTGTCTTTTTGTCCTGGGGTTTTAATTATTGGTTGGTTCAGCTGACTGTGATTCAAGCAGCATGGTGAAACAACATGGTTTAAATTAATCATTGCGAGTCAAAATATTTAAAATATGAATATGATCGGCACCAACCTTTTCGTTGTCCTCTGGGATGTCGCTGTGACCGTCTCCGTACAACAGAGCGTACTGCTGCCATATCTCACTGTCGCTGCTGTGGCGGGAACTGACCCGCCCCAGGAGCTCCTTCAGTTTGGACCGCAGAGTAGCTGCCTGCCCGCCCCGGTTGTCCGTCAAGTTTTCAACAACTGCTCTGACCAGGATCTGCAAAATCTGTAATGGGGAAAAACAAACGATGCGTACGTCAGATTTGTGTTCAAAGATGAATCACAATTCGTAAAGTCTCAACATCGTTATGCGTGATGTCATGGGGTTGGGTTTGAATTCCACATGCAATCCTTACTGTTAGTTAAGAGCAGCATTGCTCAGCACCGCCAAAGAAACCAAAGAAGGAGCGGCAGGATGGAAAGCAACTGGATTTATGGGAAATGTGGTTTTACTTTTCACAAACACTTGCACTCACCATGGCATTGGCGTGCGACTGCAAATTATCATCATCGTGGTCTCCCTGGTTTATGGTAATTGTTTCAATCTACCACAGTTATCGACTAAAGATACCTTTGATTCCCTAATATTTTGCCTTTGATGAAGACTAAAACTAAATAAAAAAAGTAACCATTGAAAATGAGAACTATGAGCAATTGCATTACATTTTTCGGCACCAAATCAAAACTAAACAGCAATGCGACGGATGGTAAAACAAACAAATGAACTAATGACTTCATTATCCGTCCTACATTGGAAGAAACAGATTAATGGACTAAATACAACCAACAACATATGGGGGAATATATATTTTGTAAGCAGAGGAGGACAAAGGTGTGGATGCAAAGACCAACACAAACACATTGCGAGTGGCTCTGAAATCAGTCTATTTGATCTGACAATTCTTGTGATGAGAGTGAGATTAAATCCATAAATATAGCTATGTTTAATGTATGCTGTCCGTCACTGTGGTGGAAAGTGACATTAGGGCGAAAAATGAATGGATGCCTTATTTAAATTCCTGCTGGATCCAGTTAAAATGTGAAATTAAGTGGAAAAGTAATAAAAAAAAAGGGAAAATAACATGAAAGACAGGCCAGAATTTTCTACTTTTACTTTTAGATCACAAAAATGGAAAAGAGGAAAAACTCACAGGAGTCGGTGTATAGCGCCTGTGTGTGACTGTAAAGTTCTTGTGTATCCCATTTAACCCCCATGAGACATAAAGCTGAGCCATGTGACCCTTCAGCTCCTTTGAAATATCAGCTAGTCAAAGCACTTCTGTCACCAGCCTTCTACACATTCCATAGAGAGGAATTCATGGTGGTCCCGCTGCTCTAACTCTCCTGCTCTGGGCTCTGGGCTAATAACAACCACAGTGAAGAAAAATATAGAGTGACACCACTATATATGCAAAACACAATTGAAAGGTGAGAGATGGATGTTAGTAAAAATAGAAGGGTGAAATTGGAACAGTCATTTGAAGTAAGGAGACTGTTTTATGTTACATTTTGAGATGAGGATTTGACAGGTTTGTTTCACTGAGGAAGGCAGGGGAGAGGGGACAGTGGTATAATTAATCAAAGCTGCCCTGCACAGAGAAAAACAGGAATAAGTAGTAAAATGTTAACATTTTGAAATAAAAACACTGGAATGGCGGTGTAATTGCGCCGCAGTAAAGTTATTTTTATAAAACGGTCGCTCGCTATATCGTGACACTAGTACATGAATAAATGCTACAACTCCTCAAGACACGAGCCCAGCACGGCAGGGATTTACGTCTCCGTTACAACAGAGCTACCTGCTTGAGGGTGTGTAACCAAGGCTGTGACTAGTGGTCAAAGGAGCGGCTGTAAAACAATGATTAACACATTTCATTTCCTACATTCTTAACAATAAAAGTCCCTTGTTATTTTGTTAAAAGTCCCTTGTTATTTTGTTAAAAGTCCCTTGTTATTTTGTTATTAAAATCAGGAAATGTTGGTTTTTCATCAGCAGCAACTTAACACGACTCCTATGCAGCTGAAAAGAAAACCGTAAAATAAAGCAGATCTTTTAAAAGTACCAACAGGGAAGCAGGAGATTCAGTTAGAAGCTACAAAAGTACTGAGAGAGCTGAACACAACAACGTCTTTCTCTCTGGTCTCCTTGCACGCTTGTTTTCATATCGCCCCATGCCTTGCTGCTACTGACCTTTTCAACTTTTACATCTAGCAGCCTAATTGATGCGACTGATGGCAGCACAACCAACATGCAGGGTGAAAAGTTGCCTAAAACAAGGCAGACGAAACAGGGATACACCAAAAAGGAAGAAACTTCATGTAAAATAATCTGCAATTACTCTCAAAAATGTGAAATTGAGGTAGTTTGGGTGTTGATGATGTTTCTTTGAGTCACAGCTGTGATTTTAACCAGTCCCACTGGGCTGAAAGAAAAAACTACAGGACTAACATGAATACAGGGAAGAAGCAGAGAATTCGTATCGCTCTAGATGAGCCAAATATCGTCATTGAATCGTATCGGAACCATGGAAATTGATCCATCCATCCATCCATCCATCCATCCATCCATCCATCCATCTTCAACCGCTTATCCGGGATCGGGTCGCGGGGGCAACAGCTCCAGCAGGGGACCCCAAACTTCCCTTTCCCGGGCCACATTAACCAGCTCTGACTGGGGGATCCCGAGGCGTTCCCAGGCCAGAGTAGAGATATAATCTCTCCACCTAGTCCTGGGTCTTCCCCGTGGTCTCCTCCCAGCTGGTCGTGCCTGGAACACCTCCAAAGGGAGGCGCCCAGGGGGCATCCGTGCTAGATGCCCGAACCACCTCAACTGGCTCCTTTCGACGCAAAGGAGCAGCGACTCTACTCCGAGTCCCTCACGGATGACTGAGCTTCTTACCCTATCTCTAAGGGAGACACCAGCCACCCTCCTGAGGAAACCCATTTCGGCCGCTTGCACCCGCGACCTCGTTCTTTCGGTCATGACCCAACCCTCATGACCATAGGTGAGAGTAGGAACGAAGATTGAACGGTAGATCGACAGCTTTGTCTTCTGGCTCAGCTCTCTTTTCGTCACAACGGTGCGGTAAAGCGAATGCAATACCGCCCCCGCTGCTCCGATTCTCCGACCAATCTCACGTTCCATCGTCCCCTCACTCGCGAACAAGACCCCGAGGTACTTGAACTCCTTCACTTGGGGTAAGGACTCATTCCCTACCCGGAGTAGGCAATCCATCGGTTTCTTGCTGAGAACCATGGAAATTGATACCTATCGTATTGTTGTAAAAAACGTATCGTTATACCCCTATTAACTGGAGAATGTGACTCCTGGAATTGACATGACGCAATCAGCTAGAGAAGATGTATCACTCTGTTGGAATTGTGGGAGCTACTCAGAAACACTTGCGATTCTCTGGATATAATGTCATTGACACCTTTGGCTGTGTCTGTCAATCACGTGACCCCTGCCTTGCAGGGCGTAGGATTCACAGCTCTGTGATACAGTATATTAATTCCTTCCACTACGTACTGTCAAAGATTGAAGTATAATGTCGTCTAAGATAACATTAAGTGCAGTCCTTTACCTGGATGTCCTTGTATTTTTCTCTGAGGTCCATCAGACGATGGTAGGCCTTGATGGCTTCACCAAACTCCCCGATATCAGTGCTCACAACGATAAAGTTCTCCCAGATCTGCCATTGTTCGTAGTTACACTTCAGGGCTTCCTGCAGGGTACGAAAGGCTTTGTTTCTGCCAATGAGACAGACAGGAAGAGAAAGACCGAAACAAAAGAGTTAGCAGTGCTGCAAAAGTGCTTCTGCTGAACAGGCAGTGGAGCTAACCTGGTATTAATAGAAGCTTTCCTGCTTTTCTTCTCAATTTCGGGCCTGACAGCACATGAGTCTGGTGTAAACAAAGGCTCAGAGACATTCAGGATTCACTGGTTACCTCTGTACTCTCACAGCCTTCTCTGCTAGGAAAAAATGCACAGAACAAGAAGCCACATCTGTGTGAACAAGACCACGTCTTTCCACGGCCAGAATCTCAAAAGAACTCCGGTGAATGAAAAACGTCACCTGTGATTTGGAACCCTAGGGTTCATCTGTTTCAATTTCGCTGTGTGATCTGAAAAACATAAATGTATCTTATGGCAACACTTTTGCCATAAAATACATTTTTTGTTTTATGCTGTCAAATTGGTTTCTCGTTTAATTTATTTGCAGCATTTTTTCTTTGTTTTCTTCATGTGCTTGTTTTGTCTTCCTCCTGCACATAATTCTCTTGTCCAGTAAAATTGCTGCACATGTAGCAAAAAGGATACAAATACACTATGACCACTTTATTAGGTACATCAGGGACCTGGCCCGGATCCGAGTACACTTGTCCCCAAAGTCCAGTTTGATTGATTAGTGTGAATGCTCCGTACCGTAACTCGGGCACGGTTCGTGAATGTTTTCAGGGGCTGTCAGTATACTTCATTGGACTCCAGTCACCAGATGTGGTAGAACAAGAGATTCTCAGCATGAATGTGCCGTCGACATACTGGGAGGGGTCTGCCTGCAGGGCTCCTCTGTGGAGCCGCTTCCGGTGCATGCTCCGCTCTGAGGGCAGCTCCACCGTCAGGACAGGAAATAACGGATTTTTTTTTTTTTTTAACTTAACTTCTCGGTTGTTTTCTCTACTCTACCCTCGCGAGTGACTGCGGTAGTTGATATGCATTATCCAAAGTCTAAATGCATGAGTCTTGCTTATGTTTGCCGCCAAAACTGCTACCGCTATCATATCATATCTTATTTTTTCCTTTATTGCATCTCCATTTACTCTGGAATAGTAATAGAAATATGTTTATTTACAATGGATTCATATTCCTTAGCTTTTTAGCTTTCAAAGGAGACCAGATATATCCATACACGCCTTATGGTTGAGGAGCTATTCCTGATTCAGACTGTATGTTATTTTAGAGGTTTTGTCCTCGGGCTAGAGCTTTAGAGGCTAAGAACGTTATGACATTCATACTCATACTCACTTCTTTTGGAGGCGAATGTAGGCTGTAGACAGGTTGTTCCATGCTTCTGCATTCTGAAAAGAGAAGGGGGTACAGAAGGAAATAGAGGGAAAGAGATAGTAAGGAAGAGTTGTAAACAACAACAATAATGATAATGATCAAACATAAAGAAGAACAGCAGAGAAAATGCAATTTTCAAGTAGCCACAGAATTATTCACAGAGGCAGTCAGAGGGTGCAGGGGTGTGTGTTCAGTATATGAATGTGTTCTAGACAAGGAGTGTGACTGAAGGAACACACGTGTTACATGTAAAGTGAGAAGTTGATGGGATTGTTATTTTTTTCCTCCATGCACAAACTTGTACTTTTCCATGTTATGATATAGTTACTGAAATTTTGCGTGTGTGTAGGTACTTACATCTGGCTCTAGTCCCACACACCTCTGGAAAGCCTTGGCAGCTCCCTCATAGCCCTCCAGGGCAAAGTAGGCACAACCGAGGGAAAACCACACACCGAGCTGTCCAAACAACACACACACACACACACACACAAAACACAACACAAAACACAAATGGGGGTGAAACAATGCAAGTGAATAATATATATATATATCTATATATATATATATATAGATATATATATATATGGAGCTGCAGCATTTATTTCTGCACAAACGTCCACTGTACATTCACTAGATATTCTCAGAGCTAAACTAACTCTTCTACAGTGTGTAATGTGCGCGCATGCACGTGAGAGGTGGAGCGAGAGAGAGAACGAGCGTGGTGTGTGAGTGAAGGCAAGCAAGCAGAGGAGTAGAGGAGCAGAGTACAGCATAGACTCCGGCCCTGGAGACCAAAGCTACGGTCTCCCCTGTGTCTTCTGACCGCGGCCGGGAGGCTGGAGCAGGAAGAGTTAACACTGTTTTGCAAGACGGGCTTCACTAGATAGAACTTTTGCGGTTTTGGTGCTTCTGTGTAGTTTGTGTTGGAGTTTGAGTCTGAACAGCGTAGCCACACGCTTCAATTCATATTGAAGCAAAGCAGAATCACATTAGTTTTGCAAGTACAATTTTTTTTTTAAATGTCAGTGCTGTGCCCGTACCTGCATGGTGTTGATTTTGAGCGACTGCTCAAAGCAGTCCGCGCACTGCTGGAACTCCTTGGCGCGGAGGTGCAGCAGGGCTTTGGAGCGCATGGCTCTGGCGCTGCGTCGGTTTGACAGCTCCCACGCCCGGTCGTAGTACTGATGGTCCCTCAATATGTCTCCCAGGAGGCAGTACAGACTGGGCGTCTCCTTCTTTTCCAACTCACTGCGAACGATCTCCTCGGCCTGAGCAAAGGGACGATGAAAGGAGAGGGAAGGTCAGCGCGGAGGAGGAGATGGATAAGGAAGGAGACCGTCATTGTAAGGTGAAAGAAAACGGAAAAGAAAGAAGTAAGGGATGAAGGGAAAGATGTAAAGAATTGTGAGGCAGAATAAATAGAATAAAGTGAAAGAGGTAATGAATACTGAAAGGACATGAACAACAAAGTAATGGGAAGGAAATGAGGTGTAAAAACACAACAGAGGGGATTTGGGAACAAAGTTTGACAGAAAAACAAATTAAGGATTATGTTACGATTAAAGTGGCTGTCACATAACCTGTGGACATTTGCACTCGTTGCACCTCACCATGCCACTACATGTTTTGGTGAGGCTCACACTGTTATCACGATCACACTGCTCATTTTGTAGTTCAAAGGGGTCATTGTCGGTAAAATTAGAATTGCACAGCTGCATACGGGCCGTTTATGTGGATATACAGTATGCTCCTTGGGATCAAGCTTGTCCATGTGAAACAGTAAAAATAAAAAGAAGAAAAACTAAGAGCAATCCAACTTAAAATTCAGTAATTAGTAAAGCAGTAAAAATATTTATTTTGAATGTGCATGAAGCACAAGAAACATTTGAGTTTATCTACCAACAGATGTGTATTTGATCAGAAGTCGGTATGGTCTGTGCGTGTGTGTGTGCGTGTGTGTGTGTGTGTGTGTGTGTACCTTGCCATGTTGGCCCAGCCTCTCATAGCAGATCACTACATCCTCCCAGAGCTCGAGCTTTTCATAGATGAGCAGAGCTGAACTGGTGCAGCCGAGGTCCGTCAGCAAGCTGGCCAGCTGTTTCTGGAGAGGAGGAGAGAACAAAACAAGTCTGAGAGGCTACAACCACGCTAGCGGCTTTGCGATGTTGTCAGCATGCAAACATGCGCACAATAACAACGCTAACATGCTCATGTTTGGCAGGTATATTGTTTACCATGTTCACCATCTTAGTTAAGCTAACCAGCATTAAACACAAACTATAGCTTAGAATTGAGATATTTCACTCAAATGTCAACCTGCTGGTGGGGCTAGAGCAGCGGTCAGCAACCTGCGGCTTTTTAGCCCCCCCTCTCCAGTGGCTCCCTGTGGATTTGTAAAAATGGAAACTGTTTTTTGTTTACATTTTTCATTTTTATTTATCAGTATTGTAGGTCTATGGTACGGCGGAGTATTAGGGCCACATTGGGGAAAAAAAATGAATCTGAGATTTCGAGATAAAGTCATAATACTACGAGAATAAAGTCATAGGTTTACAAGAAAAAGTTGTAATATTATGAGAATAAAGTCAGAAGTTTAAGAGAAAAAAGTCGTAGTATTATGGGTAAAGTAATAATATTATAAGGTAGTAATTTGACGTGTTATTTTCTTTTATACTTTACTGTCATAATATTACTACTTTTTTTTCTCTCATAATATTATGACTTTATTCTCGTAATGTTACTACTTTTTTCTCGTAATATTATGACTTTATTCTGGAAATCTCAGATGTTTTTTCCCTCAATGTGGCCCTAATACTCCATAGTACATTTGCACTTTGGCCCTCACTGCATTAGACTTATATACTATATACTTAGACTATAAAATGTGTTACCTTCAACACAATGCTCAAATGTTTTGCGGCTCCAGACAGATTTTCTTTTGCCTAAAGTGGCTCTTTTGATAGTAAAGGTTGCTGAGCCCTGGGTTAGAAGAAAGGACCGCGGATCACCAAACTCAGTAGGATACATCGTTTAGGAACCATTAAAGTATATACAAAATTCCATGTCAATCCATCCAATATTTGTTGAGATATTACAATCTGGACCACAGCAGTGGACCGACCAGCCAACCAACCAACCTTGTCGTCCCTGGAGCCACATCTCTAGTGATTCAAAATGATGACAATAAAATAATGACCTATCTACGGTCATGTGTGTTTGAAAGTTGTTTTTCTTATACCACTCTAAAATGGATGTAAACCAACGGCTGCAAAACAAACCGTATGTAAAGTATAAATATGCTGTCACTCCAAAGGCGATAAAATGGAACCCCCCCCCCCCCCCCCCCCCCCCAATCATAAATAGGCCTTCAGTGCTTTGTCACATGCAGGCCATGGTTCTCCAGTGTGGAGAAAATGCATCACAGCACCTGCTGCAATCATCCGCCTGAACCCGCTTTCAAGTCCTCAGGCAGCAATAGAGACTCTTCCATTCCATCTTTATTGCTGTTATCAGTTATTACCCCCCCCCCCACCTGATCTCACCCTCCTCCTTCAATCTCTTGGAAATCTTTCTAAAACTGCTTATTCCATTTACTCTTCTTTCCATTTTATTCTGCCCCCTCTCCTGGGCTCTGTTAGAGTGTCTAGTGTTCCAGTCTTTGAAGATTTAAGATGCTTTGTGGTTCAGCAAATGTGTCACGCAATGTTATTAATGCAGTGTTCTACAGCTCCTGCGAGACATATATACACACTGCATTAATATATATATATATATATATATATATATATCCCATTTCTCGTCGTTGCTTCAGAGTCGTCACCTTCTGCACATAGTGCTGAAGGCAAGTCAGACGGACTGTAATCGACCCAGCGGTGATTGTCCAATCAAAGCTTAGAGGCTGTAACTACACTCACAGAAGGTCTGTTAAAGGTCCCATATCGTGTTCATTTTCAGGTTGATATTTGTATTTTGTGTTTCTACTAGAACATGTTTACATGCTGTAATGTTAAAAAAACACTTTATTTTCCTCGTACTGTCTGCCTGAATATACCTGTATTTACCCTCTGTCTGAAACGCTCTGTTTTAGTACATTTCAATGGAATTGCAATGGAATTGGGTTGCTAGGCAACAGTTTGGGTCCATGTTTACTTCCTTTCAGCTGATGTTATTTACATACACTGCAACAGGAAATAAACTGGGACACATTTAGAATGTTTATGTTTAAAACCGTGTAACGGTCTATATATTGTATATTTGTGACATCAGAAATGGACAGAAATCCGAAACGGCTTGTTTCAAACGCACAATTTCTGAATACGGGCTGTGTGTATTTCTCTCCGTATATTGAACGTTTTGATAGTTTACCAGTATTTATAAAGCACTTAAACCTGCTTTATAATATAAAAGAACATGAAAATCTCACTTTTTAGGATTTCTCCACATGTTGAAGCCGTGTGCAAAGAGCACACGGATATTCTGGATGTGAAGAGTTCGGAGTATAAGAAATGGATTAACAGTGTGTTTATCTTCTCTAATGTAAGCTGTTTACATTAGCATGCTAACTTACTACCAAAGTAGTGATCTAAGCATTAATTCTAAGGCATAGCTTTAGCTAACTATTATATTTTGTGGGGTCACAGGTGACATTAGAAAGGCCCCGTTCAGGAATGGAACAGCCACTGTGCGGAAGCAAAGATGCTACTAAATCACCAGTTATAGTTATTATCAATATAAATCATTAGAGTTTAATGCTAGCTACTGCAGCTAGTAAACACCTGAACAGTGTTATGCATATCTTCCTATGATACCAGGGCTAACTAGCTCTAGACAGCCCTGCAATACGAGAACAATGCTGCTATTTATTTCCACGTCTTCTACATGTGTCCTCCACTGGAGACTTTTTATCCTGTTGGACCAAAGTATTGGATCGACCAATCAACAGTCTCAACAAGCCTCCGCCCATCTTTTACTGTTATTAGTGTTGCTGAGCATATTAACGTTGTCACTACGAGAATGTTAGTATGATGATGTTATCTAGCTGGAATGTGTTTTTGAAAATAAAGAGTTTGCTACCTGGACATCCCATCTGGGGGGGGCTTGGCAGAAGTAGAAGCCCTTGAGCCGCTCGGTCACGGGACAGTTCTTGTCTTCAAAGTGGTCTACTATCGCCTGGAAGAGGAAAACAGAAGATTACATTTTGCATTTGCATCACATTTTGAATAATCTGTGTTCAGCTTTTCAACAGATTAAAATAAAAGGTAAATCATCTCCGTTATAAAACATAGATTATTATCAGAGATATTGAGACACACAGCTCGGCCCACTGTCATCCTGTGTGAAACCTTCCGCAAAAAACCTTGGGATGATTTTTGACTCTGCTTTTAAGTTTGATATAACAGATAAACTCTGGGATGAGAGGCAGCTTCTTCCAACTGCGAAGCCTAGCAGAAGTAAAACCCTTTTTTTAATCTTTCCAAGACTGTGAAAAAGTGATCCATGCTTTTATTACTACTCGCCTTGACTACTGTAACTCCCTCTACATGGGAGTCAGCCAGTCTTCACTGTCACATCTGCAGTATGTGCAGAACGCTGCCGCAAGGTTTTTAACTGGTTCTCGGAAACGTGAGCATATTTCCCCCATACTCGCCTCACTCCACTGGCTCTCTGTCACTTTTAGAGTTCAATTTAAGACTTTATTATTTGTCTATAAAGCACTTCATGGATCGGCTCCCTCCTACCTATCTGCCCTTTTAACTCCCTATATCCCACCTAGGGCACTCAGGTCTTCCGACCAGTCACTTCTGGTCGTCCCTCGGGCTCGGTGGAAGCTCAGTGGCGACCGCGCCTTCTTCAATTGCGGGCCACATCAGAACTGCTCCCTCTACGGAGTCTTTCAGAGCACAGCTCAAGGCCCACCTCTTTTCTTTGGCTTTTGAATGCACTTAAATTGTGATTACTAATTGGCCTTTTATTATGCTCGTAACAGTCTTTTACTCATGGATTTTATCTTGGTCTCTGTCTGTGGATATGTGTGATTTTGTTGTCTGCTCTGTTGACCTGTTTTTTTATTCAGCCTATGTCTGTAAAGCACTTTGGTCAGCTCATGTTGTTTTAAATGTGCTATAGAAATAAATTTGACTTGACTTGACATTAAATATAATTCAGGAAGTCCAGTTTGAGTAACAGATTTAAACATTCGAAGGCTTATCAGATACCAAAACACTGCAGAGTGGTTTATAATACTATGAGACAGTGATTTCACAACTCTGGAAAGTTAACACGGTGGCAGCTATTTTATGTTTTGTTGTAATGATTGTGAGGTAAACAGTAGAAATACGGTGTTCGTGTTACGGAGTAATCTACCAGGAATGTGCGCTTCTCGTATTTCATCAGCCGACGCAGCATCTTGTCGGACGATGCTCCGCTGCGGTCTGGTAAAAGTTCAAGGAACTGTCTCCTTACTATCAAAGACAATGTAAAGACTAAATGGATATGACAATACATTTTGGTTTGAGACATGCTGTCGGAGATTTTTCCAGTGGTATACTGAAATTTTTTTCCTTGGGGGTGGTTAAGCCACCCAGAGTAACTAAATGTGAGACAACTGAAACGCCATTAGAATAAAACAGCAACTCAAAAATCAAGTTTTCATGTTTGTTTTAACATTTTAGCTCATAAAATCTTAAAAAAAAATGTTTGTTAAAGAACATACTTGTAACTTTTAAATTTAATCTTAAATTGCTTAAAACTGAGGATGCTGAAAACAGTCACCTAATAGCAGTTTCAATACACAGACGTTGGGATTAACCATTAGGACAAGCATACAGCATTATGTTGATATATGGTGTATTTCATCTTACATGATGTGTTCTGTTGGTTTAGAGAAAAGGATGGAATGTTTTCCATTTGTTCAATAAACCTGCACATTTTATAGGAAAGCACTCCAACTACATAAAGTGCATCTAAGAAAATGACATCTAGTGCTTACAGTTCTACTTTCAGTACTCAGCCTCAAGTCTGAAAGGTCTGAGTAAAACAGAAGAGCAATCCATGGTTTATTTATTTATTTAATTCAGCAGGAGCACAGCGACCGTCGTCTTCCAGCCAGGTGTTATGTTAGGACATCTTCATCATCTTTTTCATAATCCCATCTGTATTAGGTCTTTCACAGCTATTCTTGATCAACATCCAAAATAACATTTGGAGCTGCGGTGGATTAATGGTTTTGTTTGTGCTCAGGGTTGTTTTGAAAGAGAGAACAAGATTACTCAATAACTCCCTGGCATCGTGAGCCGGGTCGAGCTCTGCAGCTCTTTTGACTAAAACATCCACACATGCAGATCAGATTACTTACTGGAATGCAAGTATTTGGGATGGATTTAAATGGTGTGTGTTAGGGAATAAAAGCAAGAAATGTGTATTAATCCAATGTAATAAATGAGCATGACTTTTGCTGACTAGATGAATAATTACATTCAAGTAGACCGATCGAAACGGTGCAAATATATGGGGTCAAAAATTGTGTGAAAAGAATTGTGAAACTGTATCTCAGTCCGTACATTTGGACTCAGATTTGTGAATCCTGTGTGTGGAGATTTATTTGCGGTTCAATGTTGTCCTCACTGAGCCTCGAGTCTCACATTATGTATGATGGACGCTCGACTTGTTTCAGTAAAATATGTGTCTCAGTGAATATGTAGCTTATAGGTTTATGTTTCGCTGAGCAGACTGAAACATAAAGTAGAACTAGCTAGCTAACGTACAACAATTAGTGGATCATGGCTGTTAATAGGTAGCTAACTGATGACGGGTGTCAGTTGGAAACCCTTCTTTGAATACTAACTACTAGGAGTGGGATTAAAAATTGAACCAAATGTATAAAATAAAATAAATATTTTTTTTTATAAAAATCTGATTTATAGTTAAAAATGGCCAACATCCTGTTGGGTTAAGAGGATGGGCCCGAGAGACGTTTCTTTAAGTCTACATATGATACATGTCCCTACCAAGTTTGGTAGATCTATGTGAAACGTACTGCGAGGGCTGCTTCGTTGAAATTTTCTAAGGGGCGCTATCGGTCCCCCTTACCACACCCAAGCACAAGAACAATATCCGTTAACACATTTTAGCACTTTTAATGAGTGTGCCAAGTATCGTTTGATTTTAAGCAACCCTAGCCCCTCAAAACCAACTTCCTGTTTAATGGCGAACAATGCTTACGGCAACGGCGTTTCATGAAAACTCAAAAGCTTCGCCGTCTGGCATGATGAAGGTCTTTCCATTTTCGTGACCAAAATTGGAGGTGGATCTGGTTAACCTCCTAAGAGTGGTACTGATTAATTTGCGAGATGCAAAACATGATATTCTCTTTTGCCAGTAGGTGGCGCTATGAATATCAGCCAAGGGCTCTTATGCAAGAGAAATTTGGAGCAGATTGGAAAATGTATGTCGAAGTTACAACAACTTCCTGTTTTTTTGGCTAAAGGCGCTTTTTTGCTGCCACGGCAACGTTGTTCCATAAAAAAAAAAAAAGAAGCTTTTAATGACTTTTTATCACGAAGGTCTTAAAATTGTAATGACCGAATTTGAAGTAATTAAAGTGCAGTGCCAGGAAATGGCAGAAATAGTCCTAAAATCGCACATTTAATTCAAAATGGCTGACTTCCTGTTGGGTTTAAGATATACCTCCAGGAGACTTTTTTGTTCATCTGGATATGATAAATATGCCTTCCAAATATCACACATGTAGGTGAAACCACAATGAGGAGCTCAATTTTAGCAAATTTGTAGGGGGGGCGCTATCGAGCCATTTTGTAATATCTGAGCACAAGACCAAGAAAAAACATTTTTTTTCACCAGTCCTGACACATTCCCAACCTTAAGCACCATAAGCCCCTCGGGCCCTAACAATAACAATCATTTAAATCTCAATAGGTCCTTGGCTCCGACTTAGTCGCTGCTCGGGCCATAATAATCATTGGAATTTCAATAGGTCTTCGGCTGCATGAAATAGTATAATAGTGTTTTCACTGCCTGAATCACGAGAGCTGCCCGTCATCTCCCTTGAACATGTGCCTGAGGCCGTTCGTTCTCCTGTCTATAGTTGGTTTATAACATATAGTTTGCATCTCAGGTTTTACTGCCATTTTGTTTGTGCCAATGCAAAACTGGCAACTGGCAAGAAGCAACACAAAATCTGATTCTAACATTCTTGTTCCATTTTGTGGGCACATGTAACATATATCCATATATATACTGTACTATATATACAGTATATATATATATATATATTAAAAAAACAGAATTATCTGTAGGGTAGGCCCTTGAAGGTCA